>NC_061513.1:278800695-278856343 GCF_022539505.1 Lolium rigidum
TAAAACATCGATACGGAAAAGCCACGGTACGAGAAACCTTCCGCAGCCGCCGCCATCGCGAAGCCAAGATCCGGGGGACAGGAGTCTCTCGTTCCGGCACGCCGCCGGGACGGGAAGTGCCCCCGAAGGCATCTCCATCGACACCACCGCCATCTTCATCAACGCCGCTGTCTCCCATGAGGAGGGAGTAGTTCTCCATCGAGGCTCGGGGCTGTACCGGTAGCTATGTGGTTAATCTCTCTCCTATGTACTTCAATACAATGATCTCATGAGCTGCCTTACATGATTGAGATTCATATGAGTTTTGTATCACTATTAGTCTATGTGCTACTCTTGTGATGTTATTAAAGTAGTCTATTCCTCCTTCATGGTGTAACGGTGACAGTGTGTGCATCATGTAAGTACTTGGCGTAGGTTATGATCATAATCTCTTGTAGGTTATGGAGTTAATTATTACTATGATAGTATTGATGTGATTTATTCCCCCTTCGTAGTGTGATGGTGACAAAGGTGCATGCTATGCTAGTACTCGGTTTAAATTGCAAAGATCTATTATGCTCTAAAGGTTACTTAAATATGAATGTCGAATGTTGTGGAGCTTGTTAACTCCGGCATTGAGGTGCTCTTGTAGCCCTACACAACGAATGGTGTTCATTATCAAACAAGAGTATATGTAGCAGAAATGAAGAGAACTTATTTATTTATGTGATCAATGTTGAGAGTGTCCACTAGTGAAAGTATGATCCCTAGGCCTTGTTTCCAAATACTGCAATCATCGCTTGTTTACCGTTTTACCGCATCTTTACTTCCCTGCAATATTACTACCATCAATCGCACGCCAGCAAGCACTTTTCTCGCGCCGTTACTATCGCTCATATTCATTCATACCACTTGTATTTCACTATCTCTTCGCCGAACTAGTGCACCTATACATCCGACAAGTGTATTAGGTGTGTTGGGGACACAAGAGACTTCTTGTATCGTGATTGCAGGGTTGCTTGAGAGGGATATCTTTGTCCTCTTCCTCCCCGAGTTCGATAAACCTTGGGTGATCCACTTAAGGGAAACTTGCCGCTGTTCTACAAACCTCTCGCTCTTGGAGGGCCAACACTGTCTACAAGAATAGAAGCACCCGTAGACATCAAGCACTTTTCTCGGCGCCGTTGCCGGAGGAAAGGTAAAATGCACTCATACTCCGGTCCCGTGTAAAGTACTTTTCTCGGCGCCGTTGTGTGTGTGCTCGAAGCTATTTCCTTTAGATCCCGCAATTGCATCTTTTTGTTTCTTGTTTTACACTAGTAAGGCATAATGGAAAACATCTCGTGAGCTTTTTGTACTATTTCCTAAGTCAAGACATGAATGGTTTAATGCGAAAATTAAAAAACCTATGGAACCTTATTTGCATGCTAGTAGCAATGATATTAGTATGAACGCTTTGAACACCATTGTTGCTAATGATATGGAAAATTCTAAGCTTGGGAAGGTCGGTTTTGATGAAAATTATCTCTTTAGCCCTCCGGGTATTGAGGAGAAAGTTTATGTTGATTATGATATGCCTCCCATATATGATGATTATAATGATAGTGGTCTTTTGGTGCTGCCTACTATGGAGGATAAAGTTTATTATGATGATACTATACCTCCTATATTTGATGATGAGAATAATAATGATAGCTACTTTGTTGAATTTGCTCCCACTACAACTAATAAAATTGATTATGCTTATGTTGGGAGTAGTAATTATTTTATGCATAAGACTCATGATAAGAATGCTTTATGTGATAGTTATATTGTTGAGTTTGCTCATGATACCACTGAAAGTTATTATGAGAGAGGAAAATATGGTTGTAGAAGTTTTCATGTTACTAAAATACCTCTCTATATGCTGAATTTTTTGAAGTTACACTTGTTTTGTCTTCCTATGCTATTCACTTTGTTCTTCATTGACTTGTTTATTTACAAGATTTCTTTTCATAGGAAGTGGGTTAGGCTTAAATTTGTTTCATATTTGCTTCTTGATGCTCTCTTTTGCTTCAACTCTTATTTCTTACGAGTGCATCATTAAATTTACTGAGCCCATCTTAATGGCTATAAAGAAAGCACTTCTTGGAAGATAACCCATGTTTTTATTTTACTTCTGCACTTTGTTTTATATTTGAGTCTTGGAAGTTGTTACTACTGTAGCAACCTCTCCTTATCTTTATTTTATTGCATTGTTGTGCCAAGTAAAGTCTTTGATAGTAAGGTTGAAACTAGATTTGGATTACTCGCGCAGTAAACAGATTTCTTGTCGTCACGAATTTCGATCTACCTCTCTGTAGGTAACTCAGAAAAATCTGCCAATTTACGTGCGTGATCCTCAGATATGTACGCAACTTTCATTCAATTTGGGCATTTTCATTTGAGCAAGTCTGGTGCCTCAATAAAATCCGTCTTTACGGACTGTTCTGTTTTGACAGATTCTGCCTTTTATTTCGCATTGCCTCTTTTGCTGTGTTAGATGGATTTTTTTTGTTCCATTAACGTCCAATAGCTTTGGGCAATGTCCAGAAGTGTTAAGAATGATTGTGTCACCTCTGAACATGTGAATTTTTGATTATGCACTAACCCCCTAATGAGTTTGTTTCGAGTTTGGTGTGGAGGAAGTTTTCAAGGGTCAAGAGAGGAGGATGATATACTATGATCAAGAAGAGTGAAGAGTCTAAGCTTGGGGATGCCCCCGTGGTTCATCCCTGCATATTTCAAGAAGACTCAAGCATCTAAGCTTGCGGATGCCCAAGACATCCCCTTCTTCATCGACAATTTATCAGGTCATTTCTCTTGAAACTATTTTTTTATTCGGTCACATCTTATGTACTTTACTTGGAGAGTCTGTTTGTTTTTGTTTGTGTTTGAATAAAATATGATCCATCATGCTTGTGTGGGAGAGAGACACGCTCCGCTGTTTCGTATGAACACATGTGTTCTTAGCTTTATCTTTAATGTTCATTGCGAAAGTTGGACTATTTCATTCATTGTTATATGGTTGGAAACAGAAAATGCTTCATGTGGTAATTGGTATAATGTCTTGAATAATTTGATACTTGGCAATTGTTGTGCTCATATAGATCATGTTTAAGCTCTTGCATCATGTACTTTGCACCCATTAATGAAGAACTACATAGAGCTTGTTAAAATTTGGTTTGCATGATTAGTTTCTCTAGAGTCTAGATATTTTCTCGGTTGAGGTGTTTGAACAACAAGGAGACAATGTAAAGTCTTATAATAGTTACAATATGTTCATATGTGAGCTTTGCTGCACCTTTTATACTTGAGTTTGCTTCAAACAACCTTGCTAGCCTAGCCTTGTATTGAGAGGAATTCTTCTCGTGCATCCAAATCCTTGAGCCAACCACTATGCCATTTGTGTCGACCTTACGTACCTACTACATGGTATTTCTTCGCCATTCCAAAGTACATTACTTGAGTGCTACCTTTAAAATTTCTATTCTTTGCCTTTGCAATATATAGCTCATGGGACAAAATAGCCTTAAAAACTATCGTGGTGAAGAATATGTACTTATGTGTCTTATTTCTTAATAAGTTGTTTGTTGAGCGGTAACCATGTTTCTGGGGACGCCATCAACTTTTACCTTTGTTGAATATCATGTGAGTTGCTATGCATGTTCGTCTTGTCTAAAGTAAGGGAGATTTTCATGATCAAATGGTTTGAGTATGCATAATGTTAGAGAAGAACATTGGGCCGCTAACTAAAGCCATAATTCATGGTGGAAGTTTCAGTTTGGACAACTAATCCTCAATCTCTTATGAGAATATTAATTGTTGTTGAATGCTTATGCATTAAAGAGGAGTCCATTATTTGTTGTCTATGTTGTCCCGGTATGGATGTCTAAGTTGAGAATAATCAAAAGCGAGAAATCCAATGCGAGCTTTCTCCTTAGACCTTTGTACAAGCGGCATAGAGGTACCCCTTTGTGACACTTGGTTGAAACATATGCTATGCAATGATAATCCGTGTTAATCCAAGCTAATTAGGACAAGGTGCGAGCACTATTGGTATACTATGCATGAGGCTTGCAACTTATAAGACATCTTATACATAACACATATGCTTTATTACTACCGTTGACAAAATTGTTTCTTGTTTTCAAAATGAAAAGCTCTAGCACAAATATAGTAATCAATGCTTCCTCTCGCGAAGGGCCTATCTTTTACTTTATTGTTGAGTCAGCTTTGCCTATTCTTTCTATCTTAGAAGCAAACACTTGTATCAACTGTGTGCATTGATTCTTACATGTTTACTTATTGCACTTGTTATATTGCTTTGTGTTGACAATTATCCATGAGATAAACATGTTGAAGTTGAAAGCAACCGCTGAAACTTATATCTTCCTTTGTGTTGCTTCAATGCTTTTACTTTGAACTTATTGCTTTATGAGTAACTCTTATGCAAGTCTTATTGATGCTTGTCTTGAAAGTATTATTCATGAAAAGTCTTTGCTATATGATTCGTTAGTTTACTTATTATCTTCATCATTGCTTCGAATCGCTGCATTCATCTCATATGCTTTACAATAGTATGATCAAGATTATGATAGCATGTCACTTCAGAAATTATCTTTGTTATCGTTTACCTACTCGAGGGCGAGTAGGAACTAAGCTTGGGGATGCTTGATACGTCTCAAACGTATCTCTAATTTCTTATGTTCCATGCTACTTTATTGATGATACTCACATGTTTTATACACATTATATGTCATATTTATGCGTTTTTCGACGGAACTAACCTATTGACGAGATGCCGAAGGGCCAGTTGCTGTTTTCTGCTGTTTTTGGTTCCAGAAATCCTAGTAAGAAAATATTCTCGGAATCGAACGAAATCAACGCCCAACATCCTATTTTTCCACAAAGCTTCCAGAACACCCGAGAGCCACATGAGGGGAGCCCTGGTGGGCCCAGATGATAGGGCGGCGCGGCCAGGGCCTGGGCCGCGCCCCCCTATTGTGTCACCGCCTCGTCAGCCCTCCGACTCCGCCTCTTCGCCTATTTAAAGGTCCCTGACCTAAAACTTCGATACGGAAAAGCCACGGTACGAGAAACCTTCCAGAGCCGCCGCCATCGCGAAGCCAAGATCCGGGGGACAGGAGTGTACGTTCCGGCACGCCGCCGGGACGGGAAGTGCCCCGGAAGGCTTCTCCATCGACACCACCGCCATCTTCATCAACGCCTGCTGTCTCCCATGAGGAGGGAGTAGTTCTCCATCGAGGCTCGGGGCTGTATCGGTAGCTATGTGGTTAATCTCTCTCCTATGTACTTCAATACAATGATCTCATGAGATGCCTTACATGATTGAGATTCATATGAGTTTTGTATCACTATTAGTCTATGTGCTACTCTTGTGATGTTATTAAAGTAGTCTATTCCTCCTTCATGGTGTAACGGTGACAGTGTGTGCATCGTGTAGTACTTGGCGTAGGCTATGATGATAATCTCTTGTAGGTTATGGAGTTAATTATTACTATGATAGTATTGATGTGATTTATTCCCCCTTCGTAGTGTGATGGTGACAGTGTGCATGCTATGTTAGTACTCGGTTTAAATTGCAAAGATCTATTATGCTCTAAAGGTTACTTAAATATGAATGTCGAATGTTGTGGAGCTTGTTAACTCCGGCATTGAGGTGCTCTTGTAGCCCTACACAACGATTCATTATCAAACAAGAGTATATGTAGCACAAAGGAAGAGAACTTATTTATTTATGTGATCAATGTTGAGAGTGTCCACTAGTGAAAGTATGATCCCTAGGCCTTGTTTCCAAATACTGCAATCATCGCTTGTTTACTTGTTTTACCGCATCTTTACTTCCTGCAATATTACTACCATCAACTGCACGCCAGCAAGCACTTTTCTGGCGCCGTTACTACTGCTCATATACATCCATACCACTTGTATTTCACTATCTCTTCGCCGAACTAGTGCACCTATACATATGACAAGTGTATTAGGTGTGTTGGGGACACAAGAGACTTCTTGTATCGTGATTGCGGGGTTGCTTGAGAGGGATATCTTTGTCCTCTTCCTCCCTGAGTTCGATAAACCTTGGGTGATCCACTTAAGGGAAACTTGCTGCTGTTCTACAAACCTCTGCTCTTGGAGGCCCAACACTGTCTACAAGAATAGAAGCACCCGTAGACATCACTCTCCAAGACCTTATGGGCCTTGTCTAGATCATCTAGATCCTTAACAAGTTTATCATGACCAACACCAACTTTGGGATTTTCCTTTTTAAGCATTTTTACTTGAGCTTTAGCATGGTCTCTTTCCTTAGTGAGTTTAGAAACTATTTCATTTTGAGACACTTCAAGGGTTTCAAGTTGCTCTTCAAGAGAGGCTATGGTCTCTTGTTCTTCTTCAAAATCATTCTTTAGGGATGCTACATCATTGGCATACTCTCGTTCAAGAGCACCCTTTTTATCAATGGTGTTCTCATGCATCCAAATAAGTTTTTGGCTCTCAATAGCGGTAGTCAAGATTTCAAAGAAGTGAGTGCTAGCAATTTTATCTTTGCAAATAACCTTGAATACGCTCTTACCCTTATCGCGTAGAGAGACAACCCAATCCTCTTCTTCATATTCATCCTCATCCTTATCACCACGAGACATATTAGGTTCCATGGTAGGAGGTACCGTGGATCCCTTGGCCATAAGGCATATATGAGGACCGTGAGATAAAGATGAGGAGTTACTTGAGGCTCCTTTCAAGATCTTGTCTTGACCAATAGAATCTTTGGTTTCCTCTACATTGTTAGACACACAACAACTAGAGGAAATAGAATCATTTTTATCATGGCCACAAGACAATGCAAGCATATCATCATTAGATTTTTTCAAGCAACTTACACATGATATGCAAGGACTATCAACACAAGCATGTAAATCATTTCTAGTGCTAGATGTGTTTGAGTCCGTAGATGAAACATTGCAATGAGATAGAGATGAAGAATCATCAACAGAAAGCTCAATATCAACATTGCAATTTTCATCACCACTCACCATATCATTACCTAGTGTCTTGACACACTTTGGTGAAGTGGATGAAGATGAGAACTCATCACGGTCGGAAGTGGAAGCAATGAAATCATCCTTAATAATATTGGACACATCATATTTATCTTGAATTTTTGTCCATAACTCATGAGCGCTCCAAAAAGGCAAGTATGGAAAAAGACCTACATCTCTCAAAGCATTCATAAGAACATAAGAAGCTTGAGAATTGAGATATAAATTTTTCTCATCCTCTAACGATAGATTTTGTGAATCCATAGGAGGAGAAAAACCTATATCTACAATTTTCTCCATATGAGGGTCAATGTCCCGAAAATGACTAAGCATGCAAATTTTCCAAACATCATAATTTGTGCCATCTAATATAAGAGTGTTATCGTGCACTAATCCTCTAGCCGACATCTTTACTCTCAAGGCGGTGAAGCCTAAGAATGAGAGACCTTGCTCGATACCAATTGAAAGGACACGAGATGTCGCCTAGAGGGGGGGTGAATAGGCGATTTAAAACTTTTACGAGATGGGCTTAACAAATGCGGAATAAAACTAGCGTTTACTTTGTCAAGCCCAAAGCCTATATACTATGGTTCACCTATGTGCACCAACAACTTATGCTAAGCAATACAAGCAAGTATGTGATAGCAAGATATATATAACTTCAAGCACGATGGCTATCACAAGGTAAAGTGCATAAGAAAAGAGCTCGGGTATAGAGATAACCGAGGCACGCGGGAGACGATGATTTATCCCGGAGTTCACACTCTTGCGAGTGCTAATCTCCGGTGGAGAGGTGCGGTTGCTTAGTTCTCCCGAACGCCACAAGAGGCTCACCTTGAGGTGTGGTTGCTCGATGCACACCAACGCCACAAAGGCCTCACCCCAAGATGTGGTACTCACACCACACACCGAACGCCACGAAGGCGCCTCACCTAAATCTCCGGTGACCCTCGCCACAAAGGCCTAGGTCACGGTTCCACTAAGGGATTTCCTTCGAGGCGGAAACCGGGCCTTACACAAAGATTGGGGCACACATCCACAACTTAATTGGAGGCTCCCAACAAACCGCCACAAAGGCCTAGAATCCGTCTAGGGTTCCAAGAACCCAAGAGTAATAACCTTCTTGTTTTCACCACCACGAATCACCGTGGAGAACTCAACCGATGCACCAAATGCAATGGCAAGAACACCACAAAGATGCTCAAGTCCTTCTCTCTCAAATTCCAACAAAGCTACAAAAGCTATTGGGGGAATAAGAGAGGAAGAACAAAGAGGAGAACACAAAATTCTCCAAGATCTAGATCTAGAGGATTCCACTCACAAAGAGAGGGATTTGATTGGTCAAGGTGTAGATCTAGATCTCCTCTCTCTTTTCCCTCAAATGGGGGCAAGAATCATGGAGGGATTGAGAGATAGTGCAAGCTTCTCTAGTTCAACAATGGAGGAGAGAGAGAGAGTGAGAGAAGCCACAGCCCAAGGAGGAAGAAGGGGGGTATTTATACCCCCCAAGAAAATCGAGCCGTTGGGCAAAACCAGGGCCGGATAATCCGGCCTAAGTAAGGGCCGGATAATCCCCCCCCCCGGATAATCCGGCCTCAGGGACAAAACTTGGTAAAAATCTGGCCAAAAGTCCGGCCCCTGTCCAGAGCTGCTTTTCTTCTGGTTCTTAGCCGAAATATCCGGCCCGGAAAATCCGGCCTGGCAAACTGCAGAAACACCAAAACTAAACGGGCATAACTTTAGCATCCGGACTCCGATTTTGATGATCTTGGGCTTGTTTTGAATCTAGGAACAAGCTCTACAAGATCATGCGGGAAACCATCATAGTCCAACAAGGGAGGATAGAAACAAATGATGAAAGGTTTGACCTATCTAAAAAAGACATACCGGTAAAACCTCCAATCTCGAAAATGCAACAAGTTGCCCGTGCAAAAACCATTCTTAATGAACTAGAGCTTGTCATGAGAATAAGCACAAGCTCTAAATCATCACATGGATAAGATCCAAATAACAACCAAGAAAGATGATGAATCAAACTCGAAAACGCAACAAGTGATCTATGCGAAATCCGTTTTCGATGAACTAGAACTTGTCATGAGAATAAGCACAAGCTCTAAAACATCACATGGATAAGGTCCAAATAACAACCAAGAAAGATGATGCAAGGATGCAAAGGTTTGAGCTCTCTCCGAACGATACGATCGAGTTACTCACTCGAGAGCCCTCTTGATAGTACGGCAACTAAACTATAAACCGGTCTCCAACTACACTATGAGACCGGTGAGAAAGAAACCCTATCAAGAGCAAACCTTATACTTGCACATTCCACTTGAACTCGATGACGACGATCTTGACCTCAACAAGATGGAACGCCTTTCTTGCTTGTGCTTGCTTGACGAAGTCTTGTGGATTGCTCCCCCATAATCCACCATGGGAGAGCATCTTCTTCGGCGCATCTTCACATAACCATGACCACCATGTGGATTGCTCCCCCATAATCCACCATGGGAGAGCTTCTTCTTCGGCGCATCTTCACATATCCATGATCACCATATGGATGGCAAGACTCAAGCAAAGGATCTCTTCGAGATGGCTCATCTTGAACTTGCACTTCATTTCTCCATGGCAAGCTTCAAGCTTATGAACTCTTCGAGTTGGCTCATCTTGAACTTGCACTTCATTCTTCATTCTTCATCATATTGATGTCTTGAAGTAACTTGAGGGCTCACTTCATCTTCATCTTCAAGACATACTTGACACTTGATATCCTTCATCAATTTCTTCTTATTGCAACCTTGAAGCCAACAAATGGTTCAAGAATTGCCTATGGACAACTCCTACAAATATAACTCAATGCAAACATTAGTCCATAGGGATTGTCATTAATTACCAAACCACACATGGGGGCTCCATGCACTTTCAGACGGCGAGCGTCCTCTCCGGCGTAGGTGAGCATGTCTAGCGTGTAGAGGGTGACGTGGTGGTGCTACTGGCGAGAGGAGAGGTCAAGGGGATGACGAGAGTGACGAGGGCAGGCCGTGCTCTGGCGCGCTCCGGGCGTGTCTGTGCGCGTCCTGGCGTGCACTGGACATCACGGGCACGTCCTGGGCTGACAGTTGCTGGCTTCTCCTTGGTCGAGGGCTGGGTCCAACGTGTTCAGGGGAGTGAGAGGGAGGTCCAGGACATGCTGATGCACGGTTGAAGTGAGTGGAGAGGAGAGTGGCATGGTGGAGTGGCATCATGCCACGGCATGGTCATGTCATGGATGATCTCATGCAGGGACTTTGTCTCTGGTGCTTGGCTTTGGTCCAGGGGGTTGAGGAGAGTGTGTGTGCTGACTTTGGCATGATGGTTTAGTCTAAAACCCAAAGGATAATTGCATGTATGGAGTTGGCAGATTAGTGCCTGCCATGTGTTCGACACAATTGCCGCAAGAACTTTATTTTGGAATTTTGCAAAGATTTTTGGTGCAGTTGATTCAAATATTATTTGACACACAATGGTGGTGGTGGTGTGCAAAATGGAATTGATTTGTGAAAAACCAAATATGGCATAATCTAGAATCTGCTTTGATGTTGCTACTTTGCTTGATGATATTAAGAAATTTAGGAAGAATTTGCAGGGGTGGTTGATACGTCTCAAACGTATCTATAATTTCTTATATTCCATGCTACTTTTATGATGATACCCACATGTTTTATACACATTATATGTCATTATTATGCGTTTTCCGGAACTAACCTATTGACGAGATGCCGAAGGGCCGATTCTGTTGTTCGCTGTTTTTGGTTCCAGAAATCCTAGTAAGGAAATATTCTCGGAATCGGACGAAATCAATGCCCGGCATCCTATTTTTCCACGAAGCTTCCGGAACACCCGAGAGCCACCGGAGGGGAGCCCCGGTGGGCCCGGATGATAGGGCGGCGCGGCCGGGGCCCGGGCCGCGCCCCCGTTGTGTCGTCGCCTCGTCGGCCCTCCGACTCCGCCTCTTCGCCTATTTAAAGGTCCCCGACCTAAAACCTCGATACGAAAAGGCACGGTACGAGAAACCTTCCGGAGCAGCCGCCATCGCGAAGCCAAGATCCGGGGGACAGGAGTCTCTATTCCGGCACGCCGCCGGGACGGGGAAGTGCCCCGGAAGGCATCTCCATCGACACCACCGCCATCTTCATCACCGCTGTTGTCTCCCATGAGGAGGGAGTAGTTCTCCCCCGAGGCTAAGGGCTGTACCGGTAGCTATGTGGTTAATCTTTCTCCTATGTACTTCAATACAATGATCTCATGAGCTGCCTTACATGATTGAGATTCATATGAGTTTTGTATCACTATTCATCTATGTGCTACTCTTGTGATGTTATTAAAGTAGTCTATTCCTCCTTCACGGTGTAATGGTGACAGTGTGTGCAGCGTGTAGTACTTGGCGTAGGCTATGATGATAATCTCTTGTAGGTTATGGAGTTAATTATTACTATGATAGTATTGATGTGATTTATTCCCCCTTCGTAGTGTGATGGTGACAGTGTGCATGCTATGTTAGTACTCGGTTTAAATTGCAAAGATCTATTATGCTCTAAAGGTTACTTAAATATGAATGTCGAATGTTGTGGAGCTTGTTAACTCCGGCATTGAGGTGCTCTTGTAGCCCTACACAACGAATGGTGTTCATTATCAAACAAGAGTATATGTAGCACAAAGGAAGAGAACTTATTTATTTATGTGATCAATGTTGAGAGTGTCCGCTAGTGAAAGTATGATCCCTAGGCCTTGTTTCCAAATACTGCAATCATCGCTTGTTTACTGTTTTACTGTATCTTTACTTCCTGCAATATTACTACCATTAACTGCACGCCACTAAGCTATTTTCTGCCGCCGTTACTACTGCTCATATTCATTCATACTACTTGTATTTCACTATCTCTTCGCCGAACTAGTGCACCTATACATCTGACAAGTGTATTAGGTGTGTTGGGGACACAAGAGACTTCTCGTATCGTGATTGCAGGGTTGCTTGAGAGGGATATCTTTGTCCTCTTCCTCCCTAAGTTCGATAAACCTTGGGTGATCCACTTAAGGGAAACTTGCTGCTGTTCTACAAACCTCTGCTCTTGGAGGCCCAACACTGTCTACAAGAATAGAAGCACCCGTAGACATCAAGCACTTTTCTGGCGCCGTTGCCGGGGAGAAAAGGTAAAAGGCACTCATACTCCGGTCCCAGGTAAAGTACTTTTCTGGCGCCGTTGTGTGTGTGCTCGAAGCTATTTCCTTTAGATCCTGCAATTGCATCTTTTTGTTTCTTGTTTACACTAGTAAGGCATAATGTAAAACAACAAAAATATGAGAGATCTTTATGAACTTTATCTTGAGTTAGGACATGATGTGTTTGAAGAGAAAATTAAAAAACCAATGGAACTTTATATGCATGCTAATGGGAATGTTATTAATATGAATGCTTTGAACACCATTGTTGCTAATGCTATGGAAAATTCTAAGCTTGGGGAGGTCGGTTTTGATGAAAATGATCTCTTTAGCCCTCCGGGTATTGAGGAGAAAGTCTATGTTGACTATGATATGCCTCCCATATATGATGATTATAATGATAGTGGTCTTTTGGTGCCGCCTACTATGGAGAATAAAGCTTATTATGATTATACTATGCCTCCTATATTTGATGATGAGAATAATAATGATAGCTACTTTGTCGAATTTGCTCCCACTACAACTAATAAAATTGATTATGCTTATGTGGAGAGTAATGATACTTTTATGCATGTGAATAAGAATGCTTTATGTGATACTTATATTGTTGAGTTTGTTCATGATGCCACTGGAAATTATTATGAGAGAGGAAAATATGGTTGTAGAAGTTTTCATGTTACTAAAACACATCTCTATATGCTGAAATTTTTGAAGTTACACTTGTTTTATCTTTCTATGCTTGTTGCATCATGCTTCATGAATTTGTTTATCTACAAGATTCCTATGCATAGGAAGCATGTTAGGCTTAAATTTGTTTTGAATTTGCTTCTTGATGCTCTCTTTTGCTTCAACTCTTATTTCTTGCGAGTGCATCATTAAAACTGCTGAGCCCATCTTAATGGCTATAAAGAAAGCACTTCTTGGGAGATAACCCATGTCTTTATTTTACTACAGTACTTTTGTTTTATATTTGAGTCTTGGAAGTTGTTACTACTGTAGCAACCTCTCCTTATCTTATTTTATTGCATTGTTGTGCCAAGTAAAGTCTTTGATAGTAAGGTTGAAACTAGATTTGGATTACTGCACGTGAAACGCATTTCTTGCTTGCCACGAATTTCGATCTACCTCTCTGTAGGTAACTCAGAAAAATCTGCCAATTTACGTGCGTGATCCTCAGATATGTACGCAACTTTCATTCAATTTGAGCATTTTCATCTGAGCAAGTCTGGTGCCTCTTTAAAATTCGTCTTTACGGACTGTTCTGTTTTGACAGATTCTGCCTTTTATTTCGCATTGCCTCTTTTCGTTGTGTTGGATGGATTTCTTTGTTCCATTAACGTCCAGGTAGCTTTGTGCAATGTCCAGAAGTGTTAAGAATGATTGTGTCACCTCTGAACATGTGAATTTTTGATTATGCACTAACCCTCTAATGAGTTTGTTTTGAGTTTGGTGTGGAGGAAGTTTTCAAGGGTCAAGAGAGGAGGATGATATACTATGATCAAGAAGAGTGAAGAGTCTAAGCTTGGGGATGCCCCGTGGTTCATCCCTGCATATTTTAAGAAGACTCAAGCATCTAAGCTTGGGGATGCCCAAGGCATCCCCTTCTTCATCGACAACTTATCAGGTTTCTTCTCTTGAAACTATATTTTTATTCGGTCACATCTTATGTACTTTACTTGGAGCGTCTGTGTGCTTTTATTTTCATTTTGTTATTTTCATTCTATGAATAAATACATGCTTGTGTGGGAGAGAGACACGCTCCGCTGTTTCGTATGAACACATATGTTCTTAGCTTTATCTTTAATGTTCATTGCGAAGGTTGAAACCGCTTCGTTAATTGTTATATGGTTGGAAACAGGAAAATGCCGCATGTGGTAAATGGTATAATGTCTTGAATAATTTGATACTTGGCAATTGTTGTGCTCATATAGATCATGTTTAAGCTCTTGCATCATGTACTTTGTACTCATTAATGAAGAACTACATAGAGCTTGTAAAATTTGGTTTGCATGATTGATCTCTAGAGTCTAGATATTTTCTGGTTAAGGTGTTTGAACAACAAGGAGACAATGTAAAATCTTATAATAGTTACAATATGTTCATATGTGAGCTTTGCTGCACCTTTTATACTTGAGTTTGCTTCAAACAACCTTGCTAGCCTAGCCTTATATTGAGAGGAATTCTTCTCGTGCATCCAAATCCTTGAGCCAAAAACTATGCCGTTTGTGTCCACCATACCTACCTACCACATGGTATTTCTCTGCCATTCCAAGCAAATACTTCATGTGCTACCTTTAAACAATTCAAAAGCTATTATCTCTTATTTGTGTCAATGTTTTATAGCTCATGAAGAAGTATGTGGTGTTTTATCTTTCGATCTTGTCATTTACTTTTGACAGACTTTCACAATGGACTAGTGGCTTCATCCGCTTATCCAATAATTTTGCAAAAAGAGCTGGCAATGGGGTTCCTAGCCCCAATTAATTAACCTGCATTAATAATTCTCTTCACGTGTTTTGCCCTGATCTATCAGTAAGCAACTTAATTTTGCAAATAGACACTCCTTCATGGTATGTGAATGTTGGAAGGCACCCGAGGATTCGGTTAGCCATGGCTTGTGTAAGCAAAAGGTTGGGAGGAGTTTCATCCATAAATAATGAAACTAAAATACATGTGTTAACAAAAGAGAAGAGGGATGATCTACCTTGCTGGTAGAGATAACGTCCTTCATGGGAGCCGCTCTTGAAAGTCTGGTTGATGAGGTAGTTAGAGTGCCCACTACCATTCGTTGACAACAACAAACACCTCTCAAAATTTTATTTGTATGCTCTCTATATGATTTCAAAACTTAAAAAGCTCTAGCACATGATTTAATCCATGCTTCCCTCTGCGAAGGGCCTATCTTCTACTTTATTGCTGAGTCAGTTTACCTATTCTTTCTATCCCAGAAGCAAAAACTTGTGTCAACTGTGTGCATTGATTCTTACATGTTTACCTATTGCACCTGTTATATTGCTTTGTGTTGACAATTATCCATGAGATATATATGTTGAAGTTGAAAGCAACCGCTGAAACTTTATCTTCCTTTGTGTTGCATCAATGCCTTTACTAAGAATCTATTGCTTTATGAGTAACTCTTATGCAAGTCTTA
Organism: Lolium rigidum; assembly: GCF_022539505.1. NCBI lineage: Eukaryota > Viridiplantae > Streptophyta > Magnoliopsida > Poales > Poaceae > Lolium > Lolium rigidum. Next base: position 278,816,101 of record NC_061513.1, read on the forward strand.
TTGATACTTGTCTTGAAAGTATTATTCATGAAAAGTCTTTGCTATATGATTCATTTGTTTACTCATTGTCTTCACCATTGCTTTGAATCGCTGCATTCATCTCATATGTTTTACAATAGTATTGATCAAGATTATGATAGCATGTCACTTCAGAAATTATCCTTGTTATCGTTTACCTACTCGAGGCGAGTAGGAACTAAGCTTGGGGATGCTTGATACGTCTCAAACGTATCTATAATTTCTTATGTTCCATGCTATTTTTATGATGATACTCACATGTTTTATACACATTATATGTCATTATTATGCGTTTTCCGGAACTAACCTATTGACGAGATGCCGAAGGGCCAGTTCTTGTTTTCTGCTGTTTTTGGTTCCAGAAATCCTAGTAAGGAAATATTCTCGGAATCGGACGAAATCAATGCCCGACATCCTATTTTTCCACGAAGCTTCCAGAACACCCGAGAGCCACCGAGAGGGAGCCCTGGTGGGCCCGGATGATAGGGCGGCGCGGCCGGGGCCCGGGCCGCGCCCCTGTTGTGTCGTCGCCTCGTCGACCCTCCGACTCCGCCTCTTCGCCTATATAAAGGTCCCTGACCTAAAACCTCGATACGAAAAAGCCACGGTATGAGAAACCTTCCAGAGCCGCCGCCATCGCGAAGCCAAGATCTGGGGGACAGGAGTCTCTGTTCCGGCACGCCGCCGGACGGGAAGTGCCCCGGAAGGCATCTCCATCGACACCACCGCCATCTTCATCACCGCTGCTGTCTCCCATGAAGAGGGAGTAGTTCTCCCCCGAGGCTAAGGGTTGTACCGGTAGCTATGTGGTTAATCTCTCTCCTATGTACTTCAATACAATGATCTCATGAGCTGCCTTACATGATTGAGATTCATATGAGTTTTGTATCACTATTCATCTATGTGCTACTCTTGTGATGTTATTAAAGTAGTCTATTCCTCCTTCACGGTGTAATGGTGACAGTGTGTGCATCGTGTAGTACTTGGCGTAGGCTATGATCATAATCTCTTGTAGGTTATGGAGTTAATTATTACTATGATAGTATTGATGTGATTTATTCCCCTTCGTAGTGTGATGGTGACAGAGTGTGCATGCTATGTTAGTACTCGGTTTAAATTGCAAAGATCTATTATGCTCTAAAGGTTACTTAAATATGAATGTCGAATGTTGTGGAGCTTGTTAACTCCGGCATTGAGGTGCTCTTGTAGCCCTACACAACGAATGGTGTTCATTATCAAACAAGAGTATATGTAGCACAAAGGAAGAGAACTTATTTATTTATGCGATCAATGTTGAGAGTGTCCGCTAGTGAAAGTATGATCCCTAGGCCTTGTTTCCAAATACTGCAATCATCGCTTGTTTATTGTTTTACTGCATCTTTACTTCCTGCAATATTACTACCATCAACTGCACGCCACTAAGATATTTTCTGCCGCCGTTACTACTGCTCATATTCATTCATACTACTTGTATTTCACTATCTCTTCGCCGAACTAGTGCACCTATACATCTGACAAGTGTATTAGGTGTGTTGGGGACACAAGAGACTTCTCGTATCGTGATTGCAGGGTTGCTTGAGAGGGATATCTTTGTCCTCTTCCTCCCTGAGTTCGATAAACCTTGGGTGATCCACTTAAGGGAAACTTGTTGCTGTTCTACAAACCTCTGCTCTTGGAGGCCCAACACTGTCTACAAGAATAGAAGCACCCGTAGACATCAGTGGTCTTTAACAAAGTTGTTCATCTCGATGAGGTCTTGGATGAGGTACGAAGAATTGGGAATGTTTAGTTTAGAAATTTCTTAATACAAGGGCTCAAAGTGGGTATCATGATATAAATGACAGATTTGACCATTATCACATGTAACTTGATTTTGATTTTTCTTTTGATTTGATTTGTGTTTCTTTGATTCAAAAGTGATTATTATTGGTTTAGTAACATTTCCAAACCCTTGAAACAAAGTAAAATGGCCTAGGTTAAAGATTTGCAAATATGGCCATAGCCGCATATGTGGTGTTATTTCATTTTTCTTTTCTTTTATTTTGGTTTCTCTTTGATCCAAAAACTATTCATTTGGGTTCATTTAGGGTTAGGTTAGGTTTAGTAATGGTTTCAACCATTTGGGTAAGATAGATAGGGCATAGGCCATTATTTGTAGAAATGGCCATAAATCCACATATCTCCCACCTTTTATTTTATTTTATTTTCTTTTATTTGTTCCTCTTGGATTTTGAGAAGGGTAGGGTTTTAGGGTTTTGAACTTGTTTAATACTTCAATCAAACATGTAGGTTAAAAACCCCACACACATGTATGGACACTATGCACATAAGAGAAAGTAATCAAAAAAATTTGTTGGCTCTAATTTTTGAAATATGTGAAATCCATTTTCTTCTTTGTTTTAAAAATTGGGATGTTACAGAATTGTGTTACTGCGTCGTTCTCAATGATCTGCTCATCCCCCATGGAGGACATGACTAGGTAATTTTGACTCCGCGTCGTCGGCCTTCCCGGCCGCGCCCCCTTTCCTGTACCGCTTTCGGTGCCCCCTCTCCCACCCTCCTTGTCCATGGTGGCTCCTCGTCGGCGGGATCTGGCATTGGGTTGCCTGGCGGAGAGATGGGGAAGAGAGCAGCTCTGGCGCCCGGTGCTGGCCAAGAATGCCAGGTACGCTCCCCCCATCGCCTCGCCTCCACCTCATATGCAGGACATGCGGGCTTGGAAGTGGGCCCTTTGATTAGACGATTAATCCAACTTAATTGATCTTGTCTATTGCGGGCATCCGCACACGGTTATTTGAGGAGCGGGTTGTGGGGGGGCCGCAGGCAGCCCACGTCCACTTGCACCCTGACTCAGAGGTAGCGGAGGAGAATCAACTCGGAAGTCAAACAAAACATACTCATATTTAAGTTTGGACATATTACTGGAAGTCTCTGCTTTTGAGTGGATTTTGAAGGAAAACTTTGTGTGATTTTTGTGGGATCCTTTTTCCTCGTGCTTTGTCAAGTGCACCTCTTGAGAAGTTGAGATAGTATGGCGTATCTATGACTCAAGAAATGCAAATTACATTGCATAGGAGTCCATATAGTTTCCTAAACTTTTTAAAGACCACACAACATTATCCACTTCGCAATTTCCATGATCAGTACAATGATACCATGATTAACTTATCATGGCATGATCGTTGTGAATTAAAATCTGCAAAGCTTGATTTAAATGATTAGCAATGAATGAATCATAGAAAACCCTTTTAAGGATCCTTGATGTACTTTCAACTTGTTTCCCATGAGTAATTTGTATACTATTTTTTTGAGAAACATGTAGGATCGGTTTGTATACACAAGATAAAACCAAGTACACTAAAGATGGGCATATCAATCAAATCATATTTATGCACAAGTAAAACATGTGGGAATTTTATATTCATGGATGATTAAGTATTATAATGGATGACATTTCAATACCAAATGCATATCATGCACATGCTATCATCTTATTAACGAAACAAACTTGCAAGATACATTTTCCAATAATTTATTTTTAGATTCTAGAAGGTTTTTGTAATACATTATACTTACCTAATAATGCACTAGAAAAAACTAGTAATATATGTTCTATTGTAGGCCTTGTAGGTCACTCTCGCAATAACTCAAGATATTATGCACATTCAAATACACATATACATATACAAAAATATGTGTGTATATACTCTGTAGTTTATGCAACTATGAAAAGTTAGTTTAAGGATAACTCTTATTACAACATAGAATTTAGTACAGTCAAACTTTGTGTTGATATGCAATACAATTGCGCAAAAATAACATTATAACTACTCTATGGTTAACTATGGCATCTAAGTACGTGTCGGTGTGTTTTGTACCGTCAATTTATTCCTTGAGATTCCCGCTCGTCTCTGCTAGTTTTTCCGATATAAGTAATAGAAAGTTGAACTCACTAATACAACATTATGATAAAAAAACAAGATCAAAAGATGTATAAAATTTAGTATAAAATATAATTATTCAAATTTGCCTTGGGTTGAAAGCGATTTCAGATCAGAAAAGCATCGGGATTACACTAGGGTCAATAATATTTAGTTCATAGTCGATAATACATTGTTTTGCTTCTTAGTGTCGGCTATATTTCTGTATGCAAGCGAACCGGAATGGCTTTGAGAGTCGCATGTACTAAAGCAAGATGGGTGACAATTAATTTTACAAGTGTTATGTCGGGCCAAGACTAAGTGTTGTCATTATTGTAATTTTGTATATCTGGTCAAATCCTACTGAGTTGTCATATTCTACTGTTGCAAAAGTAATAAAGTTGATGTGCACGATTTTTTATGATATTTCTATGTGTATTTACTAATTTAAATCATGTCGTTCTCACTATGTGTGTTCTCTGTGTAATTTTTAATTCACTTACTTCCATATTCGTGTCTTGTGACTGTGTGTTCTCTGTGTGTAATTTTTAATTTACTTACTTCCATATTCGTGTCTTGTGACCATAGCTCAAGCCTTGAGATTGCATCAGGAGGAAGTGCCCTAATTGCACTCCGCGGTCTTGAACCTAGCAGGATGTTTCCCTTTTTTGTTTTGGAGATTTAGCTGGTGGGTAGGAGGGCGTTTATATGTTGGCATTGTTTTTTCCTACTTTTTTTCTTTCTAAAATAGGATGCCTATAGTTTTTTTTTTGTTAAAATCAATCTTTAAATTTTAACCAACTTTATAGAAAAAAGATGGCAACATTTATAATCTTAAATTAATATTGTTAGTACGATTGTGAAATATACTTTCACATTGTGCATTTGATATTGTAGATGTTTACGTTTTTCTCTATATAGTTAGTCAAACTTAAGATAGTTTAACTTTGACAAAAATCTATACACGCCTTTCGAGAAGGAGGGAGTAGTATGTGAGGCTGCTAGGTTTGGCTAATGACTAAACGCAAAATGGCTACAAGAGAATTCGAAAACGATCACTAAGTTCATTATTACTCCTTTTATTCTGGAGTACTCTATATTCTAAGTTTAAAGTTTATTTTAATCTACTCTACATTTTAGCTTCATAATCAACAACGACACATAAATTGAAATACTCTTGTTTTTTCTATTAAATGTCATTACTTTCAATGTATTATCAGTTGGTCGAAATAGTACTACTTGTCTGATATTTCTACTCCCTCCATCCCAAGCCTACCGGCGACGGGCCTCGCTCCGCTTGTTGAAAGTTAACCCCCCTTTAGTATATGAATTTGGATTGCAATATAAACGTAGGAAAAAATAATCCGGTGGAAAATTTGAACTTGTCTATTTAGCTTGCAGTGACTAATTAGACCAGCTAGCTGACCAGTGTTGCTTGGATTGGATTCGGTCCCGTGGTCTTGGAGTACCTCTGTAGATGAACTTTTGTCAACACGTGCAACAATTTGGGTGCCGGGATTGATAAGAAAAGAAGACCGCGACGCAACTGTTTTATTCTAGCATGTGACTGCTGCTGGGTTTGGTTGGTTAACTTGACGCAAAATGGTTGGAGGAGAATTTCAGACAGTTTACAACATGAGGAGAATGGAGACTGCGGCAGGAGGCTAGTTATAAGCTGACGTCAGAGTGTGGCAAACATGACCCATCGGTCGGTCTCTAGGAAGAAGATACCCTATCTAGCAAGCGACCGATCGAGTAGGAATATTCTTCTTCTTCAGTTTTCTCTTGATCCTAGACAGGTAACAAGTACTCCATTTGTTTCAAAATAAGTATCACGAATTTGTCTAAATTCGCATATATCTAAACATATTTTAGTTTTTGTATCTGTAACGCTTCTTTTTTAGATATGTGACATTTATTTTAAAATAGAAGGAGTAAATATATTTCGAGGCGGAGGTGTACTCCTTTCATGATAAATGTCATGATTTTAGTTGAAAGTTAACTAGTAAAACTATTCCATTTATTATGGATCAATAGTAATTAACCAACAACTTCGTGCGTGCGTAGGGTGGTGACCCACGCACGGAAGCAATGTGGTGTGGCGTCATGTCGTCTCTAAAGTAATCTAATCGGTGCAATTAAGGTAAACGCTAGTGTGTAATCTTCTTCTCCTTGCATACGGTCGATGAATCCCCACGCATGCAAACTACTGAAACTCTCAAAGTAGTGCACACACAATACGGGGTTTGAAATGTTCAAAGGCTCGCTAGCAAAGTCGTTTGTTGATCGATCATTCATGCCGTACCTGTTATTAGCTTCTGACATGTTACTAATCATGATCAACGGCAATAACAAAGAAAATTAATCGGTTGGCAGTTGCATGCCTGTGAAACTTGGAATCTTCCGCCACATACGTGCAAGCTAGCTAGCTGCCGCCGCCGCCGCCATGCACGCATCTTGATCAAAGTTGCTGTGATCTTGAGGCAGCTAGCCTCTGCATGTCTGTCTTCTTTCTTCCTCAGGAGAAGCTAGCTAGCTACGTAGCTTTGCTCGCTTGCTTGCACTGTTGGAAGACTAACTTCCCCATCCTAACGGTAACCCACTCGCCGTCCAAACGAAGCAACCCTCCATTGACGACAACAAATATTCTCCTCTCTCTCTCTCCAGCTTCCAATTGCTTCAATCCATCGAACATATGTCAAAACTTATATATACCGAATCATGGATCGATCACTGTCACAATTAGATCACAACGGCAATCGTGAAACAGCTAGCAAGAGAAATCGATCGCCAAGAACCCAACCAATCAGCTGCTACAAATCAAAGATCATCAGGAACCGTGCCGTACGTAGTCTATCAACCATGACGACGACAATGAAGAAGGAGATGGTGTTCTTTGACGTGGAGACGGCGGCGGCGCCGTCGGCGTCGGACACGGACCGCCGGTGGCACATGCTGGAGTTCGGCGCCATCCTGGTCTGCCCGCGCCGCCTGGTCGAGCTCTCCAGCTACTCCACCTTCATCCAGCCCGACGACCTCTCGGCCGTCTCGGGCCGCTTCGCCTCCTCGCCGTCCCACGCCGCCGCCTTCGCCGAGGCCCCCTCCTTCGACGACGTCGCCGACGACATCTTCGAGCTCCTCGACGGCCGCGTCTGGGCGGGCCACAACATCCGCCGCTTCGACTGCCACCGCGTGCGCGACTCCTTCGCCGCCGCGGGACGCCCAGCGCCCGAGCCGGCGGGCGTCGTCGACTCCCTCGCCGTGCTGGGCCGGGTGTTCGGGCGCCGCGCGGGGGACCTCAAGATGGCCACCCTGGCGACGTACTTCGGGATCGGGAAGCAGACGCACCGGAGCCTGGACGACGCGCGCATGAACCTCGAGGTGCTCAAGCACTGCGCCACCGTGCTGCTGCTGGAGTCCAGCCTCCCCGGCGTGCTTGGCGGCGAGGACGCCGGCGACGGCGCGGTCACCAGGAGGAGGGCCGCCAACAGCATCACCGGCAACGTCTTCAACAGGAACAGGTCGACGGCGCCCAAGCCAAGCACCAACACGCTGCAGATGGCGTTTGCTCGTGCGGCCGCGTCTTCGACGGTGACGGCGGTGACAACTCGGCCTGCTTCCGCCGCGGTTCAGAAGGTGAACGGGAGGTCGTGCAAGAGGGACAGTACGGGGAAGGTGGTGAAGGCCACAACAACGGCGACGCCTAGCGCCGCTCCAAGAGCCCGGCGGCCGGTGACCACGACGCCGTTCAGCATGATCCTCAGGCACTCGAGGGCCATCGTCAGATGATCCATCGAGTCGATCGACTAATTGCTTGGATACTGATTTCCATTCATTCATTTCTACATGGAAATTGATGTGCAGTGTACAAAAAACCCTGCTAGGTAGCTACCTCTGTTCATATTTAACTCAGGTTTGATTAGATTTCAACACATTTCATTACATTTGTTGTAATCATTTAGTTGTTGTTGCAAAAAAATGCAACACATTTCATTCCATTTGCTGTAAGCAGTTGTTAAATTCATTGTAAATCTGTATATATAAAGAATAACAATTCATTCGTTTCTGGGTTTATTCTTCTGAGCCATTGGCAATTTCACATGGATTGAAGGTTCTTTTATTCCTTCATTCCAATGACTCATTATTGAAGATGTAATTTTATTCCTTGACGTGATTGTTGTGGTGCCATTACTAATAGGAGAAATAGTTAATTTTACCACTGGTAGACTTACTTTTCTAAAAGATGCTCCCTCCGCTCAATGCTAGTTGTCACTGAATTAGATGTATATAGAGATATTTTGTGAATAAATCCATCCAAATCTGCAACTACTAATATGGAACAAAGGGAGTATCTCCCAAAGCTACCCTCAACCTCAAGGTAAATCACCAAAACATTATTTCTAGAAACAACCTTCAGGACAGAGGAGGTGTGACAAACTCTGCACCTCTCCCAAACCACCCTATAGGACGACAGCTAACACACTCAGCAGTCTAGTGAAGCAAATATCTAATGGTATATTTCACAAATGCAAAATGATACAAAAGGCAGTACATATATCTCAATGAACAAGGAGATGCAGGATAGCTTGCTAAGGTTTACACCTGAACACACGCTGTACATTGGGCTTTCCAGTGCTGTACCAAGGTACAAGAGAAGATGGAGACAACAAATCGATGTACGTAAACGAGTACCTTCTCAAATACTATATATGATTGTCTACTTTGTTCTCTGGACATTTAGCATGGTCACACAGAACTAAAATTATAAGACCATGATGATCATGCCAGCCTTTTGATCCACTACATAACTATTCTTTCAATTCTCTAGCGAATTCTAGACGCGAGAGATGTGCAGAAAAAATTATGGGCTGATGCTGTAGGAGACTTTAGTCACGCCTTTCTTGACTCGGATACTTGTGACCTGATGAAGCATAGAAGATGAGATCAGCCTCCGGCATATAAGAAGGGTAGGGCAACAGAACTTATCAGCCAATCTACCAAAAACATGAATGTATTTCTTTTGTAATTTCCTCTTTGTTTTTGGCACAGTTGAATACCTAGACCCTTTCGTTGCTTTAGTGCGGTTTCTAAAGTAAGACCAGATTATTTTGCATCCTCTTACCAAACTGTTATGTTATACAAGGTGTTGTGTCCTATTATTCTACTACCTCATTTTGGCCAATTCTCCTGTATGTGTCTATGGCCTTGATTTTATCGAAACTATCAGAGTTCGACTTCATAGTTTCCTGATGGCAGTGCACAGAGTCATTGAATATCATTCTGGCCTTGAAATTCCCTATGAAAACCATCTTGTCCTGTTGACATGTTGCGACCAATTCCTTGGAAACACGAGTAGAAGCATATTGCTTATACTCCCTACCATCACTCAACTTGCACAAAACAAATGTGGGGAACAGCTAAACAGAGACAAGAGTAGATCATACATGGACTATCAGCGTCAATGGGACAACTAAAACTTTTACAAATGCCTGATTTTCATGAGTGTTGCTCAAAAATATGACCTGTGTGATCCCACCAATCACCAACAAGACGTACTATCTATTCAAGTTTTGTTATAAAATCATCTTCAACTTCACAGAAGAAACTCAACTGTTCTAGTCTCGACGCTAGGTAGTTTTTACGACTTGCTTTTAAGATTTCTGGAAATTTGGACAGGCCAGAGAATATACCTTTAGGTTCCCAATGTCTGCAACATCGGCTACATGAGTGCCTCCACAAGGACAACCAGGATACTCACCAAATTTCACAATGCGGGGAGTGCTATCCTGTAAAAGAAACATTAGACCATAGACAATATTATTTGATTCATGGAAGGGTAGGGAATTAGGGAAACACAAAACTGTAAGGTAGGATTCACTAACAGCTATACTAACAAAGTAGGATTGATTTTTTTTAAACAGCATACACCCAAAACAAATACTATTACACACTGAATTATACCAGAAAATAGCTATTCATTGTATCGATTGTCGAGTTGTTTCATAATTATAGCTATTCAGATGTTATATGCAACTACACATGCTTTCACATTGATTGTTTTTCAAGTATCAAACAAATGGAGAGCTAACATCTGAAATACAAAGATGTTAGCTTAGTGTGCACTTCATACATGGAAGACAAATTCCTCTAAAGGGAGTAGAGAACTAACTTGTGAAATGTAGCCAGGCAGAGCACCTCCACATAGTTTAGCTGCCTCCTCATAAGGAAAAACAGAGACTAAAACCTGCACCAAGGGTAAATAATTAAGTGTAGAAAATTATGCACTTCCATATATCAAGATTTCTTGGTTATACCTTGGCTCCTTTCGAAATCAGTTCATTTGCCTGTTTCTCTAACTGAGCTTTCTTATCCTGCAATTGATCTGGTGGAATAACTCCTTTATACTCAACAGAAGGTCTGCAATGAACAAAATAGGAAAACTAACATGAGCTGGAGTGCTTTATACCAAGTAAAGAAAAGCAGCTGGGAATAGAGGCAACCAATCAGCCAGCTGTACAGAGAACAACAGAACTCGGGAAATAATTGAAAAACATGTAGTCGTTACCCATCAGGGAAATGGTATCCTTTCCCAGGTTCCAACTGAAGGCCAAGATTGGTCATGCAACTGTCCAGCAAATGCCCTGCAGAGTGAAGCCTGCACCATTGCAGGTTTAGCACAATCAAAACTCGCTGGATTTACAGAGCAAGACAAAAACAGAATGAAATGGTGCTGATTTTGTATTTTTGTTAGCGGTGACTGCCGCAGTTTTCGCACAAAAAAGATCATGAATGGTTTACATCATGCGTGCTCCAGCTCCATACCTTGAGTTCAGACTACGCCGACCGGCGTCGATTTCTAAGGTAACGCTCTGCCCTTTGTCGAGCTCTGGTCTGCACCCGTCTCCACCAGCATCCTCGAATCGCCCGTAGTGGAAAACCTAGACATGAACATGACACAGATCATCCTCACATGGCAATTAAATATGCCCAATCTCCCGCACAAGTCCCGGATCGTGAAAAATCCCGTTGCTCACCACCCCGTCCTTGACGCGCACATCCTCGACGAGGAACCTCCAGGCGGCGCCGGAGATGACCCCGGTGTCGGCCGGCTGGCCGCCGCCCTGCGGGTGGAAGATGGTGGCGTCTAGCACCACCGCCGTCCGGCCGCCCTCCTCCTGCGCGCACCACCGGGAGCCTGGTCAGGGTCTAGGTTTGACCGTGAGGAGGGAGAGAGGGGAGAACAGAGGACCTGGTGGAGTGAGAGGACGGTCGCGGGGGACCTGAGCGCCCACATGTCGTCGAAGTAGGCCAGCCTGGTGGGGCTAGCGGCCCTCAACGGAGCCGCCGCCGCCGCCATGTCGCGGAGAAGGTGGTCGCCGCCGGTGGTGAGCGGGAGGTGGCGCGGTACTGACGCGCAGCGCTTGTGGGCTGGGCTGCCAATGCGCAGAGTTTAGCTCTGCTCCGAACTTCTGAAAAGGCTAAGAGCATCTCCAGCCGTTTGGCTCCCACGCCCAAATCCGGCGATATTGTCGTCCGGATTGGACGAAAATTTAGTCTGGGGAGGTCCATCTTTCCAGCCGCGAGCCCAGGATAGATGTAACGGACTTCGGCGAATTCAGTCAAAATTGGCGAGTTCGTTCAAACATAAGCGAATTTTAATGATATTTAACATACAGAGGCGAGTTCATGCATAAATAGGCCGAATTCGTATATATATTTAAATTCGGCGATTGGCAACTAAACTTAAACTAAATAGCGGCCTACTACATGCCGAAATGGCGGTAGAAGGACGTGTAGTCGCCGCCGTCGTCGTCGTCGCTCGAGCCGGCGTTGTCCTGGGGCGGCGGCGGCGGAGCCTCGTACCGGCCGGCTCGTGCCATGGCCGCCGTCGCCGGTGCGTGGCGGCGACGGAAGGTACATGTCATCGTCGCCGCTTCTCCTCGAGCTTCACCACCTCCCCGGGCGCGGCGTTCCTAGCGGCGGATGGTGCGGCGGCGCGAGCGGCGACTTGACGCGCCCGAGGCCGCATCCGGCGGCCGCCGCCGGCCGCTCCGCCTCCTCGCGCTCCCGGCCGCGCCCGGACCCGGTCCGAGTGCGGCGTCGTCCGCGCGCTTCTCCTCCTCCATGTCCTTCAGCGACCTGGCGATCGCCTCCGCCATCGCGGCGTCCTCCGCGCGCTTCGCCTCCTCCTCGGCGAGCTGGTTTGCGGCGACCTATTTCTCCGTCTTCTTCCGGCCGCTCTGCGGAGCGGAAGGCTGATCGCGGATGACGAGGGCGCCGCTGCTGCGCCCTCTGGTCGGCGGTGGCGACACCGGTTCCTTCTTGACGGTGGCCGGCGTCGTCCCGCCGGACCTGGACGCCGACCGCGAGCCAGACGAGGAGGAGGATGACACCATCCTCCTCGGCATCCATGAACTACCGTGCCGGCGCGACACGGTAGGCGCCACCGGCGGCGGCATCCCCGGGACGGGGAGTTCCCGGCCTCGATGTGCGCAAGCACATTTGCGAGGGTGCGCTCAGGCGCGCTCCACCATCGGCGGCGGCCGGCGGCGTTATTCCTTGCCGGAGGAGGACGAGGGCCGTCGTACGCCCGGATTTCGCGTTCATACCTGCGCCGGAAGAACGCGATCCACGATTCGTGGTTGTCGGGGAAGAAACGCGGATCCGCGCGCTGCTCGTCACTGAGAGTGGCGAGCACCTCGTTGATCGCCGTTTCGAGTGCGCCCCCGTTGGCGGCGGCGGGATCAGCACGCCGCCTGCGCTCAGCCTCCATCCCCCCGGTGCGCGGAAGTCCGGCGGCGCCGGGTAGCCCGTCGCGTGGAGGAGCCGTCCCTCCCATTGGTGGAGAGAGCGGCGGCCGAAGCCGTTCTTGGCCGCACCGTCGTTCGCCATTGCTACCTCTTCGAGTTCGGGGGAAGATTTGGTGGAATGCGAGAGAGAGGAGAGGTGAATGCGGGTCAGACGCGGTAGTTCGGCGATAAATAGAGGTAGGCGCGCGTGATACCGAGACGACGGCATTAACTCGCCGCGTGGAAGCTACGCGGCCGGCGAATGCTGACCGGCGGCAGGCTTTTACAGCGCGCGGAAGACGATGCGATGAGGACGACGATCGGTGTCTCTCGCCGACAAGTTGGGGCCACCAGACGCGCGGGAAGTTTCCTCGCTGTTTCGCGCGCTTTTGTTTCGTCCGGAGTCCCAGAGAGCTCCCCGGGGGGCGGGGATGGCGTGGGATCGTCGGATGAATTTAGGCCCAAATCCAGACGAAAACGAGGAACCGAAGGCGCGACTGGACCGAATTACGCCGTCCGGATTGAAAAAACGTCGCTCGGAGGCCTCGTCCGGGGACGAGTGGAGATGCTCTAAGTCATCCTCGTATTTTCCACAAGCACAAGGTATTTTCCACAAGGAGACGTACTACTCCTTCGTTCCATGAACTTCTAAAAAAACCTCCTCCGTTTCATACGAGTTGTCTAAAACTTATCAAAATTTAAATATATCTAGATGTTAAAAAGTTTTACCTCCGCTTTCGAATCTTAAGGATTTTTTTTTTTGGAAAGTCAAACCAAGTAAAGTTTGACTAAATTTTTAGAAATTATCTAAACAAATATAATAATTTTGTAGATAGCATGTGAAAATATATTTTATTATCTATCTAATGATATTAATTTTGTATTTTGCATGTTAATGATTTTTGATAATAGTTTGACTTTCAAAAAATAATATATCTAAGAAAAAATTTGCTACAAGACACCTTCATTTTATGGCCTTTGCCAAAACACGCGTTCGATTGTATCTTTAACAGGTACCATTACAATTTTGTAACACATTTGCCAAAGTACACCACCTATCCAAAACAGAAAGTTTTCCACTTTTCTCCAAAACCAGTCAGAGCATGGTCAAAACCAGTCAAAACAGTAAGCTTTAGGAGGATGGAAGTGGTAGTTAGATGCATCTAAACCTTAACTAAATCTTAACAAATGTCAGATAATTTTCATGTATTGAGGAAGTACATAATTTGGAAGAGCAAATTGCACGTCGCACCAGTTTTTTTTCGTCTTTTGGACAACCACTAGTAGTTAGATCTTTTTTCTCTTCACGTTTTATTACTTTTCTGTTGTAACTTCCACCAATTTGTCATCTAATAGATATGCTAGCTATGTTCAATCCTAATATCAATGCTCTAATTAATGAACAGATATTAATAGAATGTTTAATAAATCATAGAAAATAATTAGTCAACCAAAAAAATAAAATTCTTTTGATGCACTCTAGCCTACAATAGACTTATAAATCAATGTACTCAATTTTCTTGGTATAATTATATTTGCAAAACAAATACTCATAACACTAAGTAAATTATAGGAAAATAATTGTCCGTCAAAAAATTATGAGTGCTTTGTAGGGCGTACAAACCAATTTTTAACATAAATTAACCGTCCAACAACAGTTCGAAAAAATAGTCTCAATTTTTCTATATTGTATGGATGAATAATTATTTTGATATATGATGGGTTCGTTGCATGTAAAACAAAAAATTCTACCGTGAACATGAACAAAAACCAAGATCCAATCTAGGAAGAAGCAAGATCTAATCTATGAAGATCGAAACAACGAGATGTATGAGAGAGTAACCCTCGAATATCCAAAGCCTTACGAGATCAGATCTCGTTGTTGATGAAGTCGATCGGCCGGTGCTGCAATCCGGCAACACTACTTTCATACTCGGTCGTGTGTACGGTGTCGATGAAGTCCGTCCTTCCCCGTTCGAACGGGCAGCAAAGATGTGGTAGCTCTCCTCGGAATCCCAGCAGCACGACAGCGTGGTGGTGGTGGTGGTGGAGGAGAAAAACTGCAGGGCTTCGCCAAGCCGGAGCAGATGTATGGTGGAGGAAGAGAGGGGGGTGGCCAGACTTTGGTGTAAGGGTGGGCTGCGCCCCCTACCCCCTCCCCTCTTTATATAGGGGGGAGGGTCGGTTGGGGTGCCCCCCTGCGCCCCAAACCCATCTAGGGCCGGCGGCCAAGAGGGGGGAGGGGAATTCTCCCCCCCCCCCCCCAAGTTGATCCCCCTAGGGTTTTGGGGAACCCTAAGGGTGGCCGGCCTGGGCCTTGAGGGCTTGGTGCGCCTGGCCCATTAGGGCAAGGCAGCACCCCCTCATCCCATATGGCCCCTCCTAGGGTCGTGGGCCCACTAGGGGTCCCTTCTGGAACCTTCTAGAACTTTCCGGTCTTTCACCGGAAAATCCCGAACTTTTCTGAAATCCCAGAAATTAACTTGCCTTATATGAATCTTATTCTTTGGACCATTCTGGACCTCCTCGTGATGTCCTGGATCCCATACGAGACTCCGAACAACCTTCGGTCTCCATCTCATACTCCGAAGCTACTATACAACATCGAACCTTAAGCGTGTCACCCTACGGTTCGTGAACTATGCAGACATGATCGAGACTCCTCTCCGACCAATAACCAATAGCGGGATCTAGAGATCCATAATGGCTCCCACACATTCAGCGATAAATCAATGATCGATTGAACCATTTACATATGATACCGATTCCCTTTGTCACGCGATACTTTACTTGTCCAAGGTTTGATCATCGGTATCTCCATACCTAGTTCAACCTTGTTACCGACAAGTACTCTTTACTCGTACAGTGATATGTCATCTCTTGTGACCGTTTCACATGCTTGCAAGCTAATTAGATGTCATTCCACCGAGAGGGCCCAGAGTATATCTATCCGTCATCGGGATGGACAAATCTCACTCTTGATCCATATACCTCAACTCATACTTTCCGAATACTTAATCTCAACTTTATAACCACCCATCTACGCAGTGGCGTTTGATGTAATCAAAGTACCCTTCCAGTGTAAGTGATTTACAAGATCTCATGGTCGAAGGACTAGGTTACTATGTATCGAAATCTTATAGCAAGATGAACTTAATCACTTGATCTTATGCTACGCTTATATGGGTGTGTGTCCATTATATCATTCACCTAATGACATAACCTTGTTATTAACAGCATCCAATGTTCATGATCAGGAAACCATGATCATCTATTAATCAACAAGCTAGTTTTACAAGAGGCTTACTAGGGACTCTTTTCTGTTCACATAACACACATGTATTAATGTTTCCGGTTAATACAATTATAGCATGGGATGCAAACATTTATCATAAACAAAAAGATATAATAATAACCACTTTATTATTGCCTCTTGGGCATATCTCCAATAGTCTTCCACTTGCACTAGAGTCAATAATCTCGATTACATGGTAAGGTACCTAACACCCATTGCGTTCTGGTGTAGGTCATGCTTCGCTCTAGGGAGAGCTTTCGTCAACGGATCTGCCACATTTAGATCTGTGTGTACTTTGCAAATCTTTATGTCACCATCTTCGACATACTCGCGAATCACATGAAAACGTAGTTTGATATGCTTCAGCTTCTTGTGTGACCTTGGCTCTTGCGCATTGGCTATGGCACCCATCTTATCACAATAAATGATTAATGGGTCCAATGCACTAGGAACCACATCAAGCTCAGTAATGAACCTCTTCATCCATATCGCTTCCGACGAAGCCTCCGAAGCCGCTATGTATTCATATTCAGTTGAAGATTTTGCCACCGTGCTTTGCTTGGCACTCATCCAGCTTACTGATGCACCATTCAATATAAACACGTACCCAGACTGAGACTTAGAGTCATCTGGATCAGTGTTCCAACTAGCATCGGTGTAACTGGTTACAGCGAGCTCTTGGTCACCTCCATAACAAAGAAACATATCCTTATTCCTTTTCAAGTACTTCAGGATATTCTTGACCGTTGTCCAGTGTTCCATTCCTGGATCACTCTGATCTCTGCTGTTCAAACTAACAGCATGCGCGATATCCAATCTAGTACACAGCATGGCATACATGATAGAGCCTACTGCCGAGGCATAGGGGATCTTGTCCATCCTCTCTCTTTCATCTGTCGTAGCCGGACCTTGAGTTTTACTCAAAACCTTACCTGGCAACATGGGCAAGAACCCTTTCTTGCTCTCATCCATTCTAAACTCCTTTAGAATCTTGTCAAGGTATGTACTCTGTGAAAGCCCTATTAGGCGTCTTGAGATATCTCTATAAATCTTGATGCCTAAAATATATGCTGCTTCACCAAGGTCTTTCATTGAAGAACACTTATTCAAATAACCTTTAACACTGCTTAGAAGTTCTACATCATTCTCAATCAACAATATGTCATCTACATATAATGTCACGAATGCTACAGAGCTCCCACTCACTTTCTTGTAAATACACGCCTCACCATGAGTCTGTATAAACCCAAAGTCTTTGATCACCTTATCAAAACGTCGGTTCCAACTCCGGGATGCTTGCTTCAGTCCATAAATGGAACGCTGAAGTTTGCATACCTTGTCAGCATTTTTAGGATCGACAAAACCTTTGGGTTGTACCATATACAACTCTTCCTCAATGTCACCATTAAGGAACACCGTTTTGACATCCTCCTGCCAAATCTCATAATCGAAAAATGCAGCTATTGCTAACAAAATTCTCACAGACTTTAGCTTCACTACAGGTGAGAAAATCTCATCGTAGTCAACTCCCTGAATTTGTCGGAACCCCTTCGCGACAAGTCGAGCTTTATAGACAGTAATATTACCATCAGCATCTGTTTTTCTTTTGAAAATCCATTTATTCTCGACAGCCTTGTGGCTATCAGGTAAGTCTACCAAAATCCATACTTGGTTATAATACATGGATCCCATATTCGGATTTCATGGCCTCTTGCCATTTGTTGGAGTCTGGGCTCATCATTGCTTCCTCATACGTCGCAGGGTCTTCATCATTGTTATCCACAATCATGACATTTAGACAGGGGTCATACCAATCAGAAGTGGTACGAGCCCTCGTTGATCTGCGATGTTCAGTAGCTTTTTCGTTTGAAGTTTCATGATCATCATCATTTGCTTCCTCTCTTATCGGTGCAGGCTGCACAGGAACATCTTCCGGTGCTGCGATACTCTGATCTTTGATACGTCCCAAACGTATCTATAATTTCTTATGTTCCATGCTACTTTTATGATGATACTCACATGTTTTATACACATTATATGTCATATTTATGCATTTTCCGGAACTAACCTATTGACGAGATGCCGAAGGGCCGGTCTGTCGTTTTCTGCTGTTTTTGGTTCCGAAATCCTAGTAAGGAAATATTCTCGGAATCGGACGAAATCAATGCCCAAGCATCCTATTTTTCCACGAAGCTTCCGGAACACCCGAGAGCCACCGTGAGGGGAGCCCCGGTGGGCCCGGATGATAGGGTGGCGCGGCCGGGGCCGTGGCCGCGCCCCCTACCGTGTCGTCGCCCGTCGGCCCTCCGACTCCGCCTCTTCGCCTATTTAAAGGTCCCCGACCTAAAACCTCGATACGAAAAAGCCACGGTACGAGAAACCTTCCAGAGCCGCCGCCATCGCGAAGCCAAGATCTGGGGGACAGGAGTCTCTGTTCCGGCACGCCGCCGGGACGGGGAAGTGACCCCGGAAGGCTTCTCCATCAACACCACCGCCATCTTCATCAATGTTGCTGTCTCCCATGAGGAGGGAGTAGTTCTCCATCGAGGCTAAGGGCTGTACCGGTAGCTATGTGGTTAATCTCTCTCCCATGTACTTCAATACAATGATCACATGAGCTGCCTTACATGATTGAGATTCATATGAGTTTTGTATCACTATTCATCTATGTGCTACTCTTGTGATGTTATTAAAGTAGTCTATTCCTCCTTCACGGTGTAATGGTGACAGAGTGTGTGCATCGTGTAGTATTTGGCGTAGGCTATGATCATAATCTCTTGTAGGTTATGGAGTTAATTATTACTATGATAGTATTGATGTGATTTATTCCCCCTTCATAGTGTGATGGTGACAAGTGTGCATGCTATGTTAGTACTCGGTTTAAATTGCAAAGATCTATTATGCTCTAAAGGTTACTTAAATATGAATGTCGAATGTTGTGGAGCTTGTTAACTCCGGCATTGAGGTGCTCTTGTAGCCCTACACAACGAATGGTGTTCATTATCAAACAAGAGTATATGTAGCACAAAGGAAGAGAACTTATTTATTATGTGATCAATGTTGAGAGTGTCCACTAGTGAAAGTATGATCCCTAGGCCTTGTTTCCAAATACCGCAATCATCGCTTGTTTATCGTTTTACCGCATCTTTACTTCCTGCAATATTACTACCATCATCCGCACGCCAGCAAGCACTTTTCTAGGCGCCGTTACTACTGCTCATATTCATTCATACCACTTGTATTTCACTATCTCTTCGCCGAACTAGTGCACCTATACACTCGACAAGTGTATTAGGTGTGTTGGGGACACAAGAGACTTCTTGTATCGTGATTGCGGGGTTGCTTGAGAGGGATATCTTTGTCCTCTTCCTCCCCGAGTTCGATAAACCTTGGGTGATCCACTTAAGGGAAACTTGCTCGCTGTTCTACAAACCTCTCGCTCTTGGAGGCCCAACACTGTCTACAAGAATAGAAGCATCCGTAGACATCAAGCACTTTTCTGGCGCCGTTGCCGGGGAGGAAAGGTAAAAGGCACTCATACTCCGGTCCCAGGTAACCAAGTACTTTTCTGTTGCCGTTGTGTGTGTGCTCGAAGCTATTTCCGTTAGATCCTGCAATTGCATCTTTTTGTTTCTTGTTTTACACTAGTAAGGCATAATGGAAAACATCTGTGAGCTTTTTATACTATTTCCCGAGTCAAGACATGAATGGTTTAATGCGAAAATTAAAAAACCTATGGAACCTTATTTGCATGCTAGTAGCAATGATATTAGTATGAACGCTTTGAACACCATTGTTGCTAATGATATAGAAAATTCTAAGCTTGGGGAGGTCGGTTTTAATGAAAATGATCTCTTTAGCCCTCCGGGTATTGAGGAGAAAGTTTATGTTGATTATGATATGCCTCCCATATTTGATGATTATAATGATAGTGGTCTTTTGGTGCCGCCTACTATGGAGGATAATGCTTATTATGATTATACTATGCCTCCTATATTTGATGATGAGAATAATAATGATAGCTACTTTGTTGAATTTGCTCCCACTACAACTAATAAAATTGACTATGCTTATGTTGGGAGTAGTAATTATTTTATGCATGTGAATAAGAATGCTTTATGTGATAGTTATATTGTTGAATTTGTTCATGATGCCACTGAAAGTTATTATGAGAGAGGGAAACATGGGTATATGCATCTTAATAATATTAAGTTTCCCCTCTTTATGTTGAGAATTGTGAAGTTACTCTTGTTTTATCTTTCTATGCTTGTTGAATTATGCCTACATGACTTGTTTATTTACAAGATCCCTTTTCATAGGAAGTGGGTTAGACTTTTTGAATTTGCTTCTTGATGCTCTCTTTTGTTTTAACTCTTATTTCTTGCGAGTTCATCATTAAAACTGCTGAGCCCATCTTAATGGCTATAAAGAAAGAACTTCTTGGGAGATAACCCATGTGTTTATTTTACTACAGTACTTTTGTTTTATATTTGAGTCTTGGAAGTTGTTACTACTGTAGTAACCTCTCCTTATCTTTATTTTATTGCATTGTTGTGCCAAGTAAAGTCTTTGATAGTAAAGTCAATACTAGATTTGGATTACTGCGCAGAAACAGATTTCTTGCTGTCACGAATTTGGACCTGCCTCTCTGTAGGTAACTCAGAAAATTCTGCCAATTTACATGCGTGATCCTCAGATATGTACTCAACTTTCATTCAATTTGGGCATTTTCATTTGAGCAAGTCTGGTGCCTCAATAAAATTCGTCTTTACGGACTGTTCTGTTTTGACAGATTCTGCCTTTTATTTCGCATTGCCTCTTTCGCTGTGTTGGATGGATTTCTTTGTTCCATTAACTTCCAGTACCTTTGAGCAATGTCCAGAAGTGTTAAGAATGATTGTGTCACCTCTGAACATGTGAATTTTTGATTATGCACTAACCCTCTAATGAGTTTGTTTTGAGTTTGGTGTGGAGGAAGTTTTCAAGGGTCAAGAGAGGAGGATGATATACTATGATCAAGAAGAGTGAAGAGTCTAAGCTTGGGGATGCCCCCGTGGTTCATCCCTGCATATTTTAAGAAGACCCAAGCATCTAAGCTTGGGGATGCCCAAGGCATCCCCTTCTTCATCAACAACTTATCAGGTTCCTTCTCTTGAAACTATATTTTTATTCTGTCACATCTTATGTGCTTTACTTGGAGCGTCTGTGTGTTTTTTATTTTTGTTTATGTTTGAATAAATTGGATCCTATCATGCTTGTGTGGGAGAGAGACACGCTCCGCTGTTGCATATGAACACATGTGTTCTTAGTTCCATCTTTAATGTTCATGGCGAAGGTTGAAACTGCTTCGTTCATTGTTATATGGTTGGAAACAGAAAATGCTGCATGTGGTAAATGGTATAATGTCTTGAATAATGTGATACTTGGCAATTGTTGTGCTCATATAGATCTTGTTTAAGCTCTTGCATCATGTACCTTGTACTCATTAATGAATAACTACATAGAGCTTGTTAAAATTTGGTTTGCATGATTGATCTCTAGAGTCTAGATATTTTCTGGTTGAGGTGTTTGAACAACAAGGAGACAATGTAAAGTCTTATAATAGTTACAATATGTTCATATGTGAGCTTTGCTGCACCTTTTATACTTGAGTTTGCTTCAAACAACCTTGCTAGCCTAGCCTTGTATTGAGAGGAATTCTTCTCGTGCATCCAAATCCTTGAGCCAATAACCATGCCATTTGTGTCCACCATACCTACCTACCACATGGTATTTCTCCGCCATTCCAAAGTAAATTACTTGAGTGCTACCTTTAAAATTTCTATTCTTTGTCTTTGCAATATATAGCTCATGGGACAAATAGCCTTAAAAACTATTGTGGTGAAGAATATGTACTTATGTGTCTTATTTCTTAATAAGTTGCTTGTTGAGCGGTAACCATGTTTCGGGGACGCCATCAACTTTTACCTTTGTTGAATATCATGTGAGTTGCTATGCATGTTCGTCTTGTCCGAAGTAAGGGAGATTTTCATGATCAAATGGTTTGAGTATGCATACTCGTTAGAGAAGAACATTGGGCCGCTAACTAAAGCCATGATTCTTGGTGGAAGTTTCAGCTTTGGACAATCAATCCTCAATCTCTTATGAGAATATTATCTGTTGTTGAATGCTTATGCATTAAAGAGGAGTCCATTATCTGTTGTCTATGTTGTCCCGGTATGGATGTCTAAGTTGAGAATAATCAAAAGCGAGAAATCCAATGCGAGCTTTCTCCTTAGACCTTTGTACAGGCGGCATAGAGGTACCCCTTTGTGACACTTGGTTGAAACATATGCTATGCAATGACAATCCGTGTTAATCCAAGCTAATTAGGACAAGGTGCGGGCACTATTAGTATACTGTGCATGAGGCTTGCAACTTATAAGATATCTTATACATAACACATATGCTTTATTACTACCGTTGACAAAATTGTTTCTTGTTTTCAAAATGAAAAGCTCTAGCACAAAAATAGTAATCCCTGCTTCCCTCTGCGAAGGGCCATTCTTTTACTTTATTGTTGAGTCAGTTTACCTACTTCCTTCTATCTTAGAAGCAAACACTTGTGTCAACTGTGTACATTGATTCTTACATGTTTACCTATTGCACTTGTTATATTGCTTTGTGTTGACAATTATCCATGAGATAAATATGTTGAAGTTGAAAGCAATTGCTGAAACTTATATCTTCCTTTGTGTTGTTTCAAAGCTTTCTACTAAGAATTTATTGCTTTATGAGTAACTCTTATGCAAGTCTTATTGATGCTTGTCTTGAAAGTACTATTCATGAAAAGTCTTTGTTATATGATTCAGTTGTTTAGTCATTATCTTTACTATTGCTTTGAATCACTTCATCTCATATGCTTTACAATAGTATTGATCAAGATTATGATAGTGTAACGATCCGACCCGGTACGGGTTGAATCTCTGTGCATAATAGTGCTAGTCCCTGGATCAATCGCTAGCACACACAGTTTAAGATGTAATACCAAGAAACAAAGGTCTTTATTACATCGCATGATCCAAAATTACATAATAACTTACAAATTGCATAGCACAAGGCTAGCTCAATATCGAGTTCACAACGAACCATAATAGCATGGAGTCCTTCGTCTTCATGTGCCACAGGCGAGCATGTCGAGTATAGACTCGTAACCCTAACCATCGAACCTCACTCGTTCATCGGAATATCTGCAACATAAAACGTTGCAGCCACGCAGGGTCAATACATTTGGAATTGTATTGGCAAATGTCACTTTTGGTGGATATATAAATGGCGCCTAACTACGTGCTTATTTGGCAGGTGGAGTTCAGGCTCATTTGCGTAAAGCAATAGTTTCCCTATCTTTTATAAATAATTTTATTCTTTAAAAATCATCGTCTAGGAACATATTAGCATAACCCATGCCGTCGCAAGACAGCTTAGCTTCATATGCTCCTAAACATCTACGGACATGCTAGCATAGGCCCATGTAAACACAAGACAACCTAGCTTTGCATGCTCCTAAACCCATTATTTGTCCCATCAAGTTTTATTAAGAAATTGGAATGATGAGATCTTCCAAACAGTAACATGCCTAGTTGCTCATAGTTGTCCGTAACCGGGGACACGGCTAAGTACTTAGCTTGACACTCTCGAGAGGATTGTACACTTTACCCACATGACCTAGTCATCCCCTTTTACCATGATGCTCAATTTGCTCAAATGGTCGGGAAAAGACTAAGTCGAGACCGTTTTCAGAAGTAGTACCCCGAGCCATCTGGACGGACCCATGCCAACCTACACATCTACATCTGCTAGTCACGTCAGGTCGGGTTCCTACAACCTACTTAGTCAAGCCGAGCCCATATGACATGTGGCTGTACACGGAAGCTACTAAACAAGAAACTCGTCAAATCTCTTTGTTTCTGGGTGGCCATCCACAAGTGTGATACACACGACCGCCATAGACATGACTCCGTTGTAACCACTCAACATAAACCAAGCAAACCACTTCCACCCAGATGATTCATTATCTTAGGTTGTTTTATTACATAAAACAATACTTTCACCATACCACATATCACATCATGAAATCCCAGCCACGCATCTACAATAGCAACGCTAAGCATACTACAGTACGGTGGCGACAAAGAATAAAGCATGAAATCATATGGCTATCCTAGATAGGTTTATTGGCATAGCAATATATAATTTGAAAAACTCCTACACATACATAGCTACCGAAAATAACTACAATGTGCATACAAAAATAATAGGACGAACACAGTGTGTGACACTTGCCTTTTTGGTATCTGAAGAATTCTGCACTTCTCTCAATCAAAATGTGTATCTCTCCGTACAACTATACATAAAAGTAACAGAACATAAACACACATTCAAACAACAACAAAATCAAACAAGGCAACAAATTAGAAAGATTTGTCATTCATTGTATTTTAGTTTTCATTAAATTTATGGTTAATTGAGAAATTGAAGGTATGGCAGGGTATGGCTTGCAAGATATGAACTTGAGATATTGAATGGATGAGTCAAACACTTGGAAAGGAAATGATTATCTAAGTCAAGTTCTCAGAAGGAAAATGATTGATAAGAACCTATGGTCAATGGTTGTTTGCGACTCAAGGATGGATAATTATAATGATGCTTGTGTTTTAGAAACTCTCACAGGCGCATCGCAAGTGCAATTCAAAATGCAACTTGACATAGTGCGAAAACACTTATCAAAGTAGCACAAATTCACACATAGACTTGGGTATGAACTAATGGTATATTTAATTTGGTTTAGAAAACATTAATTGAGTATCTACTTAACATACACAACCTTATTAATTAGCTACCGCAAGATTTATGTTTAGTAAAAATATAAACTTGAGTTCCCTGGATAGGTTACAGTAGTACAAGATTAGACCAATTGGAACTATTCAAAAATAATTCATAGAATTTGAATTTTCGTCAAATTACTGATTTGTATAGATTTTACTAAAGCAAGTTTGTGCACGTGTCAAAGTTGTACAACTCCTATACCAAGTTGAAGTATATGATCTAAGGATTCCAGAAAGTACAAATTTGTTAAATTTGGACCAGTAGATTATTAGATATGATTTTTATAGTGAAAAAGGATTAATTAAATCATTTGAATTATGATTCGAAAACTAATACATAACATATACAGTATTCTTGCATATTTGGATTCTACATGTTATAAGCTTTCCAACGATATAAAGTTTGTAAATTTTGGACCTCTGGATGATTTTATAATGAATTTCTAAGTTAGACACATAATCTGATATTTAAAATTTACATTTAAAATTAGTTTGACCGAGTTTGACTGAGACGCTGACTGTACTGTATAGTTGACTGCTGACTGTACAGTTGACTGCTGACTGTACTACTGACTGTACCGCTGACTGTACTGCTGACCGTACCGCTGACTGCAGTTTGACTTTGACCAGACTGAGTTGACTATGCTGATGTCATGATGATGTCATAAAGTTGACATGAAAAATTTGCTCAGATGGAAAAACTTTCTACATCAAAGTTGTATAGAATTAATAGATCTATCTAACGCACAAATTACTTTTCACCACGGATTAATGTGTTTGACAAGATCTGGGTTATACCTTATAAGATCTGAATCTTGCAACACGATTTTCTCCTTGCTCGGTGAACGAAACAAGGTGAAACTTGCGGCAATTGAAAGATCTTGACGAGAGGAACAACTTCCGTGTTGAGTTCATGACGATTCGAGATCGTTTTGAAACTCGATTTGGCTCCGATTGACTCGGAATAGATCTGTAGATGAGCGATAAATCCGTACGTCAAATCGAAAAACTTTCAACATGAAAGTTGTAGAGGATGATCAGATCTACATACTCACCAAAGGAATTTGGATTTCGTGGAACGAGGACGAACTAATTGAAGATTCCCTTTGTCAGGTCTGACACCTTGCGATGCGAAATTATCCGTGTATGGTGGATGAAAAGGGATGAGATTGGTCGGGATTGAAAGATCTCGACGAGATCTACAACTTTCGTGTAGAGCCCGAAGCGATTCGAGATAGTTTTGGTGGTCAAATCAACGAGTTAAGATTTCGTTGATGTAGGATTTCGAGAAGAGGAAAGGGAAAACGAAACTGCGGTCTGCTGGAGAGTTTATATAGACCATAGGTCGGTGGAAAAGGTGGGGCTCGAAGTTAGGAACGCGTAGAAACAAACGGATCTAAATTCGGAGTTGTGTAGGTCAAGAAATCTATGTTTAAGTGGAGATAAGTTTTATCAATACGGGATTAGGGTCGTTTTCTGTCCGGTTCCATCGATGGTGGTGGCTGCCTCGGTCGGTCGGCCGGTGGGCTTGGCCTGGCCGCTGCTGGGCCGGTCGGCCGGGTGGCCGGCTCGTTTTGTTTTTTTTTCTTTTTCTTTTTCTTTTCTCTATTACTTGTTTCTTTTATAAAATGAGTTTCATAATTCCGATTTGAGTGAAATGAAATTCTACGAGTTTGTAAAATTATTTTGATCAGCATAGAACAATAAAAGGGCTTAAATTTTACAATTTATTATTTTATAGTATTTTATTACTACTATGCCATTATGACTATGTGTGAATAGTTTCAACATATGCTCACCGAACAAGTTTCTAAAAATTTGTAAAAATCAAAATAGTGTTTTAGGATAACAAGGAACCTGTTTAAAAACCATTTATGAAAATGAATTAATAATTATTTGCACTTGGCCTAAATGGCAACTTTGGCATTATTTTGCAAATAGAGTTTTCTAACGTTTTGTTTTCTAAAATAAAAATGCATTAAGGATTTTGAAAACCTTGAACACAAAGATATGTTTGATTTTGAATACTTTGAAACCAAAAGTTTTTGAAAACACTACTTTTTAAATTAATTAGTAAATAACTTTAAAAAGTTTTAATTCTTTGTGAATTTTCAATCAAGTTCAATCAATCACGCATTAAATTAAATTTTATTTTACATTCCGAAATTTAGAAAATTCCAAGATGTGACAGACTACCACCCTTAAAAGAAATCTCGTCCTCGAGATTTGAGGAAGGTTAGAAAGTTTTGGGTTCTAGATGGGCATGGATGCTACCACCCTTAAAAGGAACTTTTATAGGTAGTCTTAAGTCTTGGGTTTAGGCTAAGCTTATCTTGGATATGACTTGGCACATTCTACGATATGACTTGACACCGGATCATCTTTGGGAAACATCTATGACTTCTAAGTTAATATCCAATAGGTTGTTGTTTATTCACATATAGTGAACAACATATCTCTTCAAAGTGACTTGGGTATGCTTTTCCTCATGCTTGGGCTTCTAATCCATAGGGGATGGTGGTTGATCTAATTTCTACACTAGGGTTACTCTTTGGTCAATCCGAGGACCATGATGTGTAAACTTCATGTCATCCTTCATCTTTTCCTTCTTAATGTCTTCGACAACTTTCCACCACTCTTCATCTATTGGCTAGATCTTCAAACTAAGTGTAGTCCTACGCTCGGCAAAGACTTGCCTACTATAAGAGTATAATGTTTATCCACCCTAGGGCTTAGGCTTATTCGTCGACATCTCTTTTATAGGTATGTCTCTCTAGATTCGCAAAGTCAACATTACGAAAGCGAATAATAAGAGTAGTAGGAATGGTGATCAATCCATCCTGCACCCAGATCATTACTCCGTATTTGATTTACTGAAACTCGTATTCTAACACTTGGTCAACCTCACTAGTTTGATAAAAAAAAATCCATGGAGAATTGAATCAATGTTTCAGTCCCCATTATTGAACTGTTTTGAAACATTTCTGTCGATCCTTAACTAGGGTTTTGCGTATCTCACACTTTATGCTTCTTCATCTTGTTAGGGAACATCAAGGTTGATTTCCCTAGTGTTGTGTTCATGGCGGGTTGCCGAGAAAGCATTCTCTCGGGTTGGGTATAGAGGTGAATAGATAGAAAGATCCTACGTAAGACTCCTACCCAAACAAATCAAAGAAGATCATCTTACAAACAACGTCTAACAAGCATCAAGCAATATGTTTCATCAAACACAAACAAACTAGTATGGTCATACCTCAATTTGGTATGATCAATATTTTGTTACTTTGTCGTTGGTTCGCTAAAAGAGAACTAATGGTGGTCTAGTTTATTTCTGTTTTGGATGTTTCGTGTTTCTATTCTACTCCTTCGTGTATCTTCGGGTCTTCGTGCGATCCGCATCGAAGTCTTCCTTCAAGTCCTTCATTTGTCTCCCATGCAACACTTCTAGCAAAGTCGAAGAATGTCACATGAAGCTAGCAGTCCTCACTTCGAGTACAAGGTTATCATCTCTCCTTGTTGATAGTTTTGTAAGGTGGTCATCTAAAGTGAGAGGAAAACAATTTTGAAGATGGAATAGATGAGAATACCGAAGTTTAAAATCCAAACATCTTTTGATTGAAATAGGACTAGACAAAATTTTTATCCTAGGGTCTTCCTATTTCTAATCCAAACCTAGGGTCACGATCCTACGATCAACACAATGCTCGATACCATCCGTAACGATCCGACCCGATACGGGTTGAATCTCTCGTGCATAATAGTGCTAGTCCCTGGATCAATCGCTAGCACATACAGTTTAAGATGTAATACCAAGAAACAAAGGTCTTTATTACATCGCATGATCCAAAATTACATAATAACTTACAAATTGCATAGCACAAGGCTAGCTCAATATCGAGTTCACAACGAACCATAATAGCATGGAGTCCTTCGTCTTCATGTGCCACAAAGCGAGCATGTCGAGTATAGACTCGTAACCCTAACCATCGAACCTCACTCGTTCATCGGAATATCTCGCAACATAAAACGTTGCGACCACGCAGAGGTCAATACATTTGGAATTGTATTGGCAAATGTCACTATTTGGTGGATATATAAATGGCGCCTAACAACTACGTGCTCATTTGGCAGGTGGAGTTTATGCTCTTTTGCGAAAAGCAATAGTTTCCCTATCTTTTAAAAATAATTTTATTCTTTAAAAATCATCGTCTAGGAACATATTAGCATAACCCATGCCGTCGCAAGACAGTTAGCTTCATATGCTCCTAAACATCTACGGACATGCTAGCATAGGCCCATGTAAACACAAGACAACCTAGCTTTGCATGCTCCTAAACCCATTATTTGTCCCATCAAGTTTTATTAAGAAATTGGAATGATGAGATCTTCCAAACAAGTAACATGCCTAGTTGCTCATAGTTGTCCGTAACCGGGGACACGGCTAAGTACTTAGCTTGACACTCTCGAGAGGATTGTACACTTTACCCACATGACCTAGTCATCCCCTTTTACCATGATGCTCAATTTGCTCAAATGGTCGGGAAAAGACTAAGTCGAGACCGTTTTCAGAAGTAGTACCCCGAGCCATCTGGACGGACCCATGCCAACCTACACATCTACATCTGCTAGTCACGTCAGGTCGGGTTCCTACAACCTACTTAGTCAAGCCAGAGCCCATATGACATGTGGCTGTACACGGAAGCTACTAAACAAGAAACCTGTCAAATCTCTTTGTTTCTGGGTGGCCATCCACAAGTGTGATACACACGACCGCCATAGACATGACTCCGTTGTAACCACTCAACATAAACCAAGCAAACCACTTCCACCCATATGATTCATTATCTTAGGTTGTTTTATTACATAAAACAATACTTTCACCATACCACATATCACATCATGAAATCCCAGCCACGCATCTACAATAGCAACGCTAAGCATACTACAGTACGGTGGCGACAAAGAATAAAGCATGAAATCATATGGCTATCCTAGATAGGTTTATTGGCATAGCAATATATAATTTGAAAAACTCCTACACATACATAGCTACTGAAAATAACTACAATGTGCATACAAAAATAATAGGACGATAAAGTGTGTGACACTTGCCTTTTGGTATCCGAAGAATTCCGCACTTCTCTCAATCAAAATGTGTATCTCTCCGTACAACTATACATAAAAGTAACAGAACATAAACACACATTCAAACAACAACAAAATCAAACAAGGCAACAAATTAGAAAGATTTGTCATTCATTGTATTTTAGTTTTCATTAAATTTATGGTTAATTGAGAAATTGAAGGTATGGCGAGGTATGGCTTGCAAGATATGAACTTGAGATATTGAATGGATGAGTCAAACACTTGGAAAGGAAATGATTATCTAAGTCAAGTTCTCGGAAGGAAAATGATTGATAAGAACCTATGGTCAATGGTTGTTTGCGACTCAAGGATGGATAATTATAATGATGCTTGTGTTTTAGAAACTCTCACAGGCGCATCGCAAGTGCAATTCAAAATGCAACTTGACATAGTGCGAAAACACTTATCAAAGTAGCACAAATTCACACATAGACTTGGGTATGAACTAATGGTATATTTAATTTGGTTTAGAAAACATTAATTGAGTATCTACTTAACATACACAACCTTATTAATTAGCTACCGCAAGATTTATGTTTAGTAAAAATATAAACTTGAGTTCCCTGGATAGGTTACAGTAGTACAAGATTAGACCAATTGGAACTATTCAAAAATAATTCATAGAATTTGAATTTTCGTCAAATTACCGATTTGTATAGATTTTACTAAAGCAAGTTTGTGCACGTGTCAAAGTTGTACAACTCCTATACCAAGTTGAAGTATATGATCTAAGGATTCCAGAAAGTACAAATTTGTTAAATTTGGACCAGTAGATTATTAGATATGATTTTTATAGTGAAAAAGGATTAATTAAATCATTTGAATTATGATTCGAAAACTAATACATAACATATACAGTATTCTTGCATATTTGGATTCTACATGTTATAAGCTTTCCAACGATATAAAGTTTGTAAATTTTGGACCTCTGGATGATTTTATAATGAATTTCTAAGTTAGACACATAATCTGATATTTAAAATTTACATTTAAAATTAGTTTGACCGAGTTTGACTGAGACGCTGACTGTACTGTATAGTTGACTGCTGACTGTACAGTTGACTGCTGACTGTACTATCTGATCTGTACCGCTGATCTGTATCGCTGACCGCATCACTGACCGCAGTTTGACTTTGACCAGACTGAGTTGACTATGCTGATGTCATGATGATGTCATAAAGTTGACAGAAAAATTTGCTCAGATGGAAAAACTTTCTACATCAAAGTTGTATAGAATTAATAGATCTATCTAACGCACAAATTACTTTTCACCACGGATTAATGTGTTTGACAAGATCTCGGGTTATACCTTATAAGATCTGAATCTTGCAACACGATTTTCTCCTTGCTCGGTGAACGAAACAAGGTGAAACTTGCGGCAATTGAAAGATCTTGACGAGAGGAACAACTTCCGTGTTGAGTTCATGACGATTCGAGATCGTTTTGAAACTCGATTTGGCTCCGATTGACTCGGAATAGATCTGTAGATGAGCGATAAATCCGTACGTCAAATCGAAAAACTTTCAACATGAAAGTTGTAGAGGATGATCAGATCTACATACTCAC
Organism: Lolium rigidum; assembly: GCF_022539505.1. NCBI lineage: Eukaryota > Viridiplantae > Streptophyta > Magnoliopsida > Poales > Poaceae > Lolium > Lolium rigidum. The sequence goes on from NC_061513.1 coordinate 278,847,698, forward strand.
CAAAGGAATTTGGATTTCGTGGAACGAGGACGAACTAATTGAAGATTCCCTTTGTCAGGTCTGACACCTTGCGATGCGAAATTATCCGTGTATGGTGGATGAAAAGGGATGAGATTGGTCGGGATTGAAAGATCTCGACGAGATCTACAACTTTCGTGTAGAGCCCGAAGCGATTCGAGATAGTTTTGGTGGTCAAATCAACGAGTTAAGATTTCGTTGATGTAGGATTTCGAGAAGAGGAAAGGGAAAACGAAACTGCGGTCTGCTGGAGAGTTTATATAGACCATAGGTCGGTGGAAAAGGTGGGGCTCGAAGTTAGGAACGCGTAGAAACAAACGGATCTAAATTCGGAGTTGTGTAGGTCAAGAAATCTATGTTTAAGTGGAGATAAGTTTTATCAATACGGGATTAGGGTCGTTTTCTGTCCGGTTCCATCGATGGTGGTGGCTGCCTCGGTCGGTCGGCCGGTGGGCTTGGCCTGGCCGCTGCTGGGCCGGTCGGCCGGGTGGCCGGCTCGTTTTGTTTTTTTTTCTTTTTCTTTTTCTTTTCTCTATTACTTGTTTCTTTTATAAAATGAGTTTCATAATTCCGATTTGAGTGAAATGAAATTCTACGAGTTTGTAAAATTATTTTGATCAGCATAGAACAATAAAAGGGCTTAAATTTTACAATTTATTATTTTATAGTATTTTATTACTACTATGCCATTATGACTATGTGTGAATAGTTTCAACATATGCTCACCGAACAAGTTTCTAAAAATTTGTAAAAATCAAAATAGTGTTTTAGGATAACAAGGAACCTGTTTAAAAACCATTTATGAAAATGAATTAATAATTATTTGCACTTGGCCTAAATGGCAACTTTGGCATTATTTTGCAAATAGAGTTTTCTAACGTTTTGTTTTCTAAAATAAAAATGCATTAAGGATTTTGAAAACCTTGAACACAAAGATATGTTTGATTTTGAATACTTTGAAACCAAAAGTTTTTGAAAACACTACTTTTTAAATTAATTAGTAAATAACTTTAAAAAGTTTTAATTCTTTGTGAATTTTCAATCAAGTTCAATCAATCACGCATTAAATTAAATTTTATTTTACATTCCGAAATTTAGAAAATTCCAAGATGTGACAGATAGCATGTCACTTCAGAAATTATCCTTGTTATCGTTTACCTACTCGAGGGCGAGTAGGAACTAAGCTTGGGGATGCTTGATACGTCCCAAACGTATCTATAATTTCTTATGTTCCATGCTACTTTTATGATGATACTCACATGTTTTATACACATTATATGTCATATTTATGCATTTTCCGAACTAACCTATTGACGAGATGCCGAAGGGCCGCTTGTCTGTTCTGCTGTTTTTGGTTCCGTAAATCCTAGTAAGGAAATATTCTCGGAATCGGACGAAATCAATGCCCGACATCCTATTTTTCCACGAAGCTTCCGGAACACCCGAGAGCCACCGCAGGGGAGCCCCGGTGGGCCCAGATGATAGGGCGGCGCGGCCGGGCCTCGGGCCGCGCCCTCTACCGTGTCGTCGCCCCGTCAGCCCTCCGACTCCGCCTCTTCGCCTATTTAAAGGTCCCCGACCTAAAACCTCGATACGAAAAAGCCACGGTACAAGAAACCTTCCGAGCCGCCGCCATCGCGAAGCCAAGATGTGGGGGACAGAGTCTCTCGTTCCGGCACGCCGCCGGGACGGGGAAGTGCCCCGGAAGGCTTCTCCATCAACACCACCGCCATCTTCATCAACGCCGCTCGTCTCCCATGAGGAGGAGTAGTTCTCCATCGAGGCTAAGGGCTGTACCGGTAGCTATGTGGTTAATCTCTCTCCCATGTACTTCAATACAATGATCTCATGAGCTGCCTTACATGATTGAGATTCATATGAGTTTTGTATCACTATTCGTCTATGTGCTACTCTTGTGATGTTATTAAAGTAGTCTATTCCTCCTTCACGGTGTAATGGTGACAGTGTGTGCATCGTGTAGTACTTGGCGTAGGCTATGATCATAATCTCTTGTAGGTTATGGAGTTAATTATTACTATGATAGTATTGATGTGATTTATTCCCCCTTCATAGTGTGATGGTGACAGTGTGCATGCTATGTTAGTACTCGGTTTAAATTGCAAAGATCTATTATGCTCTAAAGGTTACTTAAATATGAATGTCGAATGTTGTGGAGCTTGTTAACTCCGGCATTGAGGTGCTCTTGTAGCCCTACACAACGAATGGTGTTCATTATCAAACAAGAGTATATGTAGCACAAAGGAAGAGAACTTATTTATTATGTGATCAATGTTGAGAGTGTCCACTAGTGAAAGTATGATCCCTAGGCCTTGTTTCCAAATACCGCAATTATCGCTTGTTTATTGTTTTATCGCATCTTTACTTCTCCGCAATATTACTACCATCATCCGCACGCCAGCCAAGCACTTTTCCGGCGCCATTACTACTGCTCATATTCATTCATACCACTTGTATTTCACTATCTCTTCGCCGAACTAGTGCACCTATACACCGACAAGTGTATTAGGTGTGTTGGGGACACAAGAGACTTCTTGTATCGTGATTGCAGTGGTTGCTTGAGAGGGATATCTTTGTCCTCTTCCTCCCTGAGTTCGATAAACCTTGGGTGATCCACTTATGGGAAACTTGCTGTTGTTCTACAAACCTCTGCTCTTGGAGGCCCAACACTGTCTACAAGAATAGAAGCACCCGTAGACATCAATCTTCGAGAGAAGGTTCAATAACCTCGTCGAGTTCTACTTTTCTTCCAGTCACTTCTTTCGTGAGAAACTCCTTCTCAAGAAAGGATCCGTTCTTGGCAACGAAAACTTTGCCTTCAGATATGTGATAGAAGGTATACCCAATTGTTTCTTTAGGGTATCCTATGAAGATGCATTTCTCCGCTTTGGGTTCTAGCTTGTCAGGTTGTAACTTCTTTACATAACCTTCGCAGCCCCAAACTTTAAGGAACGACAACTTAGGTTTCTTACCAAACCATAATTCATACGGTGTCGTTTCAACGGATTTAGATGGTGCCCTATTTAAAGTGAATGCGGCTGTCTCTAATGCGTAACCCCAAAAAGATAACGGCAAATCGGTAAGAGACATCATAGAACGAACCATGTCTAAGAGAGTTCGATTACAACATTTGGACACACCATTGTGTTGTGGTGTTCCCGGCGGTGTCAACTGTGAAAGTATTCCGCATTTATTTAAATGCATGCCAAACTCATAACTCAGATATTCACCTCCGCGATCAGAACGCAGAAACTTAATCTTCTTGTTACGTTGATTTTATACTTCACTTTGGAATTCCTTAAACTTCTCGAAAGTTTCGGACTTATGTTTCATGAAGTAAATATACCCATATCTACTCAGATCATCCGTGAAGGTTAGAACATAACGATAACCACCACGCGATGCTACACTCATTGGTCCGCACATATCGATATGTATGATTTCCAATAAGTCTGTAGCTCGCTCCATTGTACCAGAGAATGGAGTCTTAGTCATTTTTCCCACCAGACATGCTTCGCATCTATCAAGTGACTCAAAGTCAAGTGATTCAAGAAGTCCATCGGAATGAAGTTTCTTCATGCGCTTCACTCCAATATGACCAAGACGACAGTGCCACATATATGTAGAATTATCGTTCAATTTAATTCTCTTAGCATCAATGTTATGAACATGTGTATCACTACTATCGAGATTTAACAAGTATAAACCATTCATCTCAGGCGCATGACCATAAAAGATATTATTCATATAAATAGAACAACCATTATTCTCTGACTTAAACGAATAACCGTCTTGCATTAAACAAGATCCAGATATAATGTTCATGCTCAACGCAGACACCAAATAACAATTATTCAGATTTAAAACTAATCCCGAAGGTAGATGTAGAGGGAGTGTGCCGACGGCGATCACATCGACCTTGGATCCATTTCCAACGCGCATCGTCACCTCGTCCCTCGCTAGTCTTCGTTTATTCCACATTTCCTGTTTCGAGTTACAAATGTGAGCAACCGAACCAGTATCAAATACCCAGGTACTACTACGATTACCAGTAAGATAGACATCAATAACATGTATGTCAAATATACCTTTCTTCTTGACGTGGCCGCTCTTCAGATCATCCAGGTACTTGGAGCAATTACGCTTCCAGTGCCCTTCTTCAGCACATAGTATCAGGCTTAGAGCCAGCCTTGGGCTTCTTAGGAGGCGCAACAGCTTTCTTGCTGCCCTTCTTGAAGTTGCCCTTGTTGTTAGGCTTTCCCTGCTTCTTGAAACTAGTGGTCTTGTTGACCATCAACACTTGGTGCTCTTTCTGTATCTCCACCTCAACAGATTTCAACATGGAGAAGAGTTCAGGCAACTCTTTGTTCATGTTCTGCATGTTGTAGTTCATCACGAAGTTCTTTTAACTAGGTGGCAGTGATTGGAGGACACGATGACTACCCAACTGGTTAGGAATCACAATTCCCAAGTCATTGAGCTTCTTCGGGTGCCCAGACATCTTGAGCACGTGCTCGCTAATGGAGCTACCCTCTTCCATCATGCAGCCAAAGAAATGTTTCGAGGCTTCATAGCTTTCCACGGACGCATGAGTTTCAAAGATGGATTTGAGCTCACGGACCATCTCACAGGGGTCGTGGGTTTCAAATCGCTTTTCAAGCTCTGCCTCCAGGCCCTTACAAGATGGCGCACTGAACTTGGGAGTAATGATTTTTTGAGTTAGGTACACGTTTTTCACCTCATCGGTAGCAGTTTCTGCAGGTGGGGCACCTAGCGGTGCATCGAGCACATATTGCAGTTGTCCAGCAGTGAGGACAATCCTCACATGACGGAACCAATCAGTGAAGTTGCTTCCATTGTTCTTAAGCTTTTCTTTCTCTAGGAACTGATTAAAATTGATGGTGGGGCCGCCATGATCTACAACATATTTGCAAAGAGTTTAGACTGAGTTTATGATAAATTGAGTTCAATTTTAATTCTTAAATTAACTAGGTGAACTCCCACTCAAAACAACATCCCTCACATTGTCTTAGTGATTACACGAACCAAATCCACTACACCAAGTCCGATCTTCACGAGAAAAGATGTAGTTTCAAAGGCGAACACTCAAAGTGTTCATCATATCATTCATATGACTCATGCTTTACCTTTCTGTATCCCGTGTTCCGAGACCATGTCTGTACATGCTAGGCTCATCAAGGCTACCTTAGTATCCGCATGTGCAAATCTAGCTTGCACCCGTTGTATGCACATGTAGAATCTATCACACCAGATCATCACGTGATGCTTCGAAACGACAAGTCTTAGCAACGGTGCATACTAAGGACAAACACTTTATTATCTTGATATTTAGTGAGAGGGATCATCTTATAATGCTACTGTCGTGATCTAAGCAAAATAAGATGCAAAAAGGATTAACATCACATGCAATTCATAATGTGTGATATGATATGGCCTTTCTTCATGTGCTTTTGATCTCCATCTCCAAAGCACGGACATGATCTCCATCATCACCAGCATGGCGTCAAGGTCAGTGGCGTCGCTTCATGGTTGTCCATCACTTATAGCTACTATAACAACTACTTGAAATAAAGCTATTACATGATGAATATACACGCATGTCTTGACAAATTTAAAGACAACCATTAGGCTCCTGTCGGTTTCCATAATACAATAATGAACATCTCATACATCAAATATAATCATCATCACATCATGGCCATATCACATCACCAAACCCTGCAAAAACAAGTTAGACGCCTCTAATTTGGTTTGCATATTTTACGTGGTTTAGGGTTTTCGAGTAAGATCCAATCTACCTACGAACATGAACCACAACGGTGATACTAATGTTTTCAATTGAAAGGGTAAATTGAATCTTAACTATGGTGAGAGAGACAGACACCCGCAAAGCCACTTATGCAATACAAGTTGCATGTCAAGCGTGGAGCAAGTCTCATGAGACACAGTGATGTAAAGTTAGCCCGGGCCGCTTCATCCCACCATCCCGCAAGATGCAAAGTACACATAACTAAAGACAACAAAAACATCAACGCCCACAAATCCATTGTGTTCTACTCGTGCAATAGATCTATGCATAGACACGGCTCTCATACCACTGATGGGTTCGTTGCATGTAAAAAAAAATTCTACCATGAACATGAACAAAAACCAAGATCCAATCTAGGAAGAAGCAAGATCTAATCTATGAAGATCGAAGCAACGGGATGTATGAGAGACTAACCCTCGAAGATACAAAGCCTTACGAGAACATATCTCGTTGTTGATGAAGTCGATCGTCCGGTGCTGCAATCCGGCAGCACTTCCGTACTCGGTCGTGCGTACGGTGTCGATGAAGTCCGTCCTCTCCCCGTTCCAGCGGGCAGCAGAGGTGTGGTAGCTCTCCTCAGAATCCCAGCAGATTGACGACGTGGTGGTGGTGGTGGTCGAGGAGAAAAACTGCAGGGCTTCGCCAAGCCGGAGCAGATGTATGGTGGAGGAAGAGAGGGGGGCGGCCAGACTTTGGTGCAAGGGTGGGCTGCGCCCCCTACCCCCTCCCCTCTTTATATAGGGGGGGAGGGTCGGTTGGGGTGGCCCCCTGCACCCCAAACCCATCTAGGGCCGGTGGCCAAGAGGGGGGAGGGGAGTTCTCCCCCCCCCCCCCAAGTTTATCCCCCCTAGGATTTTGGGGAAACCCTAAGGGTGGCCGGCCTAGGCCTTGTGGGCTTGGTGCGCCTAGCCCATTAGGGCAAGGTAGCAAGCCCTCAGCCCATATGGCCCCTCCTAGGGTCGTAGGCCCACTAGGGGTCCCTTCCGGAACCTTCTAGAACTTTCCGTTCTTTCACCGGAAAATCCCGAACTTTTCCGAAATCCTAGAAATTAACTTGCCTTATATGAATATTATTCTCCGGACCATTCCGTACGTCCTCGTGATGTCCTGGATCCCATCCGAGACTCCAAAAAACCTTCGGTCTCCATCTCGTATTCTGAAGCTACTATACAACATCGAACCTTAAGCGCGTCACCCTACGGTTCGTGAACTATGCAGACATGATCGAGACTCCTCTCCGACCAATAACCAATAGAGGGACCTGGAGATCCATAATGGCTCCCACACATTCGGCGATAACTCAATGATCGATTGAACCATTTACATATGATACCGATTCCCTTTGTCACGTGATACTTTACTTGTCCGAGGTTTGATCATCAGTATCTCCATACCTAGTTCAACCTTCTAACCGACAAGTACTCTTTACTCGTACCATGGTATGTCATCTCTTGTGACTGTGTCACATGCTTGCAAGCTAATTAGATGTCATTCCACCGAGAGGGCCCAGAGTATATCTATCCACCATTGGGATGGACAAATCGCACTCTTGATTCATATGCCTCAACTCATACTTTCCGAATACTTAATCCCATCTTTATAACCACCCATCTACGCAGTGGTGTTTGATGTATGATACGTCTCCAACGTATCGATAATTTCTTATGTTCCATTCCACATTATTGATGATATCTACATGTTTTATGCATACTTTATGTCATATTTATGCATTTTCCGGCACTAACCTATTAACGAGATGCCGAAGAGCCAGTTGTTGTTTTCTGCTGTTTTTGGTTTCTGAAATCCTAGTAAGGAAATATTCTCGGAATTGGACGAAATCAACGCCCAGGGGCCTATTTTGCCACGAAGCTTCCAGAAGAACGAAGAGAAGACGAAGTGGGGCCACGGGGCGCCGCCACACTAGGGCGGCGCGGCCCAGGGGGGGCCCGCGCGGCCCTAGCGTGTGGGGCCCCCGTGACTCTCCCGACTCCGCCCTTCCGCCTACATATAGTCTTCGTCGCGAAACCCCCGCACCGAGAGTCACGATACGGAAAACATTCCGCAGACGCCGCCGCCGCCAATCCCATCTCGGGGGATTCAGGAGATCGCCTCCGGCACCCTCGCCGGAGAGGGGAATCATCTCCCGGAGGACTCTTCACCGCCATGGTCGCCTCCGGAGTGATGAGTGAGTAGTTCACCCCTGGACTATGGGTCCATAGCGGTAGCTAGATGGTCGTCTTCTCCTTATGTGCTTCATTGTCGGATCTTGTGAGCTGCCTAACATGATCAAGATCATCTATCCGTAATGCTATATGTTGTGTTTGTCGGGATCCGATGGATAGAGAATACTATGTTATGTTGATTATCAATCTATTACCTATGTGTTGTTTATGATCTTGCATGCTCTCCGTTATTAGTAGAGGCTCGGCCAAGTTTTTACTCTTAACTCCAAGAGGGAGTATTTATGCTCGATAGTGGGTTCATGCCTCCATTAAATCTGGGACAGTGACAGAAAGTTCTAAGGTTGTGGATGTGCTGTTGCCACTAGGGATAAAACATTGATGCTATGTCCGAGGATGTAGTTATTGATTACCACTACAAGAAAAGTTGCCATGGCCGACGAAGTTGAAGTCGCGCCGTGGTTGCTGGTGTACCATGGCCGACGATTTTGGTCCCTCCGTGGTGCATGTCAAAACTTTTTTTTCTCGTTTTTGAGGCCACCTAGCCCGACGAAAGCGGCCAAAACGTCGCGTATGGTGGCCCGGGACGTGGTGCATCGC
>NC_061513.1:278856443-278875455 GCF_022539505.1 Lolium rigidum
AGAAAGAATTCCCAATCAAATCTGCGGGATAACCAACAAAGACATTCATCCGATTTTGGTTGTAAACTTATTTACTTATGCTATGCATACCAAAATTTAAGAAAAGACTATCAGGGTTCATACCCATGCCATAACTCGTATGGTGTCATTTCAACGGATCATGATGATGCTCTATTCAGTGTAAAAGCGGTAGTCATTAAAGCATAATCCACAAAAATATAATGGCGTCAATATCTTATCTCATCATTGATCCAACAAGGTTTGGATACATCTCTTGGATACTTCATCATCACTATGATACTCCAAGAAACGTGAGTTGTAGAACAATTTCATAACTCTCTTAGATGTTCGCTAAAACTCGTAATTCAAATATTTCCACCATGATCCAATCATAGATATTTGATTTTTCTATTATGATGATTTCCACTTCATGCTGAAATTTATTTGAATCCATTCAAATGTTTCAAACTTCTTCCTTATTGAATATATCCACATATATACTCAATTTATTGTTGGAAGTTTTCATGAAGTAGAAGAATCTCCCGCACACAACTATGCCCGAGTGAACCACATATATCATTATGTATGTTTTCACTAAGTTAGTTGCCCGTTCAACTCTCGGCCTATGAACGGTATTTCAGTCATTACCTTTTAGAAAAGATTTTGCAAGCGCCAAACGATTCAAAAAATCAAATGACTCCAAAAATCCATTTGCATGGCGTTCCTTCATGCGTTCCTTTCTAACATGACCTAAATGGCGGTTCCACAAATAAGTGGAATTCAAATCATTTGCCTTATGGTATTTTAGCGTCAGTATTATGTGTGTGTGTTTCACCATTAAGATTTATAATAACTTATCCATCGTACATGGAGTAATGTCATAATTTGAACAACTCATTGTTTTTATTTGACCGGAGCAAAATAACAATTTATTAAGCTCTTTATTATAAATTCTAAGGGTTAGGTAGAATGCCAACGACAAACATAATAACACTTTATTATGTTCCGGACGTGCATTATTACCATATTCCTTATCGAGTCACTTAGGCCATAGTATTCTTGTATTGCGTTGTTTTTGTATGACACTTCATACCAACCAATATAGTACTTATACCCAAGAATTTCATAGTGTGACTTAACTAGGAATACAACCATAACATGTATATCATTTATATACACCGAGCTAGACTTTCTAGTCTTTTCTTTTCTTTTTGCCAAAATATCTTTTGCGGTTACTCTTTTAGCTTTCCTCATTATTCAGAAAAACACTTTAACATTATTAACTTCTAGATTTGTTGGTCAAATACCAATAACCTTGAGGTTCTTACTTTAAGTTGATCATCATATGACAAGTGTTTCAGATTTCACTATTAGTAACTTTGTAATATGATGAACAATTTCACTCATAATTTTATCCATTATATCATGACGACTTTCCGAGACCATATCTGTACATGCTAGGCTCGTAAAGTTTTAACCTCAGTATTCGCATGTGCAAATATGGCTTGCACCCATTGTATGCACACGTAGAATCTATAACACCCGATCATCACGTGATGCTACGAAACGACGAGTCTTAGCAACGGTGCATACTAAGGACGATCACTTCATGGATATGCGAATATCGTTAGTGCCCCAATAGTTGGAGGATTGGGACGCCTTGCGTCTTCAACCTTCCTACATTCCCATAAAACTTATGAGTTTATGTAGTCTCACCAAATTATATTCTATCATCTTGCAATAAGGTCTTAGATATCACATATATCTCATACCTTGATTATTTATGAAAACAAAATTTTCAGCTCCTTACTTTTCAAACAGATTTGAACTTCAAGTTTCACGGAGACAAGATAACTTTAGGTACTAATTGAAACCATAGCTCTTTGAATCAACAATGTGAGGTTTACTAAAAGTTTGCAATAGGACTTAATCATTTCTTGATTCTTTAACAATACGGTACCAGATCCGTAAAGTTTCTTGTCAGATTTTAACAGTATTTCTATCTCAATTACAAGACTAGCGCTTGGTAGAAAACGGATGCCAATACTACAAATTAATTCAAAATACTACTCAGACTATGTTTATGATAATTAGTTCATGTTTTAATCTAATTACTAATGAACTCCCACTTAATACAACATCCCTCATAGTTGTTAAGTGGTACACGATCCACATCCACTACACCAAAACCGATCATCACGTGAGATGATGTAGCTTCAATGGTGAACATCAACATGTTGATCATATCATCCATATGACTCGTGTTCAACCTTTCGGTTTCCGTTGTCCCGAGGCCATGTCCGTACATGCTAGGCTCGTCAAGCAAACCCAAGTATTCCGCGTGTGCAACATGGCTTACACCCGTTGTATGTGAACGTTGAGTCTATCACATCCGATCATCACGAGATGCTTCGAAACGACGAACTGTGCAACGGTGCATACTAGGGGAGAACACTTTATTATCTTGATATTAATGTGAGGGATCATCTTATAATGCTACCGTCGCGTTCTAAGCAAAATAAGATGCATAAAGGATTAACATCACATGCAATTCATATGTGATATGATATGGCCCTTTAATCTTTGCGCCTTCGATCTTCATCTCCAAAGCACGGACATGATCTCCATCATCAACGGGCATGATCTCCATCATCGTCGGCGTAGCGTCAAGGTCCATGGCGCCGTCTTCATGGTTGTTCACCTCATGTAGCAACTATTACAACTACTTTGAAATACTACTCAACATGAAAATTAAAGACAACCATAAGGCTCCTGCCGGTTGCCATAATACAATAATGATCATCTCATACATATTCATCATCACATTATGGCCATATCACATCACCAAACCCTGCAAAAACAAGTTAGACGTCTCTAATTTGGTTTGCATATTTTACATGGTTTAGGGTTTTCGAGAGAGATCTAATCTACCTACGAACATGAACCACAACGGTGATACTAATGTTGTCAATAGAAGAGTAAATTGAATCTTCACTATAGTAGGAGAGACAGACACCCGCAAAGCCTCTTATGCAATACAAGTTGCATGTCGAACGAGGAACAAGTCTCATGAACGCGGTCATGTAAAGTTAGTCCGGGCCGCTTCATCCCACTATGCCACAAAGATGCAAAGTACTCAAACTAAAGATAACAAGAGCATCAACGCCCACAAAACCATTGTGTTCTACTCGTGCAACCATCTATGCATAGACACGGCTCTGATACCACTGTAGGGATTCGTTGCATAGAAAACAAAAATTTTCCTACCGCGAGAACGCAATCCAAGCCAAGATGCAATCTAGAAGACGGGAGCAACGAGGGGATGATCAAGACTAACCCTTGAAGATTTCCAAATCCTATAAGAGTAGGCTCTTATTGCTGCGGTAGACGATCACTTGCCGCTTGCAAAAGCGCGTAGAAGATCTTGATCACGGTGCCACGATCGGGCAGCACCTCCGTACTCGGTCACACGTTCGGTGTTGATGAAGACGACGTCCTTCTCCCCGTTCCAGCGGGCAGCGGAAGTAGTAGCTCCTCCTTGAATCCGGCAGCACGACGGCGTGGTGGCGGTGGCGGTGGAGATCTCCGGCGGAGCTTCGCTAAGCGTGCGGGAGAAGAGGAGGAGAGAGGGGGCGGCTAGGGTTTGGGAGAGGGGGTGGCCGGCCACCTAGGGGTGCGGCCAAGCTATGGGCTTGTTGTGGTCAGCCCCCTCTCCTATGCCCCTCATTATATAGGTGGAAGTCCCAAGAGTTGTAGTCCAAGTCTTCGAATAAGACCCCAACAACAAAACCTCCCATAGGTGGGAAACCTACTCAAGGGGGAAATCCCACTCAAGGTGGGACTCCCACCCCTTCCTTGGGGGTTGGCCGGCCACCCTTGGGGAGTCCACCTTGGACTCCTCCCCTTTAGGGTTGGCTGGCCATGCAAGGTGGAGTCCCTCCGGGACTCCACTTTCCATGGTGATTTCTTCCGGACTTTTCTAGAACCTGCCATAAATGCACCGGATCATTTCCAAACTTGGAATATGACTTCCTATATATGAATCTTATTCTCCGGACCATTCCGGAACTCCTCGTGATGTCCGGGATCTCATCCGGGACTCCGAACAAATATTCGAACTCCATTCCATTTTCAAGTTCTACCATTTCAACATCAAACCTTAAGTGTGTCACCCTACGGTTCGCGAACTATGTGGACATGGTTGAGTACTCTCTCCAACCAATAACCAATAGCGGGATCTGGAGATCCATAATGGCTCCCACATATTCAACGATGACTTCGGTGATCGAATGAACCATTCACATACGATACCAATTCCCTTTGTCACGCGATATTTTACTTGTCCGAGGTTTGATCATCGGTATCACTCTATACCTTGTTCAACCTCGTCTCCGACAAGTACTCTTTACTCGTACCGTGGTATGTGGTCTCTTATGAACTTATTCATATGCTTGCAAGACATTAAACGACATTCCACCGAGAGGGCCCGGAGTATATCTATCCGTCATCGGGATGGACAAATCCCATCGTTGATCCATATGCCTCAACTCATACTTTCCGGATACTTAATCCCACCTTTATAACCACCCATTTACGCAATGGGCGTTTGGTGTAATCAAAGTACCTTTCCGGTATAAGTGATTTACATGATCTCATGGTCATAAGGACTAGGTAACTATGTATTGAAAGCTTATAGCAAATAACTTAATGACGTGATCTTATGCTACGCTTAATTGGGTGTGTCCATTACATCATTCATATAATGACATAACCTTGTTATTAATAACATCCAATGTTCATGATCACGAAACCATGATCATCTATTAATCAACAAGCTAGTTAAGAGGCATACTAGGGACTCCTTGTTGTTCACATAACACACATGTATCAATGTTTCGGTTAATACAATTATAGCATGGTATGTAAACATTATCATAAACACAAAGATATATAATAATAACCATTTTATTATTGCCTCTTGGGCATATCTCCAACAGTCTCCCACTTGCACTAGAGTCAATAATCTAGTTTACATTTGTAAAGATATAACACCTTGGTCTTCCGGTGCTTTATCATGTTTTGCTCACAGGAGAGGTTTTAGTCAACGGATCTGACTTGCTCAGAAACATATGTATTTTGTAATTCATTTGCGTCTCAACGCATCACTCATTTCCAAATGAGTCAGCATTAAATATGTTTAGTCTTCTGGTGGAACCTTAATTCCACAGTCTGAAATATGTCACTAATATTGTCACACACAATATAGCTTCAAAGTTCTGACTCTGTCGGAACTACACCAAGTTCTCAAAGAACCTCTTGACTTAACATCCTATGTCATTGTCAAAATATTTAGAACTCTTCTAAATCTAGCATAGAAAACTTCTATCTCATTGTGCTACCTTTTTAAATAACACTTAGCCTAATTGAGATTGAAATTTATTTTTATATGTGACCAAACCAATATCGGTGCAACACCTTACAGCGATTTGTTTGTCATTACCTCATATAAAACTATATATGTATCCTTGGTTCTTCTAAAGCACACAGGGATATTCTTACTGTTTGTCCAATGATCATCACATGAATCATTGCTCCTAACATTTTAGAGCACAGGACATCTGATTGTGTACATATTAATTGTGATTTAAAATCACTCATGTGTTTTTATTCATTGAGTATCAAATACACTCAAGTCTTGTAAAACCTTCACATGAAAAGAACACCTTCTTTATATTGAACTACTTCAATATTCCTTATAATAATGGTAACGGTTATGGTAATTCTTATGGGAATTCTTACAACAATAATAGGAACACACCCCCTGGACTTGAAGCCATGCTTAAAGAATTTATTAGTACACAAACTGCTTTTAACAAATCTGTTGAAGAAAAGCTTGGGAAAATTGATATACTTGCTTCTAAAGTCGATAGTCTTGTTGCTGATGTTGATCTTTTAAAATTGAAAGTTATGCCTAATAAGGATATTGAAAATAAAATTGTTACTACAGCAAATTCCATCCAAGTTAGAATTAATGAGAATATAAGATTGATGGCCGAATTGCATGCTAGGTGGGAAAGAGAAGAGAATGCTAAAGAAGATAATATAGCTAAAGTTTGGACTATTACCACCACTAGCAATGCTAATGCTTCACATGTTGCTGCACCTCCTACTATCAATGGTAAAATAATTGGTGTTGGCAATGTTACTACTCCTAGTGCGAAGCGTGCAAAATTACCTGAAACTGCTAAAACTGCTGAAATTGATAAAACTGCTGAAATTTTTCAAAATGTTGGGGATAATGATCCCATTGCTGTAGATCATAATGGTTTAGACTTTGATGATTGCCACATCTCTGAAGTCATAAAGTTCTTACAAAAGCTTGCTAAAAGTCCCAATGCTAGTGCTATAAATTTGGCCTTTACAAAACATATTACAAATGCTCTCATAAAAGCTAGAGAAGAGAAACTAGAATGTGAGGCTTCTATTCCTAGGAAGCTAGAGGATGGTTGGGAGCCCATCATTAAGATGAAGGTCAATGACTTTGATTGTAATGCTTTATGTGATCTTGGTGCAAGTATTTCTGTTATGCCTAAGAAAATTTATGATATGCTTGACTTGCCACCATTGAAAAACTGTTATTTGGATGTTAATCTTGTTGATAATGCTATAAAGAAACCTTTGGGGAGAGTTGATAATGTTCGCATTACCGTTAACAATAACCTTGTCCCCGTTGATTTTGTTGTCTTGGATATTGAATGCAATGCATCTTGTCCCATTATATTGGGAAGACCTTTTCTTCGAATCTGTTGGAGCTATCATTGATATGAAGGAAGGTAATATTAAATATCAATTTCCTCTCAAGAAAGGTATGGAACACTTCCCTAGAAAGAGAATGAAGTTACCTTATGATTCTATTATTAGAACAAATTATGATATTGATGCTTCGTCTCTTGATGTTACTTGATATACACTTTCCGCGCCTAGCTGAAAGGCGTTAAAGAAAAGCGCTTATTGGAGACAACCCATGTTTTTACTACAGTACTTTTATTTTATATTTGAGTCTCGGAAGTTGTTTACTACTGTAGCAACCTCTCCTTATCTTATTTTTGTGTATTTTTGTGCCAAGTAAAGTCTTTGATAGTAAGGTTCATACTAGATTTGGATTACTCGCGTGAAACAGATTTCTTTGCTGTCACGAATTTCGACCTGCCTCTCTGTAGGTAACTCAGAAAAATATGCCAATTTACGTGCGTGATCCTCAGATATGTACGCAACTTTCATTTAATTTTGGCATTTTCATTTGAGCAAGTCTGGTGCCACTTTAAAATTCGTTTTTACGAACTGTTCTATTTTGACAGATTCTGGCTTTTATTTCGCATTGCCTCTTTTGCTATGTTGGATGAATTTCTTTATTCCATTAATATCCAGTAGCTTTATGCAATGTCCAGAAGTGTTAAGAATGATTATGTCACCTCTGAACATGTAAATTTTTATTGTGCACCAACCCTCTAATGAGTTGTTTCGAGTTTGGTGTGGAGGAAGTTTTCAAGGATCAAGAGAGGGAAATGATACAATATGATCAAGGAGAGTGAAAGCTCTAAGCTTGGGGATGCCCCGGTGGTTCACCCCTGCATATTTTAAGAAGACTCAAGCGTCTAAGCTTGGGGATGCCCAAGGCATCCCCTTCTTCATCGACAACATTATCAGGTTCCTCCCCCGAAACTATATTTTTATTCCATCACATCTTATGTGCTTTGCTTGGAGCGTCGGTTTGTTTTTATTTTTGTTTTTGTTTGAATAAAATGGATCCTAGCATTCATTGTGTGGGAGAGAGACACGCTCCGCTGTTGCATATGGACAAATATGTCCTTAGGCTTTACTCATAGTATTCATGGCGAAGGTTGAATCTTCTCCGTTAAATTGTTATATGGTTGGAATCGGGAAATGCTACATGTAGTAATTCTAAAATGTCTTGAATAATTTGATACTTGGCAATTGTTGTGCTCATGTTTAAGCTCTTGCATCATATACTTTGCACCTATTAATGAAGAAATACATAGAGCTTGCTAAATTTGGTTTGCATATTTGGTCTCTCTAAAGTCTAGATAATTTCTAGTATTGAGTTTTGAACAACAAGGAAGACGGTGTAGAGTCTTATAATGTTTACAATATGTCTTTTATGTGAGTTTTGCTGCACCGGTTCATCCTTGTGTTTGTTTCAAATAACTTTGCTAGCCTAAACCTTTTATCGAGAGGGAATACTTCTCATGCATCCAAAATCCTTGAGCCAACCACTATGCCATTTGTGTCCATCATACCTACCTACTACATGGTATTTCTCCGCCATTCCAAAGTAAATTGCTTGAGTGCTACCTTTAAAATTTCCATTCTTTACCTTTGCAATATATAGCTCATGGGACAAATAGCTTAAAAACTATTGTGGTATTGAATATGTACTTATGCACTTTATCTCTTATTAAGTTGTTTGTTGTGCAATAACCATGTTCCTGGGGACGCCATCAACTACTATTTGTTGAATATCATGTGAGTTGCTATGCATGTCCGTCTTGTCTGAAGTAAGGGAGATTTACCACTCGTTTAATGGTTAGAGCATGCATAATGTTAGAGAAGAACATTGGACCGCTAACTAAAGCCATGAATCATGGTGGAAGTTTCAGTTTTGAACATATATCCTCAATCTCATATGAGAACATTAATTTTTGCTACATGCTTATGCATTAAAGAGGAGTCCATTATCTGTTGTCTATGTTGTCCCGGTATGGATGTCTAAGTTGAGAATAATCAAAAGCGAGAAATCCAAATGCGAGCTTTCTCCTTAGACCTTTGTACAGGCGGCATAGAGGTACCCCTTTGTGATACTTGGTTAAAACATGTGTATTGCGATGATAATCCCGGTAATCCAAGCTAATTAGGACAAGGTGCGGGCACTATTAGTATACTATGCATGTGGCTTGCAACTTGTAAGATATAATTTACATAATACATATGCTTATTACTACCGTTGACAAAATTGTTTCTTGTCTTCAAAACCAAAGCTCTAGCACAAATATAGCAATCAATGCTTCCCTCTGCGAAGGGCCTTTCTTTTACTTTTATGTTGAGTCAGCTCACCTATTTCTCTCCACCTCAAGAAGCAAACACTTGTGTGAACTGTGCATTGATTCCTACATACTTGCATATTGCACTTGTTATATTACTTTACATTGACAATATCCATGAGATATACATGTTATAAGTTGAAAGCAACCGCTGAAACTTAATCTTCCTTTGTGTTGCTTCAATACCCTTACTTTGATTTATTTCTTTATGAGTTAACTCTTATGCAAGACTTATTGATGCTTGTCTTGAAGTACTATTCATGAAAAGTCTTTGCTTTATGATTCATTTGTTTACTCATGTCATTACCATTGTTTTGATCGCTGCATTCATTACATATGCTTACAATAGTATGATCAAGGTTATGATGGCATGTCACTCCAGAAATTATCTTTGTTATCGTTTACCTCGCTCGGGACGAGCAGGAACTAAGCTTGGGGATGCCGATATGTCTCCAACGTATCGATAATTTCTTATGTTCCATGCCACATTATTGATGATATCTACATGTTTTATGCATACTTTATGTCATATTTATGCATTTTCCGGCACTAACCTATTAACGAGATGCCGAAGAGCCGATTGTCGTTTTCGTCGTTTTTGGTTTCGTAAATCCTAGTAAGGAAATATTCTCGGAATTGGACGAAATCAACGCCCAGGGGCCTATTTTGCCACGAAGATTCCAGAAGACCGAAGAGAAGACGAAGTGGGGCCACGGGGCGCCGCCACACTAGGGCGGCGCGGCCCAGGGGGGGCCCGCGCGGTCCTAGCGTGTGGGGCCCCCGTGACTCTCCCGACTCCGCCCTTCCGCCTACATATAGTCTTCGTCGCGAAACCCCCAGTACCGAGAGCCACGATACGGAAAACCTTCCGCAGACGCCGCCGCCGCCAATCCCATCTCGGGGATTCAGGAGATCGCCTCCGCACCCTCGCCGGAGAGGGGAATCATCTCCCGGAGGACTCTTCACCGCCATGGTCGCCTCCGGAGTGATGAGTGAGTAGTTCACCCCTAGACTATGGGTCCATAGCAGTAGCTAGATGGTCGTCTTCTCCTTATGTGCTTCATTGTCGGATCTTGTGAGCTGCCTAACATGATCAAGATCATCTATCTGTAATGCTATATGTTGTGTTTGTCGGGATCCGATGGATAGAGAATACTATATTATGTTGATTATCAATCTATTACCTATGTGTTGTTTATGATCTTGCATGCTCTCCGTTATTAGTAGAGGCTCTGGCCAAGTTTTTACTCTTAACTCTAAGAGGGAGTATTTATGCTCGATAGTGGGTTCATGCCTCCATTAAATCTGGGACAGTGACAGAAAGTTCTAAGGTTGTGGATGTGCTGTTGCCATTAGGGATAAAACATTGATGCTATGTCCGAGGATGTAGTTATTGATTACATTACGCACCATACTTAATGCAATTGTCTGTTGTTTGCAACTTAATACTGGAAGGGGTTCGGATGATAACCTGAAGGTGGACTTTTTAGGCATAGATGCATGCTGGATAGCGGTCTATGTACTTTGTCGTAATGCTCAATTAAATCTCACTATACTCATCATATCATGTATGTGCATGGTCATGCCCTCTCTATTTGTCAATTGCTCGACTGTAATTTGTTCACCCAACATGCTATTTATCTTATGGGAGAGACACCTCTAGTGAACTGTGGACCCCGGTCCATTCTTTTACATTAAATACAATCTACTGCAATACTTGTTCTACTGTTTTCTGCAAACAATCATCATCCACACTATACATCTAATCATTTGTTACAGCAAGCCGGTGAGATTGACAACCTCACTGTTTCGTTGGGGCAAAGTTCTGTGATTGTGTTGTGCAGGTTCCACGTTGGCGCCGGAATCCCTGGTGTTGCGCCGCACTACATTCCGCCACCATCAACCTTCAACGTGCTTCTTGGCTCCTCCTGGTTCAATAAACCTTGGTTTCTTTCTGAGGGAAAACTTGCTACTGTGCGCATCATACCTTCCTCTTGGGGTTCCCAACGGACGTGTTAACTACGCGCAATCAATGTAATCAAAGTACCCTTCCAGTGTAAGTGATTTACAAGATCTCATGGTCGAAGGAGTAGGTTACTATGTATCGAAATCTTATAGCAAGATGAACTTAATCACTTGATCTTATGCTACGCTTATATGGGTGTGTGTCCATTATATCATTCACCTAATGACATAACCTTGTTATTAACAGCATCCAATGTTCATGATCAGGAAACCATGATCATCTATTAATAAACAAGCTAGTTTTACAAGAGGCTTACTAGGGACTCTTTTCTGTTCACATAACACACATGTATTAATGTTTTCGGTTAATACAATTATAGCATGAGATGCAAACATTTATCATAAACACAAAGATATAATAATAACGACTTTCTTGTTTCCGGTCCATTACAATTTTGTGACACATTTTCCAAAGCACACCACCTATCCAAAATAGAAAGTTTTGCACTTTTCTCCAAAACCAGTCATAGCATGGTCATCCCAACCAAAAGTGCAATTAAGCTTTAGGAGGATGGAAGTGGTAGTTAGATACATCTAAACCTTAACTAAACCTTAACAAATGTCAGATAATTTTCATATATTGGAGGAAGTACATAATTTGGAAGAGCAAACTGCACGTCGCACCAGTTTTTTTCCGTCTTTTGGACAACCACTAGTAGTTAGATCTTTTTTCTCTTGACGTTTTATTACTTTCCTGTTGTAACTTCCACCAATTTGTCATCTAATAGATATGTTAGCTATGCTCAATCCTAATATCAATGCTCTAATTAATGTACAGAGATTAATAGAATGTTTAATAAATCATAGAAAATAATTAGTCAACCAAAAAACAAATTTTCTTTTCATGCACTCTAGCCTACAATAGACTTATTTTATAAATCAATCTACTCAATTTTCTTGGTATATTTATATCTGCAAAAAAATACTCATAATACTAAGTAAATTATAGGAAAATAATTGTCCGTCAAAAAATTATGAGTGCTTTGTAGGGCGTACAAACCAATTTTTAACGTTAATTAACCGTCCAACAACATTTTGAATAAATAGTCTCAATTTTTCTGTATTTTATGGATGAATAATTATTTTGATATAATTATTACAACATTGATACTTGAAGCCCACTTGTCACTTGTGCGGTCAACGAGGCTAAAAAAATTGATTAGATGACAAACTTGTGGAAGCTACAACATACTAGACCAATAAATGATGAAATTTGCAAAAAAAAAAATAAACTAGTGGTTTGTGCAAAAGAGGGACGAAAAACTGATGGATTGTGCATTTTCCTTTGATTTTGAAACCAGCTTTGAAGGCTGAACGATGGTAAAATCGTTGAAATTTTCTTGAAGCGAAAGTTCTAATCCTTACTATAAATAAAAGCAGGGACTACGGATGCGTGTACACGACCTAATTTCTTGTTAGCTGACCCCCGGATAATGACTACCCTAGATATCCATGTTGATAGAACAAAGCCTCTACTCCGATTAGTTTTATGTGTTTGTTGACAAATAAAAAGAATTTTACCGTGTGCCAAGTCTGAAGGATCATCCAAAGAAGCACAAAACGGTTGTTGACCTACCGAAAGCTAGGAGATTGACATCGAAGCCCTTAGTCTAAGTTAGGGCCTAGTGTGTAGGTTTTCGGGTTTTTGTTTCGTTTTAGAGTAATGGCAAAGAAAGAGCCTCACATTCTGCAGGGGTGGAAGTTCTGGCCTCAAGAAGCCGAAATGCCGGCCGAGGCCGGATACTCCAGCCTAGTCATGTCGAAGTGGCCGAACTCCCTCTAAGACAAATCCGACCAAGGACCCCCACTATCTGATGTCAACAAGGAGTATAGGTCGGGGTGGTCCGGGCATCCTGGGCATATTTGCCCTTGGTTAACTGTCCAGAGTGGTCTGGGCTCTCTCTCTCTATCTCTCTCTCTCTCTATCTTCAGGAGCGTCAAAGCGGTACACGGGGCTAGTTTCCGTTCATTTCTGAGCTTGCCCCCTCGGAAACTTTTCAAACGGAGCAACACGCACTGGGTGTGAGCTCGGAATTGGCTCCAGTTTCCAAGCCTCAATTCTATGGGCACCCAAAGGTGCAAAAAAATTTCGATAAAGGATGCTTTATTACTTTGATAAGCAATTACATCCAGCCTCTGCATAACCAGGATGCACACAGCCGTTTATGGGTCCAAGTGAAAAGTCTGATAAAACAAAACTAGGCGAAATACATATCGAAACGATGAAATATAAAACGCCTAAGGTGTGGATGGGGCTTCAATCCGTAGACTATGCTGCCACCCATGTAGGGAAAAAGTAGCCTCTAACCGTGTACAGACCTCCGTAAACAGATCTCGGTTCTCCACTCGCTGAAGAGGTAACCACGAACGGAGAATAGTTGTGCATCTGTATATAACCTGTAAAAGGGAGCAATTTTTGTCGTTAAAAATCTTGTTATTTCTACTTAGCCAAATGCCCAGATAACTGCTAGCGCCCCCACCCTAAGAAGCAACTTGAACCTTGGATCGACACCATGTAGCCAATTGCCGAAGATATTGGCCACACTAGTCGGGGGAAATAGGGTAGACGCTAATTAGATGACTGACCATATAGATTTCGCAAATTGGCACTTGAAGAAAAGGTGTTTAAAATGGGGCCTAACAAATTCAAATTCTATTTCTGAGCCCCAATTCTATGCATCCCAACAATGTATGTATTTTTTTTCTCAATTTCTAATGCTCTGCCCCTACCTAGTAGATTGAGCATGAGGTTATTTGAGAATTAGATTAATGTAGGGGTTTCACCCAATACTCTTGCGGATTATCCCACTAATTCCCAGAAAAGAATTAGTGCCAAACAAGACTTCAGGGGTAGGATCTAATGCAGTTTGCAAATAGATCAACATTGAGCAGAGAGAAATCTCAAGAACTTGTAGAACGGAATTAAGCATCAACAAGTTGCCCATAGAACTACGCACAGGATCGATCGGATTGTGCAAGTTTCCGACTCCGATCGAGATTGACGCCTGATACGCATAAGGAATCGAACTGCGTGCCTTGCAAGGGCCTGCGCCTATACAAATATACACGGCGGTATATTGTGCGAGACTTGATCATACGCAAGCCAGACACTCCCAACAGCCAGCAGCGTCGATCGATGACTCGTCGCTGTCCATGGAAGAAGGGACGGCCGGCCGCCACGCCGCCTCCGCCGTCGTCGTTCGTCCGAGCCGAGCACGAGTTCCGCATCGTGGGTTACAGCACGGCCAGCGAGAATCACTACTCCATCCTCTCCGGCGCCTTCCAGATCGGCGGCCACACCTGGGCCCTCGACTGCGGCTTCAACATGGGAGAGCACCTCGTCATCGTCTTCCTCGAACTGCTCACGCCCTACATCGCCGAGGATCTCGTCGTCGCAAAGGCCGGCCTCAGGATCGAGGACCCCCTCGGCCGGTTCCCGGCCATCGAGTGGCGCAGCGAGGAACCGCACACGTTCACGACCGGCAGCAGGAGCTGGAAGTTGTCAGTGCCGGACGAGTTCCATGGCAATGAGAGCCGCTACGTGCAGCACGACCGGCTCACCATCCTCTGCACCGTGGAGGTCCTCCAGGAGGAGCACGACTCTACCATTGCTGACGATATCCGTAAGCTTCTTTTACTTCCGTCGGAGCCGGAGCCAAAGTCAGAGTCCGAGAGGAGGAGGCACGCATGCATGTTGCCCGACGTGACCTTCATCGTGGAGCAGACCGAGATCCCGGCGCACAGGCTCGTGCTGGCCCTGCGGTCGCCGGTGTTCGCCGCCGAGCTCCTCGGCGAAATGAGAGAGAGCACCGCGCGCCGTGTCAGGGTCGACGACATGCGCGCGTCCACCTTCAGGGCCATGATCCGCTTCATCTACACCGACGAGCTGCCCATCAAAGCAATCACATACGATGCAAGCCAGCGTGCTTGCAAAGACAAGTGTGCAGCGAAGCGCCACGTGGCCATGGCGTGCGACCTGCTCGTGGCCGCGGATCGCTACGACCTCGAGAAGCTCCGGCTCATGTGCGAAGAGGTACTGTATGAAAGCATGGATGCCGCTTCTGTCCTGCCGACTCTGTTGGTGGCGCATGGCCGGTACAACTGTCGACAACTCGAGGCCTCTTGCATCGATTACCTCGCGTCCGATGCGGACGTGTACGCCTTCGTCATAGCAACAGATGAGTACATGAAGCTAGAAGAGAGCTGCAACTCCTTGGTAGTAGAGGTCATGAACAAAGTCGCCACACAAAAATTAGCCGACAGCTCCTCCTCCTTCGACACCGCTAGAAACCCCAGACGGACAAAGAAGATGAGTGTTTCGACGTATGATGCGTCCAAGGTGGTCAGCGGCACACACGAGATGAGGATTCCCAGCTTTGTTGCTCTTTATCGGAAAAAAAGAAGGACCTATGGTGTTGGTAGAGAAATACAGTCCAACACTTTCGAGATCGATGGTTATGACTGGAAGCTGGTGGTAGACCCAGCCGGGAAGAATCCGGAAAATGAAGAGTGTGTCTATGTGGCCGCTGAGTTGTTAACTGATCCAGGAACTGCTGGTGTTAGGGCGTCGGTATGTTTCTGGATGGATGACCCTAATGGGCAAGACGAGCCAACAGAAAAAGACTATGAGCAACACATATTTACAAGGTACGCACAGTCATATGGGAATGATGTCATCGCCACCAAGGACGCAGAGCAGCGTTTCCTAGCGCATGATGGCTCTCTAACCATACGATGCAGCATCATAGTCACCAACAACTCCTGCATTGCTACTGGCACCCCCACAGCTTGTGGTGCCGGAGCAACGCCGCCCAGCATTGATTGGCACCTCAAGGAGCTACTAGCGAGCGAGAAGGGGTCGGATGTGACATTCCTTGTCGAAAACAGAGAGATTCGAGCGCACAAGCTCCTCATTGCTGTGA
Source organism: Lolium rigidum (assembly GCF_022539505.1). Lineage (NCBI taxonomy): Eukaryota > Viridiplantae > Streptophyta > Magnoliopsida > Poales > Poaceae > Lolium > Lolium rigidum. The sequence goes on from NC_061513.1 coordinate 278,872,510, forward strand.
GGTCTCCCATCCTATACGAGATGGTTGTGGGGGTGGCCAACAAGGCAGACCACTTTGTACCGGTCGACGATATGAAGGTTGCGGTCTTTGAGGCCATGCTGCACTTCATCTACACCGGCGAGCTGCCACCTATGGAACACTTAGCCCTTGCCACCAGTACTGGCACCAAGGATATATCCTTTGCTATGAAAGAAATAACCCTTGCTAGTAGTTCTTCCGTGGACGGTGGCTTGTTGATTGTCGGAGATATAATGACTGCGGCATGCAGGTTCAGTCTTGACAAGATGAAGGCCAAGTGCGTGACCTTGCTAGCGGGGTCCATCAAGAAAGAGAACGCAGAGAGCATGCTCACACTGGCACGTCAGCACAGCTGCTCAAAGCTAGAGGATTACTGCGCCCAGTTTCTCTTATCGTGATATGCGACTCATTACAGAGAACGGGTTGAACATGCCATGCTAGAAAGGATTCGCTCTTCTTTTTTCATGTGAAAGAAATTCTGGGCCGTAAACAATGTCATTTCCTATAAATGATACTTTTGGAGTGGTATTTTTCATGTTACGGGTGCATCCTGATTCTCAGAACAATATACAGTATATACTATCACTTAGATAGTGAAACATGCCATTGTTGGATTGTCGTGGCAATGCTCTGGTCTTTCTAGTGATGTACCTTGCGTACAACCTCTCATCTCATTTATTAAAGTCTTACCACGTCAAGTTCAAACCGTCTTATACCTTGCGTACCATCATCTATTTCATCCATCATCCGTGCACATAATAATCGCGTACAGTAGTAAGGCGAAGAACAAACATTAGCTATCCTGATTAAATACAAAGAGCACCATCGCTTGATTAAATACAAAAAAATATCACGGGCCATCAGCTCTACTTCTAGTGGCGATTTAAAAAATAAAGTATTTATTTTCTAAGCTAGCCGCGCCAAAGTCCAAAGTCCAAAGTCCAAAGTCGCGAATATTCACGCGAGCGCACGCGCTATGCGGGTGTGTGGTGCAGCCATGTATGTGTCTCTACCATTTTACATGTCACCAAGAGCGCTCCTTATAAGTTGCTCCAAAGGCTCTTCCCTTAGCAAGGTGGGACTAAAGTTTGGTCATGGCCAATGTAGTGCTCATAATTTTGGTATTGGGCTGCAGATTTTTCGGTTGGGCCTCTGCATGCACCGGTGCAGTCCATCAACGTATCCTTAAATTTACCTTGTGCATGGGCAGTCTGCTTGTGTCAGCTCTTGGCACATGTGTTGATTTGTCCCCATGCTTACAATCTATCCTTAGCCTTTTGCACCTTTGCAAATGGCTGCACTTGTGGCACACGCCTAAAGTTTTAACCTAAGTGTATCTTCCGGCAGTAAAAGAAAAAGCACGTGATCTCTTCTCTCGATATCCTATATTGAGATGAGGCGTTCGAGCTGGGTGATGGCCGCCTTGCTTGGATGATCAAGGACGAGGAGCTAGGCTCACCTCTTGAAGAGAATCTAGGCCATGGCGGCCTTGCTTGGATGGTCGACGGCGGCATCAATCTGCCCAGATGCACCGGCCAGGTACGGTTGTGCGCGTCCCTCGTCCCTGGCCATGGTTTGCTAATCCATCGTTAGCATCAGGTGCTAGCTCTATGTATCATGTACTAGCTCGTTGCAAATTTTGATCTAATACAAGATGTACACAGCCCGACCCCCAACCCTAAGCCCCAGCCTCGTGGAGCTCCCAACCCCCAACCCTAACCCGCCCCCGCGCGGCGGCGCCGCGCCGCCGCCGGGGCGCCCACCTCCGCCCGCCCACTCCAGACCCCCCCCCCCCCGGCATTCTCCTCTCCACCGCCGCTGCCGGGAGCGCCGCCAGGCAAAGCCTGGTCGGTGTGGTGGTGGCGGCGGCCATCCTCCTGGCGCCGAGTTGCGGCGACGACGGCTCTCGTTGCCCTCTCCCGCGGCGTTGGTGCAGCGAAGGGACGGTGGCCACGGCTGATCCGGGGACCGCAAGATGCAGCAGCGCCTCCTTTCAATCTGATCCGGTCCCCATGGGGATCGGGCGGAGGGGATGGGCGGGCTCCTGCGAGCAGCGGCGTGCGGGCTTCGTTTGTGTCCCTTCCGCTTCATGAGGGCGCCTGGAGTTTCTACTCTAGGCATGGCGGTGGTGGTCTTCTCTTCCGCCGGAGGAGATCGGCTAGTTCTGTGGCTAGCCGTGGCGGATCTCGCGATCTGTCGCCTAGCTCCTGATGGCGAGGCGCAGCTGCCGGTGAAAGCCGGCCCGGACTTCGATCATGGCGGATGATGGCGGCGTGCTTCGTCGTTACCTTGTTGAAGGCATTGTCTCTGCAGCCTGCGTTCTTCGCCTGGGCTGCTCCGGGGGAAATCCTAGACCCGGGTCTCCTGGATCGGACGATGGCGGCGCGCAACGCCGTTCTCCCTGTTGGGGGCATCGTTTTTGGAGCAGACAACGGACGGTGGTGGTGCTGAGGTGGAGCGGTGTGCTTTCGCTGTGTCGACGTCGTCGAGTCGCCGCGGCATGGTGCAGTGGTGTCTCGGGACGGATGCAGTGTGATTGACTCGCGCAGGATGGTGGAGTCGTCTGGCGCCGTGGCGGCATCGATGGCATGCCTGGCATGGTCAATGCGATGATCTCTCTTGAAGATGGAGTCGAGGAAGACGGCGGTAGCAACTTCTATGGCGTAGGCGTTGGTGTATGCTGGGAGTCTGCTTGACTGGATGTGCTTCTCATCTGCTATTGGGCGGCCTGGGAAGGCATTTGGTTTTTGGTTGTGTTGACTGCCAAAACCCACCGGCGGGCAGCGGCCTTGTCAACACTGTAGAGCCGGGGGGAGCCTAGAGCTGCGGCTGGCTGAGACCCCTCCGAGCGACGGCCCGCAATGCTCTTCTGGTCACACGCGGCGTTGCGAAGTGCAAGGGCGTGCCACCCGACCTATACCCGGTCGT
>NC_061513.1:278875555-278888855 GCF_022539505.1 Lolium rigidum
TCATGTTGATGTCTTGAAGTAACTTGAGGGCTCACTTCATCTTCATCTTCAAGACATACTTGACACTTGATATCCTTCATCAATTTCTTCTTATTGCAACCTTGAAGCCAACATATGGTTCAAGAATTGCCTATGGACAACTCCTACAAATATAACTCAATGCAAACATTAGTCCATAGGGATTGTCATTAATTACCAAAACCACACATGGGGGATCCATGCACTTTCAGAAGCTGGGGCGATATTTCCCCCATTTCGAAAAAAAAACGGCTTGTGATTCATCAGCATGTCCGAGAGGCTTCGTTGACGCCGGCACACGTGTTGATTTGTCCCCATGCTTACAATGTGTCCTTTGCCTTTTGCAACTTTTCAAATGATGATTGTTGCTATGGTTTGTGCTATTCACATGTCTTTGTTTCCAAGTAGATTCACGTTATATGTACTACGATGTGTGTAGGACTCCTTCTGTGATGACTTTAGCCAGGCACTTGTCTGCATTGGGGACTCTCAGGTCCCTTCGCAAGTTCCTGATTCACACCCCTCCTCTGACTCCAAGGTGGCGGTGACCCCTCTGCCTGTGTCTGACCTGGTGGCTCAGGTAGCGGCAGAGGTCGCGGCTAGTTTGGCCACCACAAAGAAGAACAAGAACCGCGGGGAAGCGGAGTGGGCCTTGAAGATTGGGTAGGAAAGGAATGCCACCATGAAATGGCTTCCATTCATGTCCAACTTCGTGTTGGAGAAGATGTGCGGCTTGATTCAGAGCGGAGTGAGAACTGACAAAGGATTCAAGGAAGTCCATCTCAATGTTGTGGTGAAGGGCCTTTTTGACCACTGTGGTGTGTCCGTCTGCTCCACTCAGGTGTACAACCACCTGAGGAAGTGGAGGCAGATGTGTCTCACCATTAGCAGGCTTCGCGATCTAAGCGGTGCTCAGTGGTGCGAGGATACCAAATGCATCGTCCTTGAGGGTGAGCACTGATGGCGTGTATTTCACACGTTCGTTGGGCAACCCCAAGAGGAAGGTATGATGCGCACAGCAGCAAGTTTTCCCTCAGAAAGAAACCAAGCTTTATCGAACCAAGAGGAGCCAAGAAGCACGTTGAAGGTTGATGGCGGCGGGATGTAGTGCGGCGCAACACCAGAGATTCCGGCGCCAACGTGGAACCTGCACAACACAACCAAAGTACTTTGCCCCAACGAAACGAGTGAGGTTGTCAATCTCACCGGCTTGCCGTAACAAAGGATTAACCGTATTGTGTGGAAGATGATTGTTTGCGAGAGAAAATAGTAAAAACAAGTATTGCAGCAGATTTGTATTTCGAGTATTAAAGAATGGACCGAGGTCCACAGTTCACTAGAGGTGTCTCTCCCATAAGATAAAAGCATGTTGGGTGAACAAATTACAGTCGGGCAATTGACAAATAGAGAGGGCATAACAATGCACATACATGACATGATAAGTATAGTGAGATTTAATTGGGCATTACGACAAAGTACATAGACCGCCATCCAACTGCATCTATGCCTAAAAAGTCCACCTTCGGGTTATCATCCGAACCCCTCCAGTATTAAGTTGCAAAGCAACGGACAATTGCATTAAGTATGGTGCGTAATGTAATCAACAACTACATCCTCGGATATAGCGCCAATGTTTTATCCCTAGTGGCAACAGACACAACACAACCTTAGAACTTTCTCGTCATCGTCCCGGTGTCAATGCGGGCATGAACCCACTATCGAGCATAAATACTCCCTCTTGGAGTTAAAAGTAAAAACTTGGCCGGAGCCTCTACTAGTAACGGAGAGCATGCAAGATCATAAACAACACATATGTAATAACTTGATAATTAACATGACATGGTATTCTCTATCCATCGGATCCCGACAAACACAACATAGAGTATTACGGATAGATGATCTTGATCATGTTAGGCAGCTCACAAGATCCAACAATGAAGCACAATGAGGAGAAGACAACCATCTAGCTACTGCTATGGACCCATAGTCCAGGGGTGAACTACTCACTCATCACTCCGGAGGCGACCATGGCGGTGTAGAGTCCTCCGGGAGATGAATCCCCTCTCCGGCGAGGTGCCGGAGGAGATCTCCGAGAATCCCCCGAGATGGGATCGGCGGTGGCGGCGTCTCGGTAAGGTTTTCCGTATCGTGGTTTTTTCCTCGGGGGTTTCGCGACGGAGGCTTTAAGTAGGCGGAAGGGCGAGTCGGGGGCTAACGAGGGCCCACACCACGGGCGGCGCGGGCCCCCTTGGCCGCGCCGCCATGTGGTCCGGCCACCTCGTGGCCCCACTTCGTATGTTCTTCGGTCTTCCGGAAGCTCCGTGGAAAAATAGGCCCCCGGGTCTTCGTTTCGTCCAATTCCGAGAATATTTCGTTACTAGGATTTCCGAAACCAAAAACAGCAGAAAACGAGAACCGGCACTTCGGCATCTTGTTAATAGGTTAGTTCCGAAAAATGCACGAATATGACATAAAGTGTGCATAAAACATGTAGGTATCATCAATAATATGGCATAGAACATAAGAAATTATCGATACGTCGGAGACGTATCAAGCATCCCCAAGCTTAGTTCTCGCTCGTCCCGAGCGAGTAAAACGATAACAAAGATAATTTCTGAAGTGATATGCCATCATAACCTTGATCATACTATTTGTAAACATATGTAGTGGATGCAGCGATCAAAACAATGGTAATGACATGAGTAAACAAGTGAATCATAAAGCAAAGACTTTTCATGAATAGTACTTCGAGACAAGTATTAATAAGTCTTGCATAAGAGTTAACTCATAAAGCAATAAATCAAAGTAAAGGTATTGAAGCAACACAAAGGAAGATTAAGTTTCAGCGGTTGCTTTCAACTTGTAACATGTATATCTCATGGATAATAGTCAACATAGAGTAATATAACAAGTACAATATGCAAGTATGTAGGAATCAATGCACAGTTCACACAAGTGTTTGCTTCTTGAGGTGGAGAGAGATAGGTGAACTGACTCAACATAAAAGTAAAAGAATGGTCCTTCAAAGAGGAAAGCATCGATTGCTATATTTGTGCTAGAGCTTTTATTTTGAAAACATGAAACAATTTTGTCAACGGTAGTAATAAAGCATATGAGTTATGTACATTATATCTTACAAGTTGCAAGTCTCATGCATAGTATACTAATAGTGCCCGCACCTTATCCTAATTAACTTGGACTACCGGATCTTTGCAATGCACATGTTTTGGCCAAGTGTCACAATGGGGTACCTCCATGCAGCCTGTACAAAGGTCTAAGGAGAAAGCTCGCATTTTGGATTTCTCGCTTTTGATTATTCTCAACTTAGACATCCATACCGGGACAACATGGACAACAGATAATGGACTCCTCTTTAATGCGTAAGCATGTGGCAACAATTATTATTCTCATATGAGATTGAGGATATATGTCCAAACTGAAACTTCCACCATGAATCATGGCTTTAGTTAGCGGCCCAAAGTTCTTCTCTAACAATATGCATGCTCCAACCATGAAGGTGGTAGATCTCTCTTGCTTCGGACAAGACGGACATGCATAGCAACTCACATGATATCCAACAAAGAATAGTTGATGGCGTCCCCGTAAACATGGTTATCGCTCAACAAGCAACTTAATAAGAGATAAAGTGCATAAGTACATATTCAATACCACAATAGTTTTTAAGCTATTTGTCCCATGAGCTATATATTGCAAAGGTGAATGATGGAATTTTAAAGGTAGCACTCAAGCAATTTACTTTGGAATGGCGGATAAATACCATGTAGTAGGTAGGTATGGTGGACACAAATGGCATAGTGGTTGGCTCAAGGATTTTGGATGCATGAGAAGTATTCCCTCTAGATACAAGGTTTAGGCTACCAAGGTTATTTGAAACAAACACAAGGATGAACGGTACAGCAAAACTCACATAAAAGACATATGGTAAACATTATAAGACTCCATACCGTCTTCCTTGTTGTTCAAAACTCAATACTAGATGTTATCTAGACTCTAGAGAAACCAAATATGCAAACCAAATTAGCAAGCTCTAAGTATTTCTTCATTAATGGGTGCAAAGTATATGATGCAAGAGCTTAAACATGAGCACAACAATTGCCAAGTATCAAATTATCCAAGACATTATAGCAATTTACTACATGTAGTATTTTCCAATTCCAACCATATAACAATTTAACGAAGCAGAAACTTCGCCATGAATACTATGAGTAGAGCCTAAGGACATATTTGTCCATATGCTACAGCGGAGCGTGTCTCTCTCCCATAAAGTGAATGCTAGGATCCATTTTATTCAAACAAAACAAAAAACAAAAACAAACCGACGCTCCAAGCAAAGTACATAAGATGTGACGGAATAAAAATATAGTTTCAGGGGAGGAACCCGATAATGTTGTCGATGAAGAAGGGGATGCCTTGGGCATCCCCAAGCTTAGACGCTTGAGTCTTCTTATAATATGCAGGGGTGAACCACCGGGGCATCCCCAAGCTTAGAGCTTTCACTCTCCTTGATCATATTGCATCATACTCCTCTCTTGATCCTTGAAAACTTCCTCCACACCAAACTCGAAACAACTCATTAGAGGGTTAGTGCATAATAAAAATTCACATGTTCAGAGGTGACACAATCATTCTTAACACTTCTGGACATTGCATAAAGCTACCGGACATTAATGGATCAAAGAAATTCATCCAACATAGCAAAAGAGGCAATGCGAAATAAAAGACAGAATCTGTCAAAACAGAACAGTCCGTAAAGATGGATTTTATTAGGCCACCAGACTTGCTCAAACGAAAATGCTCAAATTGAATGAAAGTTGCTTACATATCTGAGGATCATGCTCGTAAATTGGCTTAATTTTCTGAGCTACCTACAGGGAGATAGACCCAGATTCGTGACAGACAAAGAAATCTGGAACTGCGCGTAGTAATCCAAATCTAGTACTTACTTTTCTATCAAAGACTTTACTTGGCACAACAAAACTCAAAACTAAGATAAGGAGAGGTTGCTACAGTAGTAAACAACTTCCAAGACACAAATATAAAATAAAGTACTGTAGTAAAAACATGGGTTGTCTCCCATAAGCGCTTTTCTTTAACGCCTTTCAGCTAGGCGCAGAAAGTGTATCTCAAGTGTTATCAAGAGACGGTGTGTCAACCTTACCTTGGGCTTTACCCTTACCTTTCTTATTGTCTTTCTTTCCCTTTGGTTTAGGAAATATATGATTTCCCCCGGTATAGAGGTGAATTTCAGAGTGCCTTCTCCCACATCAATGACTTGCTCCCAATAGTTTCAACAGTGGATCTCCCGAGTATGATTTTTCCTGTTTCAATAACAAGATAATCAATGGATATTATTCTTCCAAGAATGGTTGTATGCACACCTGCGGCTATTCCCTTAGGAATTATAATAGAGTTATCAATGAGAGTTATTTCTTCTCCTCCTTCATCGACTCCCCAAAGTTTCAAAGATTTATAAATGCTTTCAGGCATAAGGCAAAATTCATACATAATATCACAGTAGGCATGAAGAGTTCGATCACCGATAACAATTTTAACAGAAGGATCCCACAATGAAAGTTTAGAGTTCACTAAAACTTGTTCAAGACGATTACGAACGTGGCAATAGTTACCATCCGTGCGAGATGTACTTATCTCGAGATTGTTTAATCTACTATATATGCTAGTGAGGGCTGAATCAAAGTTATTAGCTGAATCATGTGATGCAACCAACTTCTTTATGGCATTAAAAGCTTGATCCCCATTGCAATGGAGGAAATCTCCTCCCACTAAAGTATCCAAAGCATATCTATAGCGAACCATAAGACCAAAATAAAAATTACTAAGGAGCAAACTTAGAGTCATTTGAGGTTCAGTTTTACGATAAGAAGTAAAAATTCTAGACCAAGCATCCTTAAAACTCTCCTCATCCCCTTGTTTAAAAGTGAAAACTAATTCTTCAGGCGAAGAAGTAACAGGTTCAGAGCTAGACATGGTAACAAAAGTAACTAAATATTTTTTTTGTATTTTTAATATGGAGTGCAAGACAATAAATAAAGCAAACTAAATAAAGTAAATGCAAGTAAACTATTTTTTTTTGTGTTTTTGATATAGCAAACAAGACAGTAAATAAAGTAAAGCTAGCAACTAATTTTTTTGTGTTTTGATATAATGAAGCAAACAAAGTAGTAAATAAAATAAAGCAAGACAAAAACAAAGTAAAGAGATTGAGAAGTGGAGACTCCCCTTGCAGCGTGTCTTGATCTCCCCGGCAACGGCGCCGGAAAATATGCTTGATGGCGTGTATTTCACACGTTCGTTGGGCAACCCCAAGAGGAAGGTATGATGCGCACGGCGAGCAAGTTTTCCCTCGAAAGAAACCAAGGTTTATCGAACCAAGAGGAGCCAAGAAGCACGTTGAAGGTTGATGGCGGCGGGATGTAGTGCGGCGCAACACCGAGATTCCGGCGCCAACGTGGAACCCGCACAACACAACCAAAGTACTTTGCCCCAACGAAACGCAGTGAGGTTGTCAATCTCACCGGCTTGTTGTAACAAAGGATTAACCGTATTGTGTGGAAGATGATTGTTTGCGAGAGAAAATAGTAAAAACAAGTATTGCAGCAGATTTGTATTTCAGTATTAAAGAATGGACCGGGGTCCACAGTTCACTAGAGGTGTCTCTCCCATAAGATAAAAGCATGTTGGGTGAACAAATTACGGTCGGGCAATTGACAAATAGAGAGGGCATAACAATGCACATACATGACATGATAAGTATAGTGAGATTTAATTGGGCATTACGACAAAGTACATAGACCGCCATCCAACCGCATCTATGCCTAAAAAGTCCACCTTCGGGTTATCATCCGAACCCCCTCCGGTATTAAGTTGCAAAGCAACGAGACAATTGCATTAAGTATGGTGCGTAATGTAATCAACAACTACATCCTCGGATATAGCGCCAATGTTTTATCCCTAGTGGCAACAGCACAACACAACCTTAGAACTTTCGTCACTCGTCCCGGTGTCAATGCGGGCATGAACCCACTATCGAGCATAAATACTCCCTCTTGGAGTTAAAAGTAAAAACTTGGCCGAGCCTCTACTAGTAACGGAGAGCATGCAAGATCATAAACAACACATATGTAATAACTTGATAATTAACATGACATGGTATTCTCCATCCATCGGATCCCGACAAACACAACATAGAGTATTACAGATAGATGATCTTGATCATGTTAGGCAGCTCACAAGATCAAACAATGAAGCACAATGAGGAGAAGACAACCATCTAGCTACTGCTATGGACCCATAGTCCAGGGGTGAACTACTCACTCATCACTCCGGAGGCGACCATGGCGGTGTAGAGTCCTCCAGGAGATGAATCCCCTCTCCGGCAGGGTGCCGAAGGAGATCTCCAGATCCCCCGAGATGGGATCGGCGGCGGCGGCGTCTCAGTAAGGTTTTCCGTATCGTGGTTTTTTTCCTCAGGGGTTTCGCGACGGAGGCTTTAAGTAGGCGGAAGGGCAGAGTCGGGGGGCTAACGAGGGGCCCACACCACAGGGCGGCACGGCCCCCCCCTTGGCCGCGCCGCCATGTGGTCTGGCCACCTCGTGGCCCCACTTCGTATGCTCTTCGGTCTTCTGGAAGCTCCGTGGAAAAATAGGCCCCTGGGTCTTCGTTTCGTCCAATTCCGAGAATATTTCGTTACTAGGATTTCTGAAACCAAAAACAGCGAAAACGAGAACCGACACTTCGGCATCTTGTTAATAGGTTAGTTCCAGAAAATGCACGAATATGACATAAAGTGTGCATAAAACATGTAGGTATCATCAATAATATGGCATAGAACATAAGAAATTATCGATACGTCGGAGACGTATCAAGCACTACTGCGGGCACGTCGCGGTGAGCACCTCACCAACTGAGTCCACTTCACTAACTATTTTGATCAGCCACGAGCTGAACTAACATCATTGTCCCTTGCGTAGGATCACCCAAAGGACGCGGAGTTCCTGAATGTGTCCATTGCTAACTATGACGAGATGCATACCATCTTCTCCTTCAGCCTCGCCACCGGCAAGTACGCCATGGGATCTAGTGAGCCCCTAGGCTCGGCTGCAGCAAATCCCGCACCCGAGGATGCTGAAACCCAGGAGTCCGACACGGTCAACCTTGATGTTGAGAAGACCGCCGACGCGCCTGAGAAGGCGACCGCCGGCAAGAGGAAGAGAGGTGCCTTCGCCGACGACGAGCTGGTGGCGTTCACCAACATGACTGTTGCTGTGAAGGATGTCGCACAGGCCATTAGGGACAACAAGCCCATGGACATGCACCCTGACCTGTATAATACGGTCGACATGCTTGGCTTCGCCGAGGATGATCTCATGGCCGCCCTCAGCCACCTCGTCGACCACAAGGCCTAGGGTTCCAGCTACGTCGGCATGATCGAGCCACACCGCGTCCTCTGGATGAGGAACTACCTTGGCAAGTACCACTCCAAGGTGTAGTGGTGCCCTTGAGGGGGTGGTTCAGGGATGCATGCATGGAGATGGTGATGATGATGATGATGTAAATTCTGGCAGTAGCTAGGATGAAAAACATTTGATGGCCCCCTTTTGTAAGTATGATGAGGTGGTATATACTAACCCTCAGGTGATGGTGAACTTGCGGTGTTAGGATGACACCCACTTTTGTTGTGGTAGCTAGCTAGTGTCCTTGTTCATATTTAACCAAGGTTTAGTCAGATATATGGTGTAATCAACTTCTTGTTGTTTGTGCAAAGACAGCGCTGAGCTAGCACGGCGGGCGATGGAGGCGGCACTGGTGAGTGTGGCGACGGGGGCCCTGAAACCTGTTATGGGGAAGTTGGGCGCTCTGCTCGGCGACAGGTACAAGCGTTTCAAGGAGCTGCACAAGGATATCAAGTCACTCACTCATGAACTCGCTGCAATGGATGCCTTTCTGATTAAGATGTCGGAGGAGGAGGGTCCCGATGTGCAGATAAAGTTTGGATGAACGAGGTGCGCGAGCTGTCCTATGACATGGAGGACTACATCGACGACTTCATGCAAAGCGGGCTTCATAAGAAGATCAAGCACTCGCTAGGGAAGATGGGGAAGATTAAGGCAATTCAAGCCGCTCATCTTTGTGCTAAGCATTCTAGGTCTAGGTCTGATAGAAAAATGTGCTTGTGGATAAACTATAAGCCAGATTTCATTGATAATTACTTGTTGGTAGTGATTGTAATCACATTCTCTTTAAGTCGCAAAAGAAATAAAAACATTCCACCAGGAAGCAGCGTGTCACCCCTGAACAGGTGGTTGATAGCACAATTCATTTCTGCATCTGAGTTCGAGCAGCTGCTTGATTCTTGACAGGTATTTACACGTGTGCTAGAAAGGAAACTGTTCATCTTGTTGGGTCGGTCATTCCCACTTCTGTCAAATGTTCGATGCACAGCGTGTCACCTCTGAACATGTGTTTGACGCACTAAATATTTCCTACCATTCATTCCTGCATCTGAATTTGAGCAGCTGCTTGATTGTAGACAGGTATCTACATACAGAGATCATCCACCAGAAAAGCTACACGCAACACAGCCAGGTAGTACCATCATCTATTTCATCCATCATCCGTGCACATAATAATCGTGTACAGTAAGACGAAGAACAAACATTAGCTATCCTGATCGATCGTCCAAACGCTAAACTGAACCGAACTGAAGTTTTCATCATGCTGGGACACGCTTGCACCTGCACCAGAATGCGGTGCCCCCGCCCTTGCCCTGCGCCACGGCGATCTCCTCGTCCACGTAGAACCACAGGAAGAACGGGTCCTTGGTGCTCGGCTCCCTGCTCGCGTCGCCGCCGAGGCCGATCTCGAGGGGACCGAGCGGCCCGACCTTCACGCGGACGCGCTCGAAGACGAAGGCCAGCATCTTCTTCTTCCACGACAGCCTCCCCTCGAACGTCAGGCTGCCCACGGGCCCCAGGTACACCCCGTTCTCGATCCTCTGGCCCTGGTGACCCAAAATTCGCAGCAACAGATGAATTTAACCGTTCATTTGTTCATACAAACTATGTTTTGTCAAATCCTGAAACTAAGTATGAGGATGCGTTCAGCAGCCATCACTGAAGATGCATGAAGCATTTCTTGCAGCATTTTCAGTCCATGGCAACCAGTCAGTGGAACGAGCACGAGAAGCTCACCGCGGCGTCGAATCGCTGGACGGCGGTCACCGGGAAGTAGCTCCCTTTCTCCAGCTTGCCCTTCGCGGTGAAGATGAGCATCCATGTCCTGCCGGGGGACTCCGTCCCGCCGAGGGTCTCGAAGAAGGCGGAGGTGTCGAGCTTGGCCTTCTTGATGGTGGCCAGCGCCGCCAGCACCTCGGGGGCGGGCACCTTCCTCGTCTTGGCCGCCGCCTTGAGCACCTTCACGCTCTCCGCCACGGCCTACGCTAGAAAACCCAAATCAACCAAGAAAACAGTTTTATTCTTACCAGCCAAATTGGGGGCAGTTTTTCGCAGTGACTGAGATACAACTTAAGATATGGCAGTGCGCAGCGCTCACCGATAGGGCGGATTCATTGGGCGGCGAAGGGGAGGGCGAGGGCTCCTTCTCGACCTCCGGCGACGCGGCGGAGGATGAGGCGGCGAGTGCAACGCCGGGAGCGCGACGGTGGATGCTGCGGAGGTCGAGCTGCGTCGGGGGTAGTCTGCGACGGAGTTCAGGAAGCGAGAAGGCTGGAGCGAGGGTGGAAGAGTGGAGCAAGCAGGTAGACGAGGCCATCTTGTTCTTGCTCGAGCTTCGCGGTGGTTCTGCGATGAGATGGTAACGAGGGAGTCTCAAGTTAATGGTCTGTGGCTGTGAAGGGACGACGGGTGTGACCGTGTGGCCGACGAGTGGACATTTGTGGGCGCACACGTGGAGAAAGCCACCACTGCAACTTCGACCACTTGGCCACATTCGTCCAGAGAACACATGTCAGACATGCATTAATGAGAATTAATTAAATAATATGGGTTTAATCTACTAAGAATTAGCTTAAAGCGAGAATAATAGTGTCACTGGTAGCCAACTATAACAGTTTATCACATCATCTATAGTCAACTTAGTCTCGCATAGTGCTTTGAAGAATGTGCTAGAGCTGGCTATTACATAAAAGCCCATTTCCATTCTCTCTTCTAATCTCTCTCCTCTAACTAAGTAAACATATAATATTTTATCTCTTATAGCCAGCTAACTGAACCTTATTATACTTGCTCTTAGTGCTCTTAAAAAAAGAACTAGCTTAGTGCTCACTAGTCACTAGAATTACATTAGGGTCTTTTATAATGGTTTTTTTTATTTTCAATTTTTATATTCTATTTTTTCAAAAACATATAAGTTAAATTTTCTTTCTCTCATATTCGATAAAATAAAATCACGGGACAAAAAAAATTCTTTAGCATTTTATAATTTAAAAATTTACAAAAATTCGCACTTGCAATCCTGCTTGTAAACTAAAAAAAAAAAATCTCAGTTGGAACCGCAGTTGCAACTGAAATTCTCAATTGCAACCATATTTGCAACTGGAGAAAGTCTTAGTTGTAACCACGATTGCAACTATAAATTCTCAGTTGCATCTGCTTGCAAGTGAAGAAAAAATCTCGGTTGCAATCACACTTGCAACTGGAAAAACTCGGCTGCAACCACCACTTGCAAATCGAGAAAGTCTTGATTGCAACCATACTTGTAACTGAAAAATACTTACTTGCAACGACAGATAAAATCTCAGTTGCAATTGAATTTTTTTATTATTGTATGTCACAACAAACTTAAGTGGAGTAGTTTAGTTATGCACAAAATGAAAAAAAAAGCAAAACATGAAAAAATCAATCAAAAGCGCGACACTTAATATATTTAAGGAACCTTGATCTACCTAACAAATTAAATACTCCATTTGATCCATACTTGATGGTAAAATGGATGTATCTACAATTAAAATATATCTAAATATATTTATATTATCGTCAAATAATATGAATCGGATGGAGTAACATCTTTATCCTAATGGTAGTAGCCTGAGACCTAAATTGTAGGTACCTTTATACCAATATCAATCGCAAGAAGGAAAATTAATTCTTCCATATATGCCTGCCATAACACATGGGTGGAGCCCCATGCACGTACGAACGAATGTATTTGCAACCTAAAATCGGTACGGATCGTTGGCACCGCCTATATATATATATATATATATATATATATATATATATATATATATATATATATATATCTTGTAAGCCGCCGGCTAGGGTTTATCATATTATAAGATAACCCACGGCGTTTGTAAACACTCCCCGACATAGTGAAATTTTGCTGGCTAGCGCCTGTGGTTTTTTCCCCTTCTGTGTTGGAAGGGGTTTTCCACGTTAAATCTTGTGTTTCCGATGTGTTTACCTTTATCGTTCATCGTTATTTGCTTGTCGCCTTTATAACAAGTGGTATCAGAGCCTGTGTTTCAATCTAGGGTTTTGCGACATGTCTTCCTTGAAGTTCGATCTACCAGTGACTTGGATTATACCACGAGATTTTCTCTGTGGAAAGTGAAGATGAGGGCGATCCTTACCCAATCTTCTGATTTGGATGAAGCTCTTGATGGATTTGGCAAGAAAGATGCCAAGACCTGGACAGACGAAGAAAAGAGGAAAAACCGTAAGACTTTTTTATTAATTCAGCTTAATCTATCCAACAATATCTTGCCGGAAGTGCTGGCTGAGAAATCCGCAGCGACGCTGTGGTTGAAACTAGAATCGATCTCTATGTCCAAAGATCTAACCAGTAAGATGCACGTGAAGATGAAGTTGCTCTCGCACAAGCTGCAAGAAGGTGCGTCAATGATGAATCACCTATCGATCTTTAGAGAGATCGTTTCTGATTTGTTGTCCATGGAGGTAAAGTATGATGATGAGGATCTCGCTCTTATACTGTTAGTCTCGTTGCCTAGTTCTTTGCGAATTTTCGAGACACCTTGTTATACAGTGTGATGAACTAACCCTTGTCGAAGTTTATGATGCCCTCCAGCAGAGGGAAAAGATGAAATCTATGGTGCAGGCAGAGGGTCCGTCATCGAAGGCAGAAACACTGCTTGTCCGAGGCAGGACCGAGAACAGAAACTACAACTACAATAGAGATAAGAGCAAGACTGATGACCCACAAGTATAGGGGGTGTATCGTAGTATCTTCGATAAGTAAGAATGTCGATCCCAACGAGGAG
>NC_061513.1:278888955-279040076 GCF_022539505.1 Lolium rigidum
GTGGTGTAGTAGGGATGTCCTCATCAATGACTGGTTGACGAATGCTTATACGTCTTGAAGTCTAGTTAAGTACGAACCCGTACTTATTGCTGCTTCTACGGGACATAACCGGGCAGGTATGAAGATCGGTACGATAAAGAACGACGCTAGCAAGGTTACCCTTCCGGCTTGGCTCAGGCGGGTTATGGACGCCACTGGTTATCTTCAGGACTCTTAGTCCAATTTGTATCTTGTCCGTACTCGGATGTTTTTTGATCTTCTGTATGATTTGGATCTTTGTATGTATCTATTTGTATCTTGACTCGTTGGAGTCGTTGTTGTAATATATATGTTTCTTGTGGGCTCTATTGTAATCCTGCTGTAATGTTACCGCTCGTGACAATTCCTCCGGCATCACGTGTGTGATCTGTCGCGCATGTCGTGTCGGAGGGCGTCTCTGGATCGATATCGTGCGGATTTCGGCTGGATCGCTGGGATCCTCATGGTACCGGTTTCGGGGCGTCACATTCTCGTCCTGATTTATCATATGCTATGAGTTTGGTCAGTCGACACATGGCTGATCCTGGTAAAGAACATTGGAAAGCTGCTGGTAAGACCGGTGAGGGACTCGTAGGCTATGTGAAAGATGTTCAGTGGATTTTCAGGTACCTTCGTGGCACATCCAAAGCTTGCTTGAAGTTTGGCAAAATCGGTGAGGGACTCGTAGGCTATGTGGATTCAGATTTTGCTGCCGATTTGGATAAGAGAAGATCCCTCACAGGTTATGTGTTCACTGTTGGTGGATGTGCTGTGAGTTGGAAGGCAACGTTACAACCTGTTGTTTCCCAATCTAAGATCGAAGCAGAATATATAGCAATTAATGAAGCTTGCAAAGAGTCTGTTTGGTTGAAAGGTTTGCATGCTGAGCTTTGTGGAGATGATTCTTGCATTAACTTGTTTTCTGACAGTCAAAGTGCAATATACCTTAGTAAAGATCAAATATTTCATGAGAGGACAAAGCACATTGATATCAAGTACGATTATGTTCGCGATATTGTTGCTCAAGGTAAACTGAAGGTATGCAATATAAGTACTCATGATAATCCTGCTGATATGATGACAAAGCTAGTTCATGTTTCCAAGTTTGAGCTTTGCTCGAGCTTGGTTGGTATAAATGTTTAGCCCAAGTGGCTGTTGGCACCAGTAAGTATTTTTCTTTGTTGTTCAGGAGATTGTTGAAGTTCATGCTACAAGATGGAATTTGTCTCAAGGTGGAGTTTGTTGCATTGTGATTCAAATTCATATACTAAAGGGAGGCTAACTTCTGACGAGCGGAGCGAGGCTCGTCGCGCGGAGGCTTGGGCCGAAGCGTAGTGGAGGCAGAAGTTAGCCCATACGTCGTGCCCTGAGAGACGCTTGCGAAGGGGGGTGCGGGGGGCGGCCCCGCGCATCTGTCATGGATCGTTGGCACCGCCTATATATACATCTTGTAGCCGCCGGCTAGGGTTTATCAGATTATAAGATAACCCACGACGTTTGTAAATACCCCCCGATATAGTGAAGTTTTGCTGGCTGGCGCCCGTGGTTTTTCCCCTTCTGTGTTGGAAGGGGTTTTCCACGTTAAATCTTGTGTCTCCGCTGTGTTTACCTTTATCGTTTTTCGTTATTTGCTTGTTGTTTTTATAACATGCAGATTTAATCTTAATTTTTTTAAAGTTTTAAAAATATGTTTTTTTAAAAACCAAGAGCACTAATGCTCATGTGGCAAAGTCACCCTCAAAAGAGACCACTTCTATTTTGGGGTCTGGTTGGGGCAGAGTTTTCTTGTTTGACTTGAGGAGAAATCAAACATGTACACGTCCTGTACAAAACTTGGCTGCTTCGCGGGCGGCCACCGTGACCGTGAGATCCGGCAGCCTCCCACATCTCCGCCGAAGCTTTCCCGATGCTCCTCCGATCGCCGCCGCGCAGCCTCCCCCACCTCCTCCGGCCGCACCACCTCCGCGCCCTCTCCAACGCCGCCGCGGCGGCGCTCGCGTCTCCGACCCCGCCCCCGACACCCCCCTTGCCGGCCGAGTGGACGGAGGCGCCCGTCTCCGCGGTCCGCGCCGCCACCTCCGACGCCTCGCTCTTCCACGTCTCCCTCGACCTCTCCTCCCACGGGCCCCTCCTCGCCTCCCACGTCGCCGCCGGCCAGTTCCTCCCCTTCCGGCTCCCCGCCGCGCCCTACCCCATCTTCCTCGCCATCTCCTCCCCTCCCCCGGCCTCCTCCTCCGCGCGAGGGTCGTTCGAATTCCTCGTCAAGCGCCTCCACGGCACCCCCTCCGCGAGCCTCTGCGACCTCCGCCCCGGCGACCTCGTCCGCGTCGGCGGCAGCGTCGTCGGCCGCGGGTTCGAGGTCGCGAGGGTCGCCGGTGCCCGCGAGGTGCTCGTCTTCGCCACCGGATCCGGGATCAGGTGCCTAATTTCGCCCTCTGCTTCTGTACTGTCTGACGTTCACTTTTGTTTTTGAGGAATTATTCAATTTTGTTTATTTACTCATCCAGTGAACTTGTCAAACCCGCATCAGTTACACTGTGAGTCTAGTACGAGATGCACGATTGTTCAATCTTAGGGCTGAGTAAATGATCTGCATAGGCAATTGTACAATGTTTCGTCAGCTATTTCCATATTTGCTTCGTCAGACAGTCGATTGTGCTGTGTTGGTTGGTAACTGCAGAATCTGTCTTGGGCTCCTTCGATTCATAGGATAGGAAAATCATAGAAATAGAAAAGACATAGGAGATGCACAATTGCTCAATCTTAGGGCTGAGTAAATGATATGGATAGGCAATTGTACAATGTTTCGTCAGCTATTACCATCTTTGCTTCGTCAGACTGTGTTGTGTTGTTTGGTAACCGCATAATCTGTCTTAGGCTCCTTCGATTCGTAGGATAGGAAAATCATAGGAATAGGATTGGCATGGGATTGAAATGTCGTTGCTGGTTGAATCCTATGGGAAGATGGGTTCTCTTTGATTGTAGCAAAAGAATTTTCCATGAAGTATGATCTAATGTTCTTTTCCTAAACTACAAGATTCCTATAGGGATATGGTCCTATGAATCAAACAACTTGTGTAGATTTTTTTTCAAAGGATTCAAATCCTACAAAATTCCTATACAAATCCTATGAATCAAAGGAGCCAGAAGTGTGTTTGACTGTAGCAAAGGAATTTTTTCATGAGGTATGAGCTAATGTTTTTTTCCTTTAGGAATTACACTACAAGATTCCTATAGGAATTTTTTCATATAGGATATGTTCCTATGAATGAAACAACATGTATAGAAAATTTTCCCATAGGAATCAAATCCTACACAATTCCTATGTAAATCCTTTGAATCAAAGGAGCCCTTCATCTTCCTATAGGATTCAAGTAGACATGTCATTCCAATCCTATACCTTTCCTATTCCTATGTTTTCCTATCCTTTAAATCAAAGGAGCCCTATACAAGGATGCTCATTCAATCGAAATAGCGGAACAGTTAAAATCATGGGGAGGTCATCACCTATCTACATGGTATGTGGCAGCCATAGTCTTATCTAATTTGTTTAGCTGGAACCTTGTTGCATCTAGGATTCTGCTTTCTCCATACGCTGCATCTATGTCAACTCACCAATTCACCCATACTTTAAGCAAACCTTATTGTTCTGTCCATTGTATCAGTGATGTGGAAATTACATTCAGAGAAGATATCTTTCATTGGAGTGTGTATTCTTCTCATATCATCTTTTTTTACATTTATTTGTTTCAGTCCAATCCGGTCACTCATAGAGTCAGGTTTTGGCGAAAATGAGAAGGTTGATGTAAGCCTTTTTTATGGGGCTAGAAACCTTCAGAGGATGGCATATCAAGTAGGTGTTAGTCTTTGGTCTACGTTTTTTGTATTATTAACCAGTGTATATAATGGACTGTGACTGTGTGCTTTGGCAGGAGAGGTTCAGTGACTGGGAGTCCAGAGGAATAAAAATTATACCTGTTCTCTCTAGACCAGACGATCAGTGGACTGGTCAGAGAGGCTATGTTCAGGTACTGTAATCATTTTTGGCATTTGGGTTTTTTCTTAGCTCAGTTGTTCCCTTGTATTCTTATGTACTTTGTGTTTTTCAGAATGCTTTTTCAAGGACGAAGAAGGTTGTAAATCCGTCCTCGATGGGTGCAATTTTGTGTGGACATAAACAGATGACTGAGGTATGCCTAGCTCTCTTATGTTATCATTTCTAAATTTATAGCTGATGATACAAGTTGCCATTGGATCTTGTTCATGTGTCCCAATGCTTCTTCTACATAAGATGGCCACACTTATCCTGTTATTCTAGATATGCTTACATCAATAACACATTGTCAGTTCAAATGAAATTACTTATCAAATATAGACACAAGTGGGCCATTGTTTTTTGTGGGCCATACTGTTCTTGCTATGGATTGGTAGTCAATACTCTATTTGAGGCCATATCAGTAGCATAGCAGAGTACCAGCACAAATTTGTTATCCAGACCTTGCAATTTATTTTACATTTGGAGAAATATATAAATATACAATGGATTGCTGTCATTCAAGAGTAGTACTCTCCATTTCCTATTCTGAACTTAGCTGCTTGTTTCAATGCTCACATCCTGATCTTTGTCTATGTTAATTCATATGTGCAGGAAATTAGTAGGGCTCTTGTTGCTGATGGTATGTCGAAAGATACAATCTTAACAAACATCTGACTGCCACTAGAACACGTTTCTGGCCCTTCTGGCTGTTGTACACCTGCCACTACGATCTAGTGGCTCTTCTTTACAGCAAATGCGATGGACTTAAAGATCGCAACAGAGATACAACTACATTACAAATAAGGGCAACTCATTTTCTTTCACCTTGCGAGTTGCAGCATCAACCATCTTATTGCTGGATGATGATAACCTGATGTATTTATCCCAAGCACCAGGTGGGCATTTGAAAGCCCATAGTCTAGAAAATGGTTTGTAGCATATTGAGACAGTACTCCCCTGGAAGGTGCTGATGTATTTGAAAACCGAAAGGGGATATGGGTTGTAAAATAGTAAAATTACCAGTTTTCAGGTAGTGTACCTTCAGATATGATCGGTCACAAGTTATTGTGCCGTGAAATTTTGATATGTTTGAAGGTTGTATTTTGTTTTATTGAGTTATAGTTTGAGTGCAGTAGCGTGCTTGGATGTATGTGTAGGTTCTCCCGAATGAGACAAAGGAAATACATAAAAAGGCTTCTTCATTCATCCAACTGTCTGCAATTGGATGTCACCAAAGAGCTGTATGCTACAATATGCACTTCACACCGTGGCGCAATGTTAGTTTGCATTGATGTGGAGTAACTTCTTAGGCGTGTTAGAGTTTGCATTGACACCTCAGTTCCCAGCTTTCTGTCTGTACTTTTGTTCTTGTGTTCAAGTCTTCAAGGCACGGTTTTATCACCACAACGTCAGAAATGGGAAGGAACGGAAGTATTATTTTCCAAGCGACCCACCATCAGGGATCGATTTTCATTATCATGGGGGATAACGAAAACATGTCGTCAAGTCTGTTCTTACACAGCAACCGCTATTTCCTACGCAAAAGCTATGTACAACACCATTACAGCTACTAGAGGACAACAGCCTCAGAGTAGCACAGAACGGCACCAAACAAACCAACGATCATCTACTAAAGATCAGGGTAGTCTAACCATCTTAATTGGAGCACATATGACATCACAGCTACCAAAAACAGGGGAAGGTTTTCCAGGAGGCCAAACCAACAGCCTCCAGCACCCAAACGAGGAGACAGTTTTTCCTCTGACAGAAGGCGGGGAGGCGGGGAACAGCTACCATCAACATCAGTCGTCAAGGTTATCAGCGTCTTCTTCTTTGTCATCATCAACGTCCATGTCATCATCTTGTTGATTCATCAGGCGAGGGATATTACTTGCACCTGCAGAGTCACTTCTTCTATTCACAACTCCAACAGCTAGAGAGAGGAGTGCATTAGCGCGTTGATTCAGCTGTGAGGCTTCAGCTGCAGAATGAGAACCATTAGCATGAAACATTAGCTCAACAGGATTTTTAGGGTAAATCTTATCAAAACAAGCTTTATTACGCGCTTTCCAAATGGCCCAGCAAATTGCTGCCAATCCAGCAATTTGAACATTGCGGCTGGCATTGGAGTAATTGGGCATCCACCAAAAATATTATGCAAAGGACCCAGGTCGATTATGGGCCCCCACAGTCATTCCCACCATGCTCCACATGAATTTTGCTGCAGTACAAGAAAGAAAGAGATGCAAAATAGATTCATGGGCAAAGCAAAAGAGACAAGAAGGGCTGCCAACCCAGTTCCTTTTCAATAGATTGTCTTTTGTTGCTATGGCATTGTGCCAGATGAGCCATAACCAGATTTTGATCTTCAGAGGGATTTTGCTCTTCCAAAGATGCTTGAAGGACCTGTCCACACCATTACTACAGAGTTTTTTGTACATACTCTTGACAGAAAACTGTCCATTTCCAGCTGGGTCTATCAATATCATCAGTCAAGGTTATCTGTTGAATAATTTTAACAAGCCCACACCACAGTTCCATTAATCCTGTAGATAACCATCTCCTAAAGGAGAGTCTCCAACACATACCTGCTGCAGCAGCCACTGTGATATTTTGTTCATTACATATCTCAAAGATTTCAGGGAATTTGTCCTTCAGAGGGGTATGCCCACACCAGGCATCACCCCAGAAACTGGTCCTGCATCCATTTCCTACAATCATCCTTCTCCCACACAGATATAAATCTCTAATATGTAACATATCAGAGGAGAGTCCCCACAGGTAAAGTAAATGCCAGCATCTCCCAGATATTTTCCCCCCATGAAATTCTGCCAAGGTCCTTCATCTTTTTCCAGCTTCCACCACCATTTGCACATCAGACTGATGTTGAATTTATGCAAGTTTTTCACTCCAAGGCCACCCTTACTTCTGGGCTTACAAATCCATCTCCACTTAACAAAGTGGTATTTCTTTTTATCTGCAGCCCCAGCCCAAAAGACAGCTCTGATGGGTCTTGATATATTTTCTATATTAGTTTTGTGGAGAAGCCTCAGAGACATCTGATACACAGAAATATTGGATAGACATGCATTAATCTTGATCAATCTTCCTCCAATACTTGTCTGCTATGAACTGCAGCTCTGCAACTGACAGTCTCCTGGCACAAACAGGAGTACCCAAGTACTTAATGGGCCACTTGCCCTTCTGACAATTGAAAAGATCTACATAATCTTGCAACTTGTCAGGTTCATCAAGTACCAACATGATTTCACTCTTTTTAAAGTTAATTTTCAGGCTAGACATTACTTCAAATAAGTACAGCAACAGCTTTAAGTTTCTAGCACCATCAAGATCATCTTGTATCAACAAAATTGTATCATCTGCATATTGAAGAATGGCTACACCATTTTCCACCAAATTATCAGCCAAAACTTTAAGTAAACCATTTCTTTGTGCATTTTCAATCATTTTGGACAAACTATTAGCTGCCATGTTAAACAAAAAGGGAGCAAAAAGATCCCCTTGTCTCACCCCTTTGAAACTGCCAAAGTATGGACCCATCGTATCATTAATCTTAACACTAAGGGTCCCTTTTGTGATTGCTTCTTTAATCCAGATATTCCATTTGTCACTGAAGCCCTTCTATCTGCAACAATCTAACAGAAAGTTCCAGTTTACTTTATCATATGCTTTTTCAAAGTCAATTTTCAGCACCATGATGTCTACGTTCCCCCTCCTTTCCTGTAGACAGTGTTGGGCCTCCAAGAGCAGAGGTTTGTAGAACAGCAGCAAGTTTCCCTTAAGTGGATACCCAAGGTTTATCGAACTCAGGGAGGAAGAGGTCAAAGATATCCCTCTCATGCAACCCTGCAACCACAAAGCAAGAAGTCTCTTGTGTCCCCAACACACCAAATAGGTGCACTAGTTCGGCGAAGAGATAGTGAAATACAGGTGGTATAAATAAGTATGAGCAGTAGCAACGGTGCCGGAAAAGTGCTTGGCGTGTAGTTGATGGTGGTGGTATTGCAGCGAGTAGTAACACGATAAAACGAGTAAACAAGCGGTAGTAACGCAGCAGTAGTAAACAAGCGAGTAGTAACTCAGCAGTATTTAGGAACAAGGCCTAGGGATTACACTTTCACTAGTGGACACTCTCAACATTGATCACATAACAGAATAGATAAATGCATACTCTACACTTTTGTTGGATGATGAACACATTGCGTAGGATTACACGAACCCTCAATGCCGGAGTTAACAAGCTCCACAATAATGCTCATGTTTAAGTAACCTTTAGTGTAAGATAGATCAACGCTACTAAACCAAGTACTAGCATAGCATGCACACTGTCACCTTCATGCATATGTAGGAGGAATAGATCACATCAATATTATCATAGCAATAGTTAACTCCATAATCTACAAGAGATCATGATCATAGCATAAACCAAGTACTAACACGGTGCACGCACTCGTCACCTTTGCACACATGCAGGAGGAATAAACTACTTTAATAACAAATCACTAGAGTAGCACATGGATAAATTGTGATACAACATGCTGCAATCATAAAGAGATATAAATAAGCACCTCACTATGCCATTCAATGAGTAAGTATTCTGTGAAATCTAGCCTAAGAGACCCACACGGTGCACACACTTGTCACCTTTACACACGTGGGACGAGGAGTCTCCGGAGATCACATAAGTAAAACCCACTTGACTAGCATAATGACATCTAGATTACAAGCATCATCATATGAATCTCAATCATGTAAGGCAGCTCATGAGATTATTGTATTGAACTACATAGGAGAGAGATGAACCACATAGCTACCGGTACAGCCCCGAGCCTCGATGGAGAACTACTCCCTCCTCATGGGAGCAGCAGCGGTGATGAAGATGGCGATGGAGATGGCAGCGGTGTCGATGGAGAAGCCTTCCGGGGGCACTTCCCCGCTCCGGCAGGGTGCCGGAACAGAGACTCCTGTCCCCCAGATCTTGGCTTCGCGATGGCGGCGGCTCTGGCAGGTTTCTGTGGGTTTCGTCAATTGGTATCGGGTTTTCTGATCCAGGGGCTTTATATAGGCGAAGAGGCGGCGCAGGAGGGCTGACAGGGGGCCACACCATAGGGCGGCGCGGCCCCCCCTCTGCCGCGCCAGCCCTAGGGTTTGGTGGCCCTGTGGCCCCCTCCGGTCCTTCCCGGGTGTTCTGGATGCTTCCGATGAAAATAGGAACTTTGGCGTTGATTTCGTCCGATTCCGAGAATATTTCGTTACTAGGATTTCGAAACCAAAAACAGCGAGAAAACAGGAACTGGCACTTCGGCATCTTGTTAATAGGTTAGTTCCAGAAAATGCACGAATATGACATAAAGTGTGCATAAAACATGTAGATAACATCAATAATGTGGCATGGAACACAAGAAATTATCGATACGTTGGAGACGTATCAGCATCCCCAAGCTTAGTTCTGCTCGTCCCGAGCGGAGTAAAACGATAGCAAAGATAATTTCTGGAGTGACATGCCATCATAAACTTGATCATACTATTTGTACAAGCATATGTAGTGAATGCAGCGATCAAAACAATGTGTATGACATGAGTAAACAAGTGAATCATAAAGCAAAGACTTTTCATGAATAGCACTTCAAGACAAGCATCAATAAGTCTTGCATAAGAGTTAACTCATAAAGCAATAATTCAAAGTAAAAGCATTGAAGCAACACAAAAGAAGATTAAGTTTCAGCGGTTGCTTTCAACTTGTAACATGTATATCTCATGGATAATTGTCAATGCAAAGCAATATAACAAATGCAATATGCAAATATGTAAGAATCAATGCACAGTTCACACAAGTGTTTGCTTCTTGAGGTGGAGAGAAATAGGTGAACTGACTGAACAATAAAAGTAAAAGAATGGTCCTTCAAAGAGGAAAGCATCGATTGCTATATTTGTGCTAGAGCTTTGATTTTGAAAACATAAAGAGAGCATAAAAGTAAAGTTTTGAGAGGTGTTTGTTGTTGTCAACGAATGGTAGCGGGTACTCTAACCCCCTTGCCGGACAAACCTTCAAAGAGCGGCTCCCATTTTATTTTATTTTTGGATGGCACTCCTTCCAACCTTTCTTTCACAAACCATGGCTAACCGAATCCTCGGGTGCACTCAACAATCTCATACCATGAAGGAGTACCTTTTTATTTTAGTTTTATTATGATGACACTCCTCCCAACCTTTGCTTACACAAGCCATGGCTAACCGAATCCTTCGGGTGCCGTCCAACAATCACATACCATGGAGGAGTGTCTATTTTTAGTTTGTTAATTTGGGACCGGGAATCCCATTGCCAGCTCTTTTTGCAAAATTATTGGATAAGCGGATGAAGCCACTAGTCCATTGGTGAAAGTTGCCCAACAAGATTGAAAGATAAACACCACATACTTCCTCATGAGCTATAAAACATTGACACAAATAAGAGGTAATAAATTTTGAATTGTTTAAAGGTAGCACTCAAGCAATTTACTTTGGAATGGCGGAGAAATACCATGTAGTAGGTAGGTATGGTGGACACAAATGGCATGGTGTTGGCTCAAGTATTTGGATGCATGAGAAGTATTCCCTCTCGATACAAGGTTTAGGCTAGCAAGGTTGTTTGAGGCAAACACAAGGATGAACTAGTACAGCAAAACTCACATAAAAGACATATTACAAGTATTATAAGACTATACATCGTCTTCCTTGTTGTTCAAACACCTTACTAGAAATTATCTAGACCTTAGAGAGACCAATTATGCAAACCAAATTTTAGCATGCTCTATGTATTCTTCACTAATAGGTGCAAAGTATATGATGCAAGAGCTTAAACATGAGCACAACAATTGCCAAGTATCACATTACCCAAGACATTATAGCAATTACTACATGTATCATTTTCCAATTCCAACCATATAACAATTTAACGAAGAGGAAACTTCGCCATGAATATTATGAGCTAAGAACACATGTGTTCATACGAACCAGCGGAGCGTGTCTCTCTCCCACACAAGCATGATGTAATCCAATTTATTCAAACAAAAACAAAAACAAAAGCAAACAAACGAGACGCTCCAAGAAAAAGCACATAAGATGTGATGGAATAAAAATATAGTTTCGGGGGAGGAACCTGATAATGTTGTCGATGAAGAAGGGGATGCCTTGGGCATCCCCAAGCTTAGACAGCTTGAGTCTTCTTGATATATGCAGGGGTGAACCACCGGGTGCATCCCCAAGCTTAGAGCTTTCACTCTCCTTGATCATAGTATATCATCCTCCTCTCTTGACCCTTGAAAACTTCCTCCACACCAAACTCGAAACAACTCATTAGAGGGTTAGTGGACAATAAAAATTAACATGTTCAGAGGTGACACAATCATTCTTAACACTTCTGGACATTGCATAAAGCTACTGGACATCAATGGATCAAAGAAATTCATCCAACATAGCAAAAGAGGCAATGCGAAATAAAAGGCAGAATCTGTCAAAACAGAACAGTCCGTAAAGATGGATTTTATTAGGCCACCAGACTTGCTCAAATGAAAATGCTCAAATTGAATGAAAGTTGCGTACATATCTGAGGATCATGCACGTAAATTGGCATAATTTTCTGAGCTTCCTGCAGGGCAGTGGGCTCAGATTCGTGACAGCAAAGAAATCTGGAACTGCGCAGTAATCCAAATCTAGTACTTACTTTTCTATCAACGGCTTAACTTGGCACAACAAAACTCAAAACTAAGATAAGGAGAGGTTGCTACAGTAGTAAACAACTTCCAAGACACAAAATAAAAACAAAGTACTGTAGCAAAATAACACATGGGTTATCTCCCAAGAAGTTCTTTCTTTTTAGCCATTAAGATGGGCTCAGCAGTTTTAATGATGCACTCGCAAGAAATTGTATTTGAAGCAAAAGAGAGCATCAAGAGGCAAATTTGAAACAAATTTAAGTCTAACATGCTTCCTATGCATAGGAATCTTGTAAATAAACAAGTTCATGAAGAGCAAAGTAACAAGCATAGGAAGATAAAACAAGTGTAGCATCAAAAATTTCAGCACATAGAGAGGTGTTTTAGTAACATGAAAATTTCTACAACCATATTTTCCTCTCTCATAATAACTTTCAGTAGCATCATGAGCAAACTCAACAATATAACTATCACATAAAGCATTCTTATCATGAGTCTCATGCATAAAATTATTACTCTCCACATAGGCATAATCAATTTTATCAGTTGTAGTGGGAGCAAATTCAACAAAGTAGCTATCATTATTATTCTCATCAAGTGTAGGAGGCATAGTATAATCACAACAAAATTCACTCTCCATAGTAGGTGGCACCAAAAGACCACTATCATTATAATCATCATAAATAGGAGGTAAAGAATCATCAAAGTAAATTTTCTCCTCAATGCTTGGGGGACTAAAAAGATCATGAAAACCAGCTTCCCCAAGCTTAGAACTTTCTATATCATTAGCAACATTGGTGTTCAAAGCGTTCATACTAATATTACTACCAGCATGCAAATAAGATTTCATAGGTTTTTTAATTTTCGCATCAAACAATCCATGTTTTAAATCAGGAAATAGAACAAGAAGCTCATTGTTGTCCATTATGCTAAACTAGTGTAAACAAGAAACAAAAAGATGCAATTGCAGGATCTAAAGGAAATAGCTTTGAGCACACACACAACGGCGCCAGAAAAATACTTTACCTGAGACCGTAGTATGAGAGCCTTTTACCTTTCCTCCCCGGCAACGGCGCCGAGAAAAGTGCTTGATGTCTACGTTCCCCCTCCTTTCTCGTAGACAGCTGTTGGGCCTCCAAGAGCAGAGGTTTGTAGAACAGCAGCAAGTTTCCCTTAAGTGGATACCCAAGGTTTATCGAACTCGGGGAGGAAGAGGTCAAAGATATCCCTCTCATGCACCCCTGCAACCACAAAGCAAGAAGTCTCTTGTGTCCCCAACACACCAAATAGGTGCACTAGTTCGGCGAAGAGATAGTGAAATACAGGTGGTATAAATAAGTATGAGCAGTAGCAACGGTGCCGGAAAAGTGCTTGGCGTGTAGTTGATGGTGGTGGTATTGCAGACGAGTAGTAACACGATAAAACGATGAAACAAGCAAGTAGTAACGTAGCGACAGTAGTAAACAAGCGGTAGTAACTCAGCAGTATTTAGGAACAAGGCCTAGGGATTACACTTTCACTAGTGGACACTCTCAACATTGATCACATAACAGAATAGATAAATGCATACTCTACACTTTTGTTGGATGATGAACACATTGCGTAGGATTACACGAACCCTCAATGCCGGAGTTAACAAGCTCCACAATAATGCTCATGTTTAAGTAACCTTTAGTGTAAGATAGATCAACGCTACTAAACCAAGTACTAGCATAGCATGCACACTGTCACCTTCATGCATATGTAGGAGGAATAGATCACATCAATATTATCATAGCAATAGTTAACTCCATAATCTACAAGAGATCATGATCATAGCATAAACCAAGTACTAACACGGTGCACGCACTTGTCACCTTTGCACACATGCAGGAGGAATAAACTACTTTAATAACAAATCACTAGAGTAGCACATGGATAAATTGTGATACAACATGCTGCAATCATAAAGAGATATAAATAAGCACCTCACTATGCCATTCAATGAGTAAGTATTCTGTGAAATCTAGCCTAAGAGACCCACACGGTGCACACACTCGTCACCTTTACACACGTGGGACGAGGAGTCTCCGGAGATCACATAAGTAAAACCCACTTGACTAGCATAATGACATCTAGATTACAAGCATCATCATATGAATCTCAATCATGTAAGGCAGCTCATGAGATTATTGTATTGAACTACATAGGAGAGAGATGAACCACATAGCTACCGGTACAGCCCCGAGCCTCGATGGAGAACTACTCCCTCCTCATGGGAGCGAGCAGCGGTGATGAAGATGGCGATGGAGATGGCAGCGGTGTCGATGGAGAAGCCTTCCGGGGGCACTTCCCCGCTCCGGCAGGGTGCCGGAACAGAGACTCCTGTCCCCCGCGATCTTGGCTTCGCGATGGCGGCGGCTCCGGCGAGGTTTCCGTGGGTTTCGTCAATTGGTATCGGGTTTTCTGATCCAGGGGCTTTATATAGGCGAAGAGGCGGCGCAGGAGGGCCGACGGGGGGCCACACCATAGGGCGGCGCGGCCCCTCTCGGCCGCGCCAGCCTAGGGTTTGGTGGCCCCGTGGCCCCCTCCGGTCCTTCCCGGGTGTTCCGGATGCTTCCGATGAAAATAGGAACTTTGGCGTTGATTTCGTCCGATTCCGAGAATATTTCGTTACTAGGATTTCGAAACCAAAAACAACGAAAACGAGAACCGGCACTTCGGCATCTTGTTAATAGGTTAGTTCCAGAAAATGCACGAATATGACATAAAGTGTGCATAAAACATGTAGATAACATCAATAATGTGGCATGGAACACAAGAAATTATCGATACGTTGGAGACGTATCACACCACACCCTGTTTTTTTCTTGGCTTTGGACTCTCTAAGAATTTCCTGCAACAACATCACTCCTTCTTTGATGTATCTTCCTCTGATAAAAGCATTCTGGCAAGGATGAATAAGTTTCCCCATTACTGGTTCTGCTCTAGCAGTCATGGCTTTAGTGAAGATTTTGAACAAGACTTGCAAAAGGCAAATTGGTCTATACTTCTGTATGATATCAGCATCCTCTCCTTTGGGAATGAGAGTAATAATCCCATAGTTTATTCTCTCCAAACTGATATTATGTTCATGAAAATCATTGAACATTTGCAACATATCAAGCTTGATGATATTCCAACAATATTGATAAAATTCCACAGGGATTCCATCAGGGCCAGCAGCCTTATTTTTTTCCATCTGATAGATGATATCATGGATTTCTTGCTCAGTGAAAATCCTGTCAAGACTTATCCTATCATCCTCATTCAAATTTTCCTCTTCATCCCATATTTCATCTCTCAGTCTGACACCAGCATCATGAACTGGCCCAAACAATTTTTTATAGAAACTGGTGGCATGTTCTAGAAGAGCAGGTGTCCCTTGTATAGTTTCAGAGCCATTTTTCAAAGATAACATTGTTCTTTTTCTTTTACTGCCATTTGCAATTCTATGAAAATAACTAGTGTTGTTATCTTCCTGTAACAACCATTGTTCCTTTGATCTTTGTTGCCAAAAGCCTCCTCTTTTTCCAGTAAGTGTAAGAGGTCCTCCTGAATCTGTATTTTCCTGCATGTCTTTACAAAAGAAATATTACCCTGTTCCTCCAGGTCTCCCAAGGTAGCTAATTCCATCTGCAATCCTTGTTTGTGCTTCTTATCTCTTCCTCTGATATTTGCACCCCACCCTTTCAGATCATTTTTAATTTTCTTCAGTTTTATCTGCATCTTTTCCAAGGAATTGCTAGCTCTAACAGGTTGTCTCCAAATTCTTTCCACTCTAGGTAGGAACTCATCCTCTTTCAGCCAGCTTTTTTCAAATCTGAAAGTCCTTTTTTTCACCTCTCTGTTTTCCATAGTATCCAGAATAATGGGATTATGGTCAGAAACATCCCTAGCAACTTTATGAACAGTTGTCAGAGGAAACAAGTCTTCCAAGTCTGAAGACATCAAGAATCTATCAAGCTTCTCCAAAGTGGGATTAATTTGGTTATTGGACCAGGTATACTATCTGCCAGACATATCAATCTCTCTAAGATCATGAGAACTGATGATAGCATTGAACAAACTAGACCATTTATTCCTTCTCATCCCTTTATTTTTCTCAAAGGAGAATCTAAGGATATTAAAATCCCCCCAATCAACATAGGATTTTTTTGATTGCTGCAAACCGCAGCCAGTTCAGACAGGAACATTTGTTTGTCTTCCTCCTGGGCAGCTCCATAAACAAACACTAAATCCCATTTTCTCTGAATCTTTAGGTCTTGCATAGTCACCTTTATGAAGAACCTACCCAACACTGTATCTAGAACATCAAACCTGATCTTGTTAAAGCCTCCAAGGATACCACCAACTCGACCAACAGAGGGAATCCATCTCCAGGAAAATTGATTCACAAGATCAATTTTCCCGAAAAAGGCCTGCGAATAGTTAATAGTTTCCTGTAAACCAATAAAATCCAGCTGCTGCTCTCTGATGAAATCTGTAAAGAACAACTGGAGTAAACTCCTCCTCATCATAGACCTTTGAATTTTATTTGCAGATTTCATTCTTCTTCTGGTTCTCCTGGATACAACTGGAGTAAACTCCTCCTCCTCATCATCTTCTTCTCCAAATCCCAAAAAGAGCACCTTACTAGGCTCAGCAGGCTGTGCATCTTTATTATCATTTTGCAACAATTATGATTTACAATTCAAATTGTGTCTAGCTATCTCAAGATCTTTAATATGATTAATATTTTCAAGAGTAAAAGTATCAAACACGTACAATATAAAACGCTGGAACCGATGTCCGAAACGAAGAAGAAAAAACTTCAGGAAACCAACAAGTGTGGTCGTCCATCTTCTGCTGCTTGCATGTAATTTCGGTGTTAAGCGTGTCAAACAGTTGCACATATGGAGTAGATGGAAGTGGGTTTGGGTTCCTAAAAGAGAGATGCTCCGCGGCACGGATCATCAGTGCCAAGATCGGTGACGTGGACTTGGCAAGCGCATGAGATCGACGAGGGATAGAGGAGATGGATCGTGGGATGCGGTGAATGATGATTTAAGGAGGTGTGGGGGACGCAGTTTCCCATCCGTGGGGTTGAATATGACCTGTAATTAATGGTTTTTTTGGGGTTCCGTCACGTACGCCTGCCATAGAGCTGGTTTTGTGTGTGTGTGTGTGTGTGTGGGGGGGGGGGGGGGTGATTACTCCAGCTTCAGGCTGGTCATAGTGGGGAGTAACTTAAACTACTGATATATACCATGTCGTTACTGGTCTAGTTTACTACCTTCATAGTGGGTAGTAACTTATATGTGATGTCATGCATTGTATCATTTATTATGTTGTACACTCATCTTGCCTTGAGGTGTGTGATGTTATGGTAACATAGCTAGTTACCACCTCACTCTCTTTCTTCATTTAATAGCATGCCATGTCACCAAAATACATTGAGATGTGTGATGTTACTAGCTATGTTACTCCCACTATGAGCAGTCTCACATTCGTCTTCCTTGTTATCATCGGTTCCTGATCAATTCCACAAATCCATCATGTGTATGTTTTTTCCGGTGCTCTCGACCCATTGGCTCAGCGTGCGGTCGAGCTGTTCTGCTTAGTGGTTTCTTTGTCTTTTGCAAATTACATATGTTCAGTTCTCCGAATGCTTATGTGTTTCTCTGTTCTTTTATTCGGTAGTATCGCTGCTCACTGACTCACTGGCACATCTAGAGTGTAATCCCCTTTCAGATAATCAATAGAACACTTTTTTACGTTATAAAAATACAGAATTTTGAAAGCAAATAATTGTGTCCAAGAGGTTTGAGTCAGCCTAGATAATTTGGAAGCACACAAGGAAGTTCACTTCTCATGTTCAAAAGAAGGAAAAAGGTATACTTCTCTCAAAATTCAGAATGGGCCTAGAAAGTTCACTTTGCTTCAAAATTCAGAAAAATCTCAGATTAGCAGACCAAGTGAGGTTATGAAGAAAGTGACGCGGGCCCCTTCTCCTCCCCCGCTCTCCTAACCCTAACCCCTCCTCCCACCCCCTCGCCCCGCCGCCGCCGACGGTTGCCGCCGGGCCTAGCCCGTGTGGTTGACGGCGGCGGCGAGGCTCCCCTCCTCGTGGTCGGCTGGCGGAGGGCTCAGCGCCCCGCGCGCGCAGGCTCCCCTCGCGAGCTTGGCGATGGCGCCCGGGCGGCGGCTGCGGGCGGCGCCGTCGGGCCAGCGGCTGCGGGCGGAACACACGGCGGTGGGCGCTCAGGGCGGCGGCGCGGCGGCGCGTCGGCCTTCTGCGCGGCCTAAGCGTTCTCCGGGAGGGCGCAGGTCGCAGGACCTAGGGGTTTCGGCCGGCCGGGCAGGGCCCGACCCCGTTTCGAGCCCCTCGCGTGTCCCCTTTGCCGGATCTTGCGATGCCGGCAGCCGGGGTGGTTGCTGGCCGCAGATCCGCCGCTGCGGCTGTCCTTCCCCGCCTTTCTTCAGATCTGGTGTCGGCACGAGTCGTGGTGGCCGTGGGCAGCCCGGATCCGTGGAGGTGCTCACTCACCCGGTGATCCGCGTGGGGCGGATGCCGGTGAGGTCGGTTGTCGTCTCGCTCGGGAGCGGTTGTTCTGCGTAGGTGGTGGCTCTCGGTGCTCGTTGCGGTCCGGCGGCGCGAGGAGTTTGGTCTCAAGGCGGCGGCCTTGGTCGGTGGGAACTTTGCTGGTTGTCGGGCGAGCCAGAGGTTCTGGTGCTGGTCGTTGGCCATGGTCGTGCGGGCGACGTGGTCGCGGCGAGCAGCTTGTTGTGGCGGCGGTTCGGTCGACTTTCGACGGCCTAACCCTGTGTAGAAGAAGGAGAGGCCATGCCGAGGGGAAACCCTTGCCCTTTTGGGCCATGATGGCGACGTCTGTGGACGCCGTCCCCTTCCCGAAGGCGTCATGGGGCTTCTCTCCGTCTTTCTACAGTCTCCGGGTGAAAACCCAAGATCCTCGGATCGGGCGGTGGCGGCACTCCGGTGTCGCGATCTTCTTGAAGACATCGTCTTGGAGTCCATAACAAGTTGCTCTCCGAAGGTTGTGTGGCGAAGGCGGCTTCGTTTGGCGATCTTCGGCAAGGCTTGCCCCGTCCCCCTTCCCCGGTCGAGCCTCCTTGGTGCTACTTCTCGCTCGTGAGCAAAGCGGGTCGGTCCTCGGTGGTGGTCGGCCTCCGGTGGCGCTTCTGCGACGGAGGAGTGTTGTTGAGGCGCGCGTGAAAATGGCTCGCTCTCGGGTGAGCTCCGGCCCGACACTGTAGACTCCAGCTCTTCTTCGAGTCCTTGTAGGCGCTTTGGCTGAGCTTCTTGGTCGCGCTTCCGGCTGTAGCTTCTTCGGTAGTTCGTGTGGGTGTGTGGTGTCGGTCTGTAAGCTGGGTTCAGCACTTTGTATCAATCTCGCCGTCGTTGGCTTTGTTAATTCAAAGTCGGGCACGTCCAGTGCCTTTCATCTAAAAAAAATGAAGAAAGTGACACGCATGGGGGGTAGCACTTATAGTGAGTAATCATTAATCACTAGGTGCACTTTTTTTTCGATAAAGGGAATATATTAATATCAAGAAGATACCAATTACACCCAGCCTCTGCAACAACGCACCACCCTAATGACACTACGGATGCACACAGCCAAAAACAAGAAAATAAAACTAAGAAATAAAAATCCCGCTACGGTATCTCGGGCCTAACAACAGCAATACATCCACCGCCAAGACAACACCTGAATTACAGACTAGTCCCCGCTCTCAAAACAAATGCCTCCATCAAGGACATTGCCAGGCACAACCAATTAATGCCAGACCTTGGGTTTTCACCCTGAAAGGTAGGACTCTGCACTTCACTTGTGTTGTCGCCCCCACTTTCATACCGCTGCTGTGAAGCCCGAAACACCAAGCAAGTCCCTCAACATCGCAAAGACTTGAACCTCCCTTAGCTAGTCCTCCCCTCTGGCCTTCATGAAATTCTCTTCTTCCGACTTTCATCATGGATCCATAGTCACTTGATGTCAATCAAAGAAAAAGAGCTTCGCGCCGCTCCCTCCAGAACCAATCGGTCGGAATAAAAACATGGGTGCACACGACCGAATACCTCCGATCCAACAAACTCCAGGTGTTACATTCATCGGCGGAGCCTTCCGGAACTCAATAATTCGGCCAGATCACGAGTCCAGGCCTCCGGTAGGTCCTCCTCTTCACGCAAGAGAGGCCCTAGGACCGCCGCCTTTATTCAGGTCGGACCCCCACGTCGGCGACCATCCCGGGCTGGCCACTCCAACCCACCACCGGCGACTCCGACGCCGGCTTCCAAGCTCCTCCAACATGCCGCCGGAAAGCGGTGATAGATCGATGGATCCACCACCACCAACCGCAGGCCGACCCTCTCCGACGAAGAAGATGGCCACCTCCACCGTCGTACCCAAGGCTGCTGCCCCGGGCGACCTCGTGGCGCGAGAGAACCCCGAGATCGCCTCCACACACGGCTGAGAGGCGGGGGGGAAAGTGGCTTATATACTGTTATGCATTGCCCTAGGATTCTAGGAATGGGTGATCAGCAATTGCAAGCTTTTTTCGAGAAAGAAAATATATTAATATCATATACCAATTACATGCGGCCTCACCAACATCATAATACCAGGAGCTAGCTAATCAAAGCATCAAGAATATATGGCCAAGAGAACAAAAGAAAAAAAAAATTGAAAAATGTCTCGCCATAGTGAACAAGGCCTACAAGCAATAGAATTGATGTCTAATTACAGCCCTAAAAGAATAACAGATAATGAATCGATAGCTGTAGAAATACAGATGGTTGATATGATTAAGTGTCGACCCAGGAATCAACTGCGCAGCCTAGATGTCAAAAGTGTATGCTCGTCAGAGCTAGTTCACCCTGTTGTCACTGTATTTCTGTTATTGCAGGCAACTCTATGCCGTCCTCCAGAAATTTCATTGCATCCAGCATGAAAGGACGTTGTTTCCCCTGTGGGTCAGAGCACTTGAGGCCCAACACAATTACACGCTCCATCTGCGTCTCGTCGAAGGCACCATTTAGTTTCTCATCAGCGGCCTCCACCATACTGGGTTCAGCCTTGCTTCTGTAACGCTCCAAGACTTCCTCCCTTGTCTTTCTACATGCAATCTCTAACAGAACAATTCCAAAGCTGTAGACGTCGGACTTACGCTGGAACTTGACATCCCCATTTTTCATGCACTCCGGATCAATGTATCCCACTGTCCCTATTGCAGTTGTAACCAGTGTTGTATCATTTTTGCTGGCGAAGGTCCTGGATAGCCCAAAGTCAGCGAGCTTGGCAGTGAAATCTAAATCCAGCAGTATGTTGCCTGGCTTGATATCTCTGTGCAGGATGGATATATTGCATTCATGGTGAAGATAACGTAGTGCAGACCCTATGCCCTTTACAATTTGATACCTATGAAATAATTTAAGGAGTGAAGTGAAATGTCAAGCCATACATATAACATGTGATCGTGTTTTTACTCTTGGTGGAAATTCATTTTACTTTCCAAAACATGAAAAGTTACATGTTGTACTGTACCTCTTTTCCCATGGTAGAATTTCCTCCCTGTGGTGTAGGTGGTCCTCAAGGGTACCATTCGGCACCAATTCATAGACAAGAAAGAGGTTAACCTTTTGTTTCCTGCACCAACACATAAAATCAAACAAGTCCCATATGTTTCTGCTACAACACCACCCTTTCAGCTCGACTAGATTCATGTGCCTCGTTTCACTAATTATCCTCAGCTCGGCCAGGAAATCCTCAATTTCAACTGTAGTCTTTTTTTTCTTCTTCACAGCCACGTCTTGAGTATTGCCGTTGTCGTCTGTATACCTTCCCTTATATACTGTGCCAAAGGCACCCTCTCCAAGTACGCTTTCCTTGGAGAATCTGCTTGTCGCGTCGCACAAATCGCTGTACTCAAATCTCTTAACGGTTGTTCCCGACGAGAAGGAATCGCGTGTGCGGCACCACCTGAAATATGACAGAATGTACCAAACCAGGAAAATCCCAACCAAGACTATGATGGACACAGGGGCTCCGCCAATAATCAGCTGTTTCCGATTTTCTGCATAAACATCATTATTGGTGTGAGTTGACGCGCTCTTTGGTCAGCAATTTATATCAAACTCAATGGTGTGTCAAAATACATTGTAAAAAAAGGAAAAAAAAGAGACCCATGGGCGAGCACCCAAGGTATATTCTTATAAGGGAGATAGGGGAGCTATGAGCAACAAAGTGTAAAGTGTGGCTTATTTATGTGTCCAAGGGGTGACAAGCCGAACGGGCGGACACGTGAAGTGGTTAAATGTGATCCAAGTAGTTAGGCTGAAAGGCAGTGGTCAACATGTAGGGGATAAAGGGGATTTCTTACTGTACTTTTTTAAAATTGAGCAGACAAGTGGGTTATGGTCCACATCAACGTATTAGACCCATACAAAAAATAGAATCAATTCTTGTTTAGGTTTTTTATTAAAAATCTGGCAAAATCCGGTGGTTTTTTGTTATGCGAACATAAAATGGTGGTCTTTGGTAAATTTAAACTCTGAAGCGATAGTTTATGCTTTTAATTTTGTGACGTGTGTTCTATTATTGTTTTAGTGACCTGTTCTGCGAAAGATTTTGTAGCTTTCAACTTTTTGATAAGTGAATAAAATCGATATAATTTAGGACTAGACTGAATAAATAGTAGTTACACGATATATATAAAAAATTAAGGAGTGCAGTGAACAATTGTTTTGAAGAGAGCGAACAAATAAGCTTGGACCAAGCGTGTTGAAATATTAAACTTTGAAAAAATTTAATGATGCCATAAGGGAGCAACATCGGCGCCCACGTCTACGCCGGGCACCACCACTATGATCTCAGTTGAAAAGGAGAAACTGAAAATCAACAATTGTAAAGCTGGTTTGCAGATAGTCAATACCTTGTTGTTTGAAAGGAAGTGTTGAGTTGAAGGACCAGGAGATAATCCGATGAAGCTCGAAATATCTTCCGGTGGCCGCAGAAAACCCCACCGCCACCTCGGACGGGAGCAAATCTGTGACGGGATCAGGTAACTCCGTGCTGACTTGCACGGGGCCAAGAGAAGGATTGTCATCAAACTGAAGAGTGGCCAGTAGCATGCGAGTGGTGCTGTTGAAAGTGATGGTCGCCGTCATGGCGCCTCTGAGACTGCCGTTGGGCAAGGTTGTAGTGTTGGCTGAGGCTTTAACAGTGTTGATGTCGATGGCTATGTGATCGGATGAGGGGTCAAAGTAGTTTCTGAATTTGTCGAACTCGACGGCGATGATCCGGTCAGCGCCCTTGGCGTTCATCCCGTCTCCACCATGGAGGCCGAGGGTGCTCCCGCCAGCGTCCAGCGGCAACACGGATGGGAAACTGGAGAGAAAGAAAGCCATGCCATCGGCTGCAATGGACTGATTGAAGCCCTTAATCATGAAGTTGAAACGTGTGGAAAAGCTCGCCACCTCACGAGTGCGGGCGTCGTAGAAGGGCACCGGGTGATTGTAGGACATCCGCCCCTGGCAACCTTGCCTGGACTCGCCCTCTGTGTTACATGTGAGGTCGACTAGCTTACCGTTGAGGCTGGCGTTGCCCTCGAACAGGAGGTCATCTGAGCGGTAGATGGATCCGTTGGAGAAGTCGAAGCTGAAGGAGAAGACGGAGGCAGCGGATTCCGCTACAACATTGTAGGAGAAGAGGAAGCAGCAGGTGGTGTAAAGGTGGAAGAGGAGGATGCTTGTCGGAGACATATTTGCTGGAACTTACTT
Source organism: Lolium rigidum (assembly GCF_022539505.1). Classification (NCBI taxonomy): domain Eukaryota; kingdom Viridiplantae; phylum Streptophyta; class Magnoliopsida; order Poales; family Poaceae; genus Lolium; species Lolium rigidum. The sequence continues at coordinate 278,912,522 of NC_061513.1, forward strand.
ACTGGCCGTGTGAGCTCGATTAATAGTAGTGCGACGCCGCTACCCCTCACACCCTAGGTAGCTAGTAGCTACTCAAGTCAAGTGGGTCAATCGTCACCGGTCCTGCCTTCGGTTCAATGGTCCCGTGCACGTGGTCGTATACGCAGTAACGCAGAAAACCCACATCACCCGTGACATCGTCGTGATCTTCTCGAACGCGCCATCAGATGGTGACTTAAGTGTCACGGGCGACTGTTCCTTATAATAAACGGTCGTATACGCAGTTTAAACTCTTAATTATCCCAAGTTGCAACGTCTGCACAGTACTAGTCTGGCAAGAAACTGTAGGAAATAGTGCTATCGCTGTTTTCCTTCCGTTGTTTCGTGGCCACCACTTGCGCGAAACATGTTCTCTTTCTTTTGTCCACCACCCCCAACTGGCGCACCCATTCGCCCAGCTCCCCAGCAACCAGCATGCATGCAGGGCCGCTGAACTAGCAGGCATGTTCACATGCACCCTTGTCATGCATGCAAAGCATGTGGGCTGTTGGCTATGCTAGCTAGTTGCAAGTGTAAAAGTATTTTGGGTGCACATTCAAATGAAATGTTTTATCCAAAACTTTAGAGCATCCCTAGTTGTGTCCCCAAACGGTGTCTGGTTAAAGCGTCGGATCGGTCGTTCGGGACATCGCACCTTGATGTCGCGCTTGAGGGGCGTCCTCTCCAGCCGCGTTCCCCAACCCGACCCCCAAACAATTTTCTATTAGACATTAACGTTTCTAAAGGTATAATAGGCGCACCTCCATGGGGACCTCACAACGATTTGAGATTCTCGGCCGTGAGATCTTCCATGTTGTTTTATCTCGTCAATTCATTTATGTTACCTCGTCGTATAAAAGAGCTAGCACGCAATGAAACCCTAGCCGCCGCCCACCCAATCGGTTGTCTCTTCTCATCCCCAATCCCGATCCCACCTTCTCCTCCAATCCCCTAGCTTCCTCCTCTCCCAATCCGGATCCCACCTTTTCCTCTAGCGGCCGGCAGTGCCTCTCTGCCTCGATGGTTTCTCGTGGCCTCCATTGCTCCGTCGTCCTCTCCCCATTTTATTTCTCCTCCTCCATACTTGCCCCTGCCCGGCTCGTGCACAGAAGGAGGAGAGGGTTGAGAGAAAGAGGGGGGACAGAGAGGGAGAAGGAGCAGAGAGGGACTCATTTTTATTTGTTGTAATTGGGTGTACTCATCTAGATTGTTTCTAATGCCCAGCACCCCCATCTCGAGTTGGTCTTGAGTCAGGGAACCATCCTCTTTTTTCGGATTATTAATCTTGTTCTTTTTTGCTCTCCAAGTTGCTTTTTTGTGAAAAAAGTTGGTGTTTCTATCACCCTCTTTTAACCACATGATCTTGGATCTCTGTTTCCAAAAGATCTCTCCTCTGTGTAGAAGCTCATCCAACTCACTTTCTATTTTTTTTTACTTTGTTTCCGTTCTGATATTTTCTACATCTTCTGGCTCTTTCCAAATCTCTTCTTAGTTTTTCAATTCTTCTAGGGATGAATCCCACTGTCTTCTAGCTCCAGTCTTGCAAGTTTTCTTTTAGTGAACTGAGCTTGGTTACTATGTCACCCAGATTATTGACACGAGGCTGACCTTTCCAAGAGGTTTGGATTTCCTCCTGGAGCGAGCACTCCCTTTCCTAGTGAACTTCGTACCTGACCCAGATGCTTTACAAAGAAATCTTGGAAGGTGTTGGTCCAGTCAGGGCAGGCAACGACTGTATCAAGCCTGACCCTAACGTTTTCAGGATCTTCCTATTTGTTGTCATAAGTTCAAGAAACTCCAGAATAGCCAAGGTCAAAGAGATTGCAGAAGGAAAGCATCTCCCTCAACTCAGCCATCTGCTTTTCTCCTCTTTTTCTTCTAGAGAAGTGCTCTGATTGTCACATGACGTCATTGAAGTCTCCCAACATAAGCCATGGACCATTTTGCATAGGTTTCATTTTGTTTAGCAAATCCCACATCAGATATCTGATGCCTACGAGGCTCACCATAAATAAAGGTACTCCTCCATTTCATATTATTTTGTTGATCATGGATCATTACATCAATAATTCTGCTATTTATTTTGAACAGCTCTACCTCTATAGACTCGTCCCAGAACAACGCGACACCACCACCTTTTCCTTCGTCAATAAATGAAACACAATGCTTAAGGCCTAATCTCCAATGAAGACTATCTAAGAGCATCTCCAGCCGCGTCTCCAAAGCGTCCCCCAAAGGGATTTGGTGCGTCGGACAAAAAAATGTCCCCATCCGCGTGCCCTAGAGGCCCTTTCCGTCCGGCGCGGCCCAATACGGTGTCCGACGTCCCGAGCCCGTCCCCGCTACACAGGGGATGCTCCGGGTACGCCGGACACAATGAAATGCGAGGCCGGGAGTGGCGGGACCGACGCGTTAGCGACTCATGAACGAAGCGTCACAGCTTTGCCTTAATGGTGACAGAGGGGCAGTCGAGACGTCTCGTCGGCACTGCGCAACCTCCAAGCGTCGTCGGCGTGCGCACGCCACCGCGCGTTCCCGCGCTTTCTTCCCGCCGCTTCTAGTCTCTTCCTGCGCTATCTTCCCGTCTCTTTTAGCGACGCCAGCGTCTAAAAAAGGTCTCCCCCGCTCAATGGTAGCCACCACAGCCCCCGACACCCCTTTCTCCGCCGCAAGCACAAACCTCGTCGCATAAAAACCACTGCACAATGATGAATCGCCCCGGCGCCGGCCAGTTCCCTCCACCACTGTCTCCACCACCACCTCCACCACCTCAAGCACCGAAGTTCGGCATCGACCCGGAAGCTGCGGCGAACAAGGCGTTGGAGGAGGCGGCGCTGGCGGACACCATAGCGGCGTTCGACGCCGCCACGGCATAAGAGGCGCGGCGGCGCCGGGCGGAGGAGATGGGCGAGCGGTGGCCTGGAGAGCGGTAGCGCCTGCTCATGGAGCGGGATCTCCAGTACCGTGAGCGGCGGGAGGCGATCGAGCAACGACGGCTAGAGGCGGTGGAGAGTCAGCAGCGGGAGGCGGCACTGGCGACAGCGGCGGTGGCTTGGGGGGCGCGGGTGGATGCGTTGGCGGCGCAAATGGAGTAGGAGGAGGTGGCGGAGGAGGAGGAGGACGACGACGATGACTTCAAGTGGTCCGACAACGACGGGCCGCACCCGGATGAGGCATCGGATAAGCAACGAGCGCTCATCGAGTCCTTCAAGTCGGAGAATAAGCTCTAGGACGACGCCCGTGCCCGCGAAGACGCCCAGATTCGCCGCGCCGTCGAGCTCTCCCTCCAGGCGGCGCAGCAGGGGAGGGCAGGCAACGACGCGCTCATGGAGCACCGGCGTCTTCTCATCACCCTCCATAGGGAGAGGCGGCGCGCAGAGCAGTAGCTGCATCGGAGGGGAGGCGACGACGGGGCGGGGCCATCGAACGCACCTTCGGGCGGCTAGTAGGATAGGGTTAGATAAAACCTAGCCGTTTTCATTCAAACTTATAATATATAATCAAATTTGAATGATAATCTTTATTTTCGTGCACTTTTATTTATTTTGAGGTGTGTGGGGGACGCGGCTGGGAAGCGACGTTCCCCAAACACGGCACGAAGATAACGCGTCCCCTAAAGGCTCGATCCGGCGCCCTTTGGGGGACGCTTTGGGGGACACGGATGAAGATGCTCTAAGATAGCTTTAATATGGCGAGTTTCACATAGGAAGAGCAGTGGGGTCGATGAGCGCACAGAAGACGCTCCAGTTCCTGAACTGTCCGGGGTTGCCCAAGCTCCTCGCCGTCTTCGGGTACTATCCCACTTTCGGGCGGAGAAGGGCAGCACCTTGCAACTGTTGAAATATTGGGCCCATTTTTAGTGGCCCAAATTAGATTTCAGTTTTTCCTATAAATCTCAAAGCCCACATAGTGGCAGCCTTGTGAGTTTGAGCCCAAGTTGGTGGCAGCTCACTAGGGAGTGGCAAGAGGTGGGAAGTTTAGTCCCACATGGAAAGTTGGGAGGAAGTTAGACCACCTTATAAGGTGGGTTGTTCCACCACTAGTAAGTGAGTGAGAATAGGAGTGCTACACGCGCGCTCCTCCTCCTCCTCGCTCGCTCGTCTCGTCTCGACTCGACTCGACACGTCACGTCACGTCACGTCACGACGCGCGCCGCGCTCGTGGTGAGTGGATTGAGCCTCGAGCCGAGACTTTCCTTACTTTTGCGGCTCGGGAAAACGAACGAGTCCTAGACGGACGCGTCGCGAGTTAGTCGGTTCGGGTCGCTCCCGGATCGTGGGCTATCCGTAACCGACTCGAAACGTTCGTGCGACGTGGGCGTGGCCCACGTTGCCTAGGGTTTCCCGAGCCTATATAATCTCCTCGCCCGGCTACCGCAGAAACACATCCAATACACGAGTTAGGGTTTCCACCTCTCTCGCTTGCGCCGCCATCGTAGCCTACTCCATCCCGCGCGCCGACGTGCATCGGCGAACGGGAGAGCAGGTCTCCGGAACCGCTCGTCCTCGCGATCCCGTACGGCGGAGGGCGAGTAGGGTTTTGGGAAGCGCTCGCGCGACTCGCTCAAGCTCTTCATCACGGGTCGCCTTCCGTCCAAGTCGGGCGGTGCTGCCTACCGTCGTCTTCAACGCCGTCTACTTCGACTCGTCGTCCCTGTCGTCAACAACGTTGTCATCAACAACGTTACTGCTGCGACATCGTCCGCTACAACTCCACCGCCACCTCCACCGGATCGGTACGTGCGACATATCTCGATCCGTTTAGCGATGGATGCTTTACTTGTTTGTGCTGCTGCTTGCTCATGTTGATTAATGCATCTAGTATGTTCGAGTTTCACGTGTTAGTAGTTGCTTGTCGTCATGCTTAATATTCTGGAATTAATCATGGAAATTGTGCCTAATTATCCAACAATCCAAAAACCTAATTGTAGGCAATTTCCGAGTTAACAATGGCTGGTTTTTCCGATGCACCGAGGCCGGATAAGTTTACCGGTGTGCACTTTAAGAGGTGGCGAGTATAAGGCCATGCTCCGGCTTACTCATCCGAAAGTGTTCGAAGTTACCGATGGTTTACTGAAGGAACTATATCTCGACCAAGATCGGAACAAGTTCAAGGAAAAACAATACTCTCTTCGTCGGATGCGTTCTAAGTATTCTTGCTGATCGTCCGTGTGATGTGTACATGCACTTAACGAGATGGTAAAGAGCTCACGGGATGCACTGAATGCTAAGTTCGGTGCAACCGATGCGAAGCAGATGAACTGTACATCATGGAGAGCTTCCATGACATCAGGATGGTTAACAACCGTTACGTAGTCGAACAAGCTCATGAGATACGGTGCATTGCGACGAGCTTGAACTCCTTAAGTGTGCCTTACCTGACAAGTTTGTGGCTGGATGCATCATCGCTAAGTTGCCCCCTTCATGGAGGAACTTTGCCACATCTCTCAAACACAAGAGACAGGAGATATCAGTTGAAAATCTGATAGCGTCTCTTGATGTTGAGGAGAAAGCTCGGGCTAAGGATAATACTGAGAAAGGAGAGGGCCGATCTAGCGCCAACATGGTGCGAAGAAACCCTACGAGCAAGAACAAAGGGAATAACAAGCCCTCCTTCAATAAGCCTATGAAGACTACAACCTTCAAGAAGAAGAAGATGATAAACAAAGCGGATCCGAGCTGCTTTACCCGTGGAGAGGCTGGCCACTTTTCTAAGGACTGTCCCGGAGAGGGCGGACCGCAAGAAAAGGGGAGGCAAGTCAACACGGTGACCGCTAGCAATGCTCGATGGGTACGGTAATCTCTTTACTCGTTCTTTCGGTATTTCAATCTCCATGTTGGTGGATTGATACGGGTGCTAATGTTCATGTGTGTGTCGACATATCCATGTTCACTTCTTACCAGGTCGCCCGGGATTCTTCCGTCTTGATGGGGAATGGGTCACATGCTTCGTTCGTGGTGTTGGCACGGTAGATCCGAAGTTCACTTCGGGAAGATCGTGCGAGCTGAGGAACGTGCAGGCATGTCCCTACTATGAACAAGAATCTCGTTAGCGGCTCCCTTCTATGCGGAGATGGGTTTAAGGTTGTTTTAGAGTCGAATAAAGTAGTTGTTTCCAAGTTTGGACAATTTATTGGTAAAGGCTATGAGTGCGGAGGCTTGTTCCGCTTTTCGCTTTCGATTTCAGTAATAAGTCTCGTGAACCATATTTGTGGCAATGTTAGTGACGATACCAGTGTTTGGCATTCTCGTTTATGTCACATTAATTTTGGTTTAATGTCTCGGCTATCCAGTTTAAGTTTAATTCCGAATTTTACCATTGCCAAAGGTTCTAAGTGCCATAGTTGTGTGCAATCAAAGCAACCTCGGAAGCCTCACAAGGCGGCCGAGGAGAGAAACTTGGCACCTCTAGAACTCATACATTCTGATCTATGCGAGATGAATGGTGTGTTGACAAAAGGTGGAAAGAGATATTTCATGACATTGATTGATGATGCAACTAGATTTTGCTATGTTTACTTGTTGCGAACTAAAGATGAAGCTTTAGACTACTTTAAAATTTATAAGGCCGAAGTTGAAAATCAACTAGAGAGAAAGATCAAGCGTCTTAGGTCGGATCGTGGTGGTGAATATTTTCCTAAAATCTTTGATGAATTCTGTGAGGAACATGGCATTATTCATGAGAGGACGCCTCCCTATTCGCCCCAATCAAACGGGGTTGCCGAGAGGAAAAACCGCACGCCGATCGACTTGGTGAATTCCATGTTAGCCACTTGTTGGTTTATCAAAGGCATGGTGGGGGAGGCTTTATTGACTTCATGTCATGTCCTGAATAGAGTTCCTAACAAGAATAAAGATAAAACCCCTTACGAGGAGTGGGCTGGAAGAAAACCATCACTTTCGTATCTGCGCACATGGGGATGTTTGGCGAAAGTCAATATTCCAATCACTAAGAAGCGCAAACTCGGACCAAAGACAGTGGATTGTATCTTTCTAGGTTATGCTCCGCGGAGTGTAGGATATAGATTTTTAGTAGTTCAATCCGAGAGTACTCGATATGCATGTTGATACTATTATGGAATATCGTGATGCAACATTTTTTGAGAATATGTTTCCTATGAAAGATATGCATAGCATTGCTAGAATTTCTACTGAGATAATTCCTGAGTCTAGTACATCTAATGAGTATTTTGAACAATCACATGAGAATGTTACTGAGAAGGATGACAATGAAGCTCCTAAACGGAGCAAGAGACGAAGGATTGAAAAATCCTTTGGTGATGATTTCATTGTGTACCTTGTGGATGATACTCCCACGTCCATTGCAGAGGCATATGCATCTCCGGATGCAGATGATCGGAAAGAAGCTGTCCATAATGAGATGGACTCGATTCTTTCTAATGGAACTTGGGAGCTATCGGAACGACCCCATGGATGCAAGCCTCGTGGGCTGCAAATGGGTGTTCAAGAAGAAGCTAAGACCTGATGGTACTATTGAGAAGTACAAGGCGCGGCTTGTAGCTAAAGGCTACACAGAGAGAAGGCGAAGATTACTTCGACACCTATTCACCTGTCGCTAGACTTACCACCATTCGAGTACTACTGTCCATGGCTGCCTCCTATGGTCTTATCGTTCATCAAATGGACGTAAAGATAGCTTTTCTTAATGGAGAGTTGGAAGAGGAAATCTATATGGATCAACTCGATGGGTTCGTAGTAAAAGGTGAAGAAAGAAAGGTGTGCAAGTTGCTGAAATCTTTATATGGCCCGAAACAAGCACCTAAGCAATGGCATGAGAAGTTTGACGAACTTTAACTTCGTAGGCTTTGTTGTCAATGAGGCCGACAAGTGCGTTTACTATCGCCATGGTGGGGGCGAAGGTGTTATACTATGTTTGTATGTGGATGATATTCTGATCTTTGGTACAAACATGAAAGTAATACACGAGGTCAAGTCTTTCTTGTCAAAGAGCTTTGATATGAAAGATGCGGGAGAAGCCGATGTGATTCCGAACATCAAGCTGATTAAGAACGAGAGTGGGATTACTCTAACGCAATCCCATTATGTTGAGAAGATCTTGAGCCGGTTCGGCTATATTGATAGCAAGCCTTCTTCAACACCTTATGATCCCGAGTGTGACACTACGCAAGAACCGGAGGATTGCCATAGATCAATTGAGATATTCTCGGATCGTTGGCTCACTCATGTACTTAGCGAGCGCGACTAGACCCGACATCTCTTTTGCTGTTAGCAAGTTGAGTAGGTTCATGTCAAACCCGGGTACCGATCATTGGCATGCACTTGATAGGGTCATGCGCTACCTATGTGGTACAATGAGTTATGGGATTCACTATTCGAGGCACCCAGCTCGTGCTTGAAGGATATAGTGATTCGAATTGGATCTCGGATGTAGCTGATCCGTACGCCACAAGTGGGTATGTATTTACCTTTGGAGGTGGCGCAGTGTCATGGAGATCTTGTAAGCAAACCATATTGACGAGGTCAACTATGGAAGCAGAACTTCATCGCTTTAGACACAACCACCGTTGAATCGAATGGTTGCGTGAGCTCTTGATGGACTTGCCCGTGGTTGAAAAACCTGTTCCGGCAATCCTTTTGAATTGTGACAATCAAACCGTAATTGTCAAAGTGAAAAATTCTAAGGATAACGCGAAGTCATCAAGACACGTCAAGAGACGTTTGAAGTCTGTCGAGAAATTGCGAAACTCCGGAGTAATAAGCTGTTACATATATTCAAACGAGACAAAAACTCGGCAGATCCCTTTACAAAGGGACTATCACGTAATGTGATAGAAAGTGCATCGAGGGAGATGGGTTTGAGACCCGTTGATGTTACGCCATAGTGGTAACCCAACCTTTGTGATCGGAGATCCCGTGAATTAGGACCTGGGAAGAACAAACTAGTGGTTTAATTGAGGAGAGTATTATGTAACCCTCTCTATGTGAAGATGCACAACTCTCGGTTGCTGTAAGGCAGGTTGGCAACAAGCCTTAATGTGTTTATGTTGGCTATTTTAGCAAAGATGCTGTCCTACGAGCATTCTTGAAATAACACACCTATATGAGTCCGATTGTTAAACGTCGCAATCTATGAGATTTGGGTGATCTCTAGTAAACTCATGAAGAGACCATGAAGTATGACGCATATGCTTCACCCGCGGGGTAGGCTACCGGCAGCCATGTACTGGTCATGACTTTGAGTGAAACCCTGTTCACGCAAAACTTGCAATTCAAGGCTTAGTCCATTGTTCAAGTGTGAGTGGATGTAGCTTAAGGTTCTAGGCGGAAGTTCAACTTAGTCAGCCTCCGCTGAAACACTGGTATATAAACAAGCAGCGAGTATTGGTAAATCTCTAAATGGGGATTTGAGATCTGGTGGGGGATTGTTGAAATATTGGGCCCATTTTTAGTGGCTCAAATTAGATTTCAGTTTTTCCTATAAATCTCAAAGCCCACATAGTGGCAGCCTTGTGAGTTTGAGCCCAAGTTGGTGGCAGCTCACTAGGGAGTGGCAAGAGGTGGGAAGTTTAGTCCCACATGGAAAGTTGGGAGGAAGTTAGACCACCTTATAAGGTGGGTTGTTCCACCACTAGTAAGTGAGTGAGAATAGGAGTGCTACACGCGCGCTCCTCCTCCTCCTCGCTCGCTCGTCTCGTCTCGACTCGACTCGACTCGACACGACACGTCACGTCACGTCACGTCACGACGCGCGCCGCGCTCGTGGTGAGTGGATTGAGCCTCGAGCCGAGACTTTCCTTACTTTTTGCAGCTCAGGAAAACGAACAGAGTCCTAGACGGACGCGTCGCAGCTTAGTCGGTTCGGGTCGCTCCCGGATCGTGGGCTATCCGTAACCGACTCGAAACGTTCGTGCGACGTGGGCGTGGCCCACGTTGCCTAGGGTTTCCCGAGCCTATATAATCTCCTGCCCGGCTACCGCGGAAACACATCCAATACACGAGTTAGGGTTTCCACCTCTCTCGCTTGCGCCGCCATCGTAGCCTACTCCATCCCGCGCGCCGACGTGCATCGGCGAACGGGAGAGCAGGTCTCCGGAACCGCTCGTCCTCGCGATCCTGTACGGGAGAGGGCGAACTAGGCTTTTGGGAAGCGCTCCGCGCGACCGCTCAAGCTCTTCATCACGGGTCGCCTTCCGTCCAAGTCGGGCGGTGCTGCCTACCGTCGTCTTCAACGCCGTCTACTTCGACCTGTCGTCCTCGTCGTCAACAACGTTGTCATCAACAACGTTACCGCTGCGACATCGTCCGCTACAACTCCACCGCCACCTCCACCGGATCGGTACGTGCGACATATCTCGATCTGTTTAGCGATGGATGCTTTACTGTTTGCGCTGCTGCTGCTCATGTTGATTAATGCATCTAGTATGTTCGAGTTTCACATGTTAGTAGTTGCTGTCGTCATGCTTAATATTCTGGAATTAATCATGGAAATTGTGCCTAATTATCCAACAGCAACAGTAGTGCCCTGCTAAGTTACCAAGAGATCTAAAGTTAAAAATAATGCATCGGGTGCGAAGTCACATTAAATATTGAACGTGAAGACAATGGTGAATTACATCGGCCGGCAAGTTATGAGCATCGTAAGGATCCAGAAGGGATTCCAGTGGGATGGTATCTTCTTGACTGAAGTGAGTCAAGCGTGGATATAATCATCGTAATGGAATAACCTTGGTGACACCGAGGCGGAGATAACTGTTTTTTTGGTCCCTGCTTGTCACACAGACAAAAATGATATTACGGTACAGGGATGGGTGCCAGATGAAGCAAGGTGAGAAAGTTTTCTTGAAAATAGGTAAACAAGGTTCAGAAATGCGGTAGCAAACCTTGAAAGTTGTGTGCAAAGTAGAATTGTACAAAGTGTCAATAGAAGATTCAGATCGTTGCAGTAGATGGCATAGTTGAACAGACATGTGGCTCGTCATATAAGTTTCGATCTTCTTGCTATATTTAAGAGGAATACAAAAAAAGCAGTGACATTTTTCTTCTTTCAAATCAAAATAATCAGGGCAGTGTTATGATAACCGAATAAAATTGGCACTTGAATTACCTAAGAGTGACATTCAATCATTTCAATTATCAGAGTTCTCTTCCATTAGCTTCTCCGTTCTTTCCTTGTCAGTTGAACTTTATTAAAAATAAATACATAATCAGTACAGTGCACTAGTGACAATATTTTTTCCTTGAAACAATAGTGTTATGATAAATGCTACTTGCCTGCCCCCAAGCTCGTGAGGTCAGGAGTTTCTTTCACCTCGACATCGCTGATCCCGCCGCCCTCTGCTTCGACGACTTCCTCCTCGCGCTCTGCCACAACTACGCGTGCAGGCTACCATCCACACTGCCATTGCCTAGAGCATTTGGAAGAGGAGGAACACCATTGTCTTCGACAACATAGATGAGTCTATTCCGGCTGTTTCTCGACGCTGCGTTGAAGATGTCCGCCTCTGGGAGTTTCGCTATACCACTTCTGCTTTGCATTTCTTCTCGATAACTAACCGTGTATTAACTATGATCCCTCTTAAACACCTGTTTTAGCTAGCTTATCTTCCCTCTACTCTTTGTAACAGAACCGCTGTATTAACTTAACTATGATCCCTCTTAAACACCTGTTTTAGCTAGCATATCTTTCCTCTACTCTTTGTAACAGAACCACTGTATTTTTGGTTTCCCCTGGTTATAAAGTTCAGGACGGCGTAAGCCTGACGTAGTCCCGTTCAAAAATAATAATAATGTGATAAGAGAGTAAAATTGGCATAACAACTTGTTCGAGAGAAAAAACCTGGGTCTACAATAATTCTTAGAAAATAGTGACACTAGTAATTTTGGAATTCTATAAGTATAATCCATTACACATGCGATGAATGCAAAATCAGTAGTGTAGTAGTGACATTTTTTTCTTTCGAATCAAAATAATAAGGGCAGTGTTATGATAACCGTGTAAAATTTGCACTTGAATTACCTAAGAATGACATTCAAGCAGACCAATCATCAGAGTTCTCTTCCATTAGCTTCTCTAATCTCTCCTCATCAGTTGAACTTTATTAGAAAAGCGAATACAGAATCAGTACAGTGCACTAGTGACATTTTTTTTCCTTTTGAAACAATAGAGTTATGATAAAGCGAGTAAAATGAGCGAATCAACTTGTCTGAGATAAATAACCTGGATCTACAATAATTCTTAGAAAATAGTGTGACACTAGTAATTTTGGAATGCTATAAGTACAATCCATTAAGCGATTCGATTCGAGCCGTGAATCGGGGCCAATCTAACTCCACGGGCACAATGCGATTATAGACATGACCCTCGAACTGGTTTGTCACCTCTTCCAAGGCCCCAGTCTCGAGACCAACCGTGTACATGCAGCGGATACCACCGTCCATGAGGAGCATCGATCTTGCCGCTCCTCTCTCCCAAGCAAACGCATGAGGGGTGTTGAAGCTTCGGGTTTACCTCGGGCAGTTTCAGCTCAATCGCCCTAGTGCGGAGCCAGAGCCGGTCTACATAGAAATACACACTTTGTTAAGCTTGGAAGAGCCAGCCTCATTTGGTGCTTTTGAATCTTAAAAAATTATGCTTTGTAATCTTGGAAAATATTATCCAAGGCTGTATATACATATTTTAAAACTCTAAGGAAATTGTGGAAAAACCACACCATGATTTACTGTTATGTAAAGTGAGATGGTGATTGATGCAATATCTCCAATGTCATGGGCTATGTGAGTCTCTACGTTGAATTCCTCGAGTTGGACAAAACACCAGCGTACTGCGGCGAGTGACATGGTATTCGAGTTGCCCAGTATGTAGAACAACAATGATATGTAGAACAACAATGAGGTAATGGTGAAAGAGATTAAACTAAGGGCCTAATGGGAAAAGAGAAGTGATAAATATGTGACATATGCATACTTTTCTTTATGATTCTATGTTTTATGAGAGAGATAGGGGAGGTAGAGCTTGCTCGGTGCTCCCCCTAAACGAAGTTGAAGGGTCATAGTTGTTTTTTGTTGTTGTGTTGGGTCCATCGAAACCCATATCCAGCCTATGTATACATGTATGTATTGATATGTGTACGTCGCGTAAGAAAAAAAAGAGGTCACGTGACCAGTTAACATTCCCATCCGCCTAAGTATCGTCCCACGTCGTGTATGCCATGTTTTGAAACCCTAGTGGCGGCACATCAACCATCGTGATGGGTGGTAGGGTTCTTCCTCAGCTGGGATCTGCCGCCGGAGGATGGAATCGCTACGCGTCGGTCGTCTCCGCCATCGCCGACGCCAATGTCCTTTTATAGGACCTTTCTATTTTGGTATACGCATGGGGACCGTAGATACATACAAAAATGAGGTATAACCAACGAAAAAACTAGCGCGCTATTTCGGCGTTATAGCAGCGCTATAGCGTATTTGGAAAGTGAACGCTACGCTATGCACATTTTGCTCGCTATGAAGCTAATCACGCTATTAGCGGCGCTATGCGCGTTATAACACAACGCGGGCCATACGGGCCTGTACAGGCTGTACGAACGGTTACACTGAAATTACGATCGTGCCTCTACTTATGAACAGGTATGGAAAAATCTCCACCATTGTTGTGTTTGACGCGTCCAGAATTTTTTCAGGGGAAGAGCACTGGAGCAGAAGTAGAGAAAGATGGTGCAATGTAAGATGGTGCAATGTGAAATACATGTGTCCTTCTATGGTGCTAAAGAGCATGGTTGTAGTTTGAACAAAGACCCAAACCTCATGCTCGCATGGATGGTTTTTGACATTGAAAGATATTCATTAACATGCCTCTTTGTTCACATGTCCACCTCACCGGCAATAATCACGTGTATTATATCATTTATCATGTGTAACGAGTAAGAAATTTGAAAATCACGGCCATTCAACTAGTCACAGGGTAATTATATAAGAAAATCACAAAATGACCACCGTTGATTTGAAAATCACAAAGTGACCAAGATCTACCAATATGTAGATTTTGCTGGTTGAAGAAAGGTAAAGTATATATCAGAGGCTGCACTCATTGCTCGTACACATATGAGAAACTGCCAGGTTTGTTGACAAATAATACAGTAATTGTTATACTTGATCCGACACCATCTGCTGCTCCGCTTCGGGCCGTCCTGTGTGTGCACACGCATCATAGACAGCCAGGGCATGGAACAGGAGGATGCCGCAACCCACGCCGCCCAAGGCCACACCGCCCAGCAGGTCGGTAGACACGCCAAAATCCTTGATCCAGATGGAGCAACAAACAAGAGCCGTCGCCGCCACCGCAACGACCAGGCAGGCCATGAGAGCGCCGATCAAACGCTGTCGTCGTACCAATGACAGGAAAATTAATCATTTAGTAGCTCAAGAAACAACTAATTAATCAATCTGAACTTGCATGCATCGATCGGGCCTATAGACGTACCCGTTCCCAACTGTCGAGGATGGGGGAGTCACCATCTGGCTTGACCTCGGCTGAGCTGCCGCCACTGCTAATCAAGGTCAAGGGTAACACCGCCGGCGGCGGATTAGAGACTGTCTTCATGTTGTGGTCGACGTCGATCGCCGCAGTGTCTAGACTCTAGAGTAGTCAATGGTTGCTTGTTGCTGCACCAATATCGTTGCCTCGATTTGTAGGGCTTCTGCGATCTGTAGTTCTGTAGATTAGGCTCGGATTCCGATTCCTGTTCCACATGACTAAACAGTCGAAAACGAATCAGTGGAGAATTGCGACTCTAAACTGGTAGTGGTGGAGATTGGGCAAGGCACGGACACGGATCTGAAGATTAACTGCACAGGGAAGCTAAGAATCATTGATTTTATGAATGCATGCTAAGCGAAGAATCACATGGATTTTTCCTCCAACAACGCGCACATGCATGCCGAGAATCAAACGATCGTACATGAACTTGCAGCGCCTTACGCGCGCCTTGCCGCGCGGGTTTAATTTCTGGTACACTATGAAAGTTGTCCCGTTCATTACTTCAAATTCTCACTGGAGTATCATTTTTCTGTGGCCAAGGATATAATTTTTTTTCGAGTTGATTTTTTCCACATTACTAAAACACATCGTTTTCAATATCTAGAATTTTGTGTTTAGAATTTTTGGAAAGTTCAAATGTAGTAGCCAAATTGAGCACCTAGATATCTAGATCAGATGTGATACAGTGTCATGTGCACCCACATTAACGGAACGTGTGCCCACAAAAGAGCGTGGCGCGAAGTTTCGCTTTCTTGTCGATGCCATGGGACATATCAAAGCTCGATTCCCATGGTATTGACATAGGCGGAGAAAGTCATGGCGTTTGCGATTGGAGAACTGGAAGTTATGGCAGAGGGGAGTATTGGATGCGATTTTTTTTCGATAAAGGATGCTTTATTACAGTATTGGATGCGATGAAGATGAAGCTTCACATGTTGTTGTACTGTTATGGCTTGTTGGGCGATGTTCTTGTCCATTCCCTAATACATGTGTGTCGAGTGTTTAGTGACTGGTTGCAGCGGCCTCGGCAAGCGGGAGCAGTAGGACCGGAGGATTTCATTTTAGTGGTGCTCCTTCAGTACCGAGCTAGTCTCGATTTAGAGGATGAAACCCCCATGTCTAACATTCTCTTGTTGTACATGACAATCGCATTGTTAAAGGTATTGTTTTGTTGAGCTTTTGAGTGGGCGAAAAGCTGATGCATCACGCTACCCCTTATTACAAACACGAAATGAACACAAGGTTCAGTTTTCTACAAAATAGAAAGTGTCAATAGAAGACTTGGATCGTGGCATCAGATGGAAGAGTTTGAGAAACATGTGGCTCTTCACATAGGTTTTTATCTTCTTGGTATATCTAAGATGAATACAACATCAGTACACTGTAGTATTGACATTTTTTT
Organism: Lolium rigidum; assembly: GCF_022539505.1. Classification (NCBI taxonomy): domain Eukaryota; kingdom Viridiplantae; phylum Streptophyta; class Magnoliopsida; order Poales; family Poaceae; genus Lolium; species Lolium rigidum. Next base: position 278,928,456 of record NC_061513.1, read on the forward strand.
CTTCTTTCGAATCAAAATAATAAGGGCAATGTTATGATAACCGAGTAAAATTGGCACTTGAATTCAATCAATCCAACCATCCGATTTCTCTTGCATTATCTTCTCCGTTCTCTCCTTGTCAGTTGAACTTTATTACAAATGAATACAAAATCAGTATGGTGCACTAGTGACATCTTTCTATCCTTTTGAAACAATAGTGTTACGATAAGCGAGTAAAATTAGCAGAACAACTTGTCCTAGAGGTAGAACATGGGTCTACAATAATTCTTAGAATATAGTGACACTAGCTAGTAATTTTGGAATGCTATAAGGAGAGTTCAGTAAGCGATTTGAGCCGGGAATCGAGGCCAATCTAACTCCACGGGCACGATGCGATTATAGACAGGACCCTGGAACTGGTTTGTCACCTCTTCCAATGCCCCGGTCTCGAGATAAACCGTGTACATGCAGTGGCTACCACCGTCCATGACAAGCAACCTGCCACTCCTCCCTCCCAAGCATACGCATGTGGGGTGTTGGAGCTTCGGGTTTACCTCGAATAGCTTCAGCTCAATCACCCTAGTGCGGAGCCAGAGCCAGTCCACATAGCAAGGTGCACTCTGCTGCTGCTCCCCATCAGCTTGTCGCCGTGTCCACATCTCCAACCGGCACCCTTCACTACAATATCGGCAGAGCGTCAGCAGGGTACCGTTTGCTGCGGTGGTAAGACGGTCCATGTTAGAGATGCCATCCCAGGAGTCAAGATACAGCTGCATTGCGTTCTCCATGTGGTTGCCATCCAGCAGATTGAGCCGCGCGCGTCACGGGGGTCGGGGTCAGGAGCTTGGTTACCCTGACGTGCCCCGTCTCGACGTCGATGTTGAGGACGTGGAAGTGTGACATGCTGGAGAAGAGCCAGTGCGCGCGCGTGGCCTCGGCGGCAGACGATGCCTTGTGCGTGCGTGCATAAGGGACCATGGTTTGGGCTCTGGGTTGTTGAAGGAGTCTACGTGCGTGCTCCAGGCATGCTGCTTGCTGTCGGGTGCGAAAACATGGAGGTTGTAGCTCGTATTGTTGTGCTTGTCCTGGCCGAAAATCAGCACGTACTCTGAAGGGCGGTGGCGGTTGGACTCCATCGTCGGAGTAGTTGCATGCCGCTTGGTAGGATGGCATAGCCGTAAGAGGTGGCGTAGTGGGCGAAACGGCAGCCGCATTCCAGCTCGGGCAGCACGTGGCACGAGCCGGCGAGTAGATCGCAGACGGGGAAGGTTTTCGATCCGTGGTCGGCTGCGACCAAGCGCAGCAGCAGGAGGCTGCCCCGCGAGGCCAGCGCGCAGCGGGATGGCACTGTCGCTCGAGAGAGTCCGGGGCGCCGCGCGCGGACGAAGGAGCTGAGATGGCGCGCGGTACGGAGGAGGATCGAGCCGTGCGGAACGGCAATTCAAGCCCGCGCGCACCGCAACGGATCCGTTCGATCCTGCACCACAGCTCTTCGCTGGGCCCCACCCACCGCTTCCATCCTCCATACTCCACGCACTCTCCATCTCCCCGTGCACGTACCGTTTCGTTGGACCCATCTTTCCTGGGCCCCACCAGCCGCCTCCATCCGCCACGCACTTCACTTGAGCAGCCGCGCCACACCAACAACAATTAAAAGGTACTGTATATACCCGCGCGTGAGGATTACCCGCTTCTGCGGAAAGAGGCCGTCCCCGTTTCTTCCTTGCATCCGATGCAGAGAAATACGGAGGAGAGCAGGGCGCGTCCGATGCAGAGAAAGCGGCGCACGGACCGCGCGTGCATTAATTGGTTCCTTCCTTGATTGGAGCGCGCGTGCTCCCGCGGAAGGAGCTTCCCATGCTTCACCGTTCCGCGCAAATACGTCTTCTCTTTTTTTTTTTCTTCCTCCACACTCGATCTCATGTACTCCTTCATCTGGATTCGCTTCATACAGCAGCAACCCAATTGATGCATGGGTAAAGCAGCAGCGACTCCGTTGAGCCTAGCTAGTTTCACACACATCCATCATATCGCACGTTAGGAAAACAGCAACGATTTCTTTGCATTCCTTGCCAAGTTCAATAGTAAAACAAAAAAAAAATGACTCCATGGACCCATCCAGGTGCACGCTCCTCTGAATTATTAAACAAAAATGCGAAACAGCAACGACTCCCTTTGCCTCGTACGTACGCATCTCATCTCATCTCATCTGAATTCAATTTTATTGCAATTCTCAAGCAACCGGCCATGCATTTGACGACTATACATCGGAATCAACTAATAACTGGGCGGTAATTCCTCCGACTCAGATTACTGCTTCTTCTCTCCTTGTCACGGTGGTAATTCCTCCTCCGGTTCAAATTCATGGATGCCTTTGATTTTTTTCTGCATTCACATATATCTACACACGTTTTACTGTATATACCATCTAGACATATCTGTACCAAATAAATTATTCCAGTAACACACCACGCCACACAGACAAACTGGACAACTTCTAATCTAAAGGACGAGCTAAACAATGCTCTGCAAGCAACTACCACCACAAATACAACAAACCGTAAAAGAAGCCACCCAGGTTTTGATTATATTCAATAAGTGGGCCGGACTATCTTCAATAACTGGGACACACATCAAACGGTCCTTCTCCTTGGACATAGAAAAAAAACACCGACAACCACTGACCCACAATCATAGGCTGACCAAGTACCAAACTTCCTAGCGAGCTAAGCAAAACCATGCAAACTTTCAGATTTCTCTTTCAAGAAAGAAATTCAAAACTTGAAATCTTCCAATTTCCTTTGCCCTTTTTTTGGAGCTCCACGTCACACAGCAAAACCATGGAACTATATGACAAGTCTTGACTTCACTGTCAGACATCAAAAACACCACCACTCGACTCATCATCCGCTCACAGATCGATCCAGCATAGCTTCTCAACATGCAGCAACAACAAAAGGGTGCACCATGCTGCAGACCAGCCAGCTCCTCCGTCCTTTGCTGGTGGGTTCGAGGAACACCACGTCATCCTTGCTTAACAGCGACGCTTGCCATCCGTCCTCTGCTTGTGGGCTCCTGGAGCAGCAGGGTACTGGTGCCGGTGACCAAGTCCATGCCGAGCCGCTAGCCATCCGTCCTCCATCAGCGGCAGCAGCTACAAACAATCAAGAAATGAATCCGCACAGAATATATAAAGAAAAACTTTATTCACAACATTTGGGAATGAACAAAACAGCTCAAAGAGAAACAAATGCGAGAAAAGACCCGTACAGACAAAAACTTTAAGACGGCTTTTTTTCTTTCTTTTTGAAACAATAACAGATAAAGATTCTATACAGACTGACATTACTAACAAGCAGAAACAAGGATTCTAGTTAAGACCATATTCTAAATGCTTTCCAAGATTAAGTTGGCAGCTGCACCAAACAAAAAATTTCGTTCACATTAAAAATGTTTCAGAGGTTCAAATTGTCTTTAAGAAGCTACAAGAAGCTTACCATTGTACAGCTGATGCTTATAAGCACCGAAGAAGAACCAATACAACTCTCAGTTGTCTTTGGGTACTCCGGATTAAGTACTGGTTCCATCCTGTCTGCCATTAAGTTGTCCTCCTTGCCCTTGAAGAAAAACAAATCATGGTTAGTACACCGCACATACATAGACAGAAACAAGATGCAAACAGATAAACAGCTACGATGGCTATTCAAGATAAAAGTGCAATTGATATAAAAAAAAAAACACCAAATGAGCATCAGATTCTTCTAGAATGAATCGGCACGGGGGTAGCTACTGACACCTTGTGGCACTGAGATGAAAGGTTGCAAAATAGCCATAAATATCGTGGCGGAAACAAGTACTATGCACACTACCAGATTGTTTCATGTGAATAGCAAGGACCATGACGCAATATATACAGCCAGTAAAACTAGCATAGTGATTCAACAATGCTCGTTTTGAGATTGGTCTCACACAGCTTGAACTAGAACGAGTTGATTATTCACCACATTGGGAACAAACAAAGACATCCCAAAGAGAAACAAAGCGAGAAAAGACTTGTACAGACCCGAACTTTAAGACAGCTTTCTTTAAAAAAAATAACAGATCAAGATTCCATACGAACTGACATTACTAACAAGCAGAAATAAGGATCTAGTCAAGACCAAATTCTACAGGTTAATATGGTAGATGCACCAAACAAAGAATTTCATGCACATTAAACATGTCTCAGACGTTCAAATCGCCTTTCAGAAGCTAGAGGAAGCTTACCATTGTTCAGCTGATGCTTATAAGCAAAGAAGAACTGATACATGTCTCATTTGTCCCTAGGTAGTCCAGCTTAAGTACTACACCTAATGGTTCCATCTTCTCTGTCATTTAGTCGGTCTCTTTGCCCTTGAAGAAAAACAATTCAGGGTTAGTACAACACACCCTGTTCTTATATATCTTATAACAATAATTACCACAGAGGTCAAAAGAACTAAACAAGATCTGCTCTAAATCACACAAACCACATAAACTAGCTTTGCTTCACTGAGCAACACCACTAAATTTGAACTGGCAACATTACCAAATTTTTACTAGTGCCAGACTAAAGTAATTTAATGGCTGCTGTCATTGAATCTTAGTTTGGCAAAAAAGGAGAATTTCAGCCCTTAAAATGGATGCACCGGAGAATCTAAAAGATAAGAATCTCTTCTTGTTAACAGAAAATTGCACATCAAAATCACGTGAACACTACCATAACTGGTGTGTTAATGTACAACACAAATAAGCTGGATTAAGCTACTGAGTTGGTGTGTTAATGAACACTACCATAATTTCAGTCAGATTCATATAAACATGTAGCATTTCGAACTTTTTCTATTATTATACAATCAAGAGCAAATGGGCAGCAATTGCATCTTGACAGCTCGGACAAGCTAATTCTGCACAACAAGAGTCAATGTTTTATATCAAGCCTAAACTAAAGCGTATGGTGTGATCTAGCTCACACGGAAATAGACACCTAAAAATCTGGACTTGTTAGCACACACAGGAGGTTAAATTCAGCATACGAATGCCAGCTCTTGGCAGATCCACAGTGCACCGAACCAGGAACCAGAAGTGAGAAAACAGGGATCCTCGCCTGCAGGGCAAGCTGGCCAGTGTACGCGAGCTCATCGCGGACGAGGTCGCCGGCGGCGATGTGGAGAAGGGCCCAGAACTGGTGGCCGGCGAACAGCAGCACACCGCAGTCCCCTGGCCACCATCTCTTCTTGCTGGTCGGCTCTCCCGTGTTTCCTTGCCGGCGGAGGGAACGAGGATGGCTTGTGTGGGCGACGGATCTTCGCGGCACGCGTAGTCGACGGGTGTGTCCTGGTTGCCGGCCTACCCTCACCGGCGTGTCCTGAATATGCTCATATTAGAAAAGAAACGACACACTATATCAATGATATGAGCATATTCAAGGCACTGGTCTTCATACCTGGGGCACCTATATCTCCTCGTATTTGCAGGCGATGGGCATCATTGCGAGCCTAGACCCCTGCGAGCTGCAGCTCCCGTCAAGGAACCTGCCGATTGTGTATATGATGGGTATGTTTTTATCCAAAACAGAATAATAAACCACTACACCTATAACTAAAGCGCAATAACACTACTGCCTTTCCCGGCTTGCAGCAGTTGTACTCTAATATCACAGTGCCCATGGTGGCCATTGCAGGTATGGAAACAAATAACAGGTAAATTCAGATCCTAAAGTGAACAGATAAAGAGAACTTACAATCCTGGGGCAAGAATAATAACAATTCTGAACAGATTCATTCATTAAAATAGCGCTACATTTTTCCAATTAGAATGAAATAGCAATCAGCGGAAATTGATCTCAAGTATTGATTCAGCAGATTCATATAAACAAGTAGCATTTCGAATTTATTTTGTAAGTATGCAATCAAGAGCAAATGGGCAGCAATAGTACTGTGTATACATCCATCCTGACAGCTCGGACAAGCTAAGTCTGCACACCACGAGTCCATGTTTAGGGCAAGACAAAACTAAAGCGTATGGGCGTTATCCAGCTCACACGGAAATAGACACCTAAAAATATGAACTTTTCACCCAAAGTACTCTACTGATCTGTTAGTTGCTAGCTCACACACACGATCGCAAATTCTGAATACAAATCTCAGCCTTGGCATATCCACAGCGCACCGAACCAGGAACCAGAAGTGAAGAAACAGGGATCCTCACCTGCAGGGCAAGCTGGCCGGTGGACGCGAGCTCATCGCGGACGATGTCGCCGCCGGCGATGTGGAGAAGGGCCCGGTGCTGGTGGCCGGCGTGCGGCAGCACAACGCAGTCCCCTGGCCGCCATCTCTTCCTGGTGGCCGACTCTTCCGTGATTCCTTGCCGGCGGAGGGAACGAGGATGGCTTGTGTGGGCGACGGATCTCCGCGGCACGCATCGTCGTCGGCGCGTCCTGGTTGCCGGCGCACCCTCACCCGCGTTCAGCAGCCGCCGCGGCCACGCGCACGACGCCGGCAAGGCGAGATCGACGGAGCCGCTCGCGTCCATGCACGCACGCGTGCGCGCTCCGGCGAGCAAGCCCGGCCGCGCCGGCGTGGTGGGTGGGCGACCATGGCGCCGCCTCTGTGATCGCAGGAGAGGAAAGAACGGGGAGTGCGTAGGTTAGGGATTGGGTGCGTAGTGAGCGCAAAACGGGCTGCGACAATGGGCTGCTGGGCCACTTGGGAGAATACTCCAGATACGAATTTCGACGGAGTTTTCGCTGCTGGACTTCCCGCGCGAGTAGACGTGGTGCCCATGAATAAGCAGATTAGCATCTGTGTTTCAGCAAAATAAAGATAAAAGACATCTACTTTTTTTTATCAAACAAACGAGTGCAACTGCAGATTAATTTGAGTGATTGTTAGCTGTAAGCGATGTGAGTCCACTTTGAATATAATCGCCAAATAAGCCATCAGACACCATCACCAATATTATATGTGCTATAAGGTTTACTTATTTTTATTACTACCGCTACTAAGTTAATTAGCGTGTGCTTAAAATATCTTCTTGTGCTTAGTTATAAGATGTGATTCCCTCGACGTACTGTGTACTATGCCCAATCAAGACGAGATCGGCCGACAAAGGGCACATGGGGCGTCCTCCCGTTTATATTGCTAATTTGATCTTGTTGTGTCAATAACACGTCACCGAGAGATAGCAATACACCTAAATTTCACTTACAATGGTGGACATTTGTTCGAGCTCGCCGCCGCCGATGGAGAGGTCCCTTTTGCGCCCGAAATATTTGCCAATCCTCTCCATTGTTGAGTGTTTCTCGAGTGTCCATATATGTTTTTGTGTACCATGGCCTTTTGAGTTGATTTTATGCCTCCCTTACCCGCCACTTTCTCAAGACATCCAGATGAAGGAATGTTTTCATGATCCAAAGTCAATTCTTCTCCGCGGGTTGGAGACATATTTATTTGTTTGGCAAGGGGCTCGTGTCAACAAGTTTGGATCAAAGACACGGTGATGATGATAATGATGATGATGATGATGATGATGATGATGATGATGGTGATGATGATGATGATGATGATGATGATGATGATGATGATGATGATGATGATGATGATGGTGATGATGATGATGATGCGGATGATCTCAAACTTTTCTTATTGGTGTGATCATAAACAATACACGACCTGAAGACTAGAAGATGGACTCAACGGTCACATAGATGGACCCGATGAGGTTTAGGTATGTGATCTAGGGTTTATGGCTATGGAACTCTACAACGTCGACTTGGTGTAGAAGGGTTCAACCTCATCTTCTGTAGGAATGGCTTCTATATATATAGTCGTCGCCATTATCATGTTCTGTGTATTAACATCCTTCGCTCAGTCGCGAGAGGCCTGATATGTCAACCTCGACCACGATGTCCGACAAAGTAGAGATCGATGGAGCAACAAGATCTAAAAAGTAGAAGTATGAGAAACCCTAACTCGAAGAGAGGTTTCCATTGCCTTGAGGACCGCCTCAACCGAAGATCATATTCACAAGTTACGGCTCGCCGAAGTATAAATTCATGGAGAAATCTTTAAACACCACATATTCCTACCACGCCGCCACTACGATGGGACGACACAATAGCTACATGTCATTTCATGCATAAATGAAAACAAGTGAATCCCAAAACAACTCCCTCTAGCCCCCGAAAATAGGCGGGAAACGTCAAAAGACCTTTCCACAATAGTGTGCCCATGTTCACTTGTTGCGAGATTTTCTTTGTTACTTGGGTATACGGTTTAGTGTCTAAGCTAGGGCTTAGGGTGTAAGTTAAGGGTTAAGGTCGGGATTAGGGTTAAGATGTAGGAGTCTAGGATATTGATCTACAATAATGGTCTAGATCTCCATGCCAAAGTAATTTGTGCATTTTCCTATTTACGACAACCTTGTATACCCAAGTTCTTACCACAACGGTGGGGGGCGGGGGGTACTTCAATTCAGCTGTATTTAGAATAATACCTAGCTGAACACCCAAATATTTTAAAAAACACACGCATGTGAATGTTCTATGTGATAGTGATATACAGTAATAAATAAACCTTCCTTTGATATCATAAAGGATTATTTATCTCACTTTCTTATTTTTCAACATATCTTTTTTTGCATGTCCTTTTGTTATTGAAAATTCAAATATTGTTTCTTTTACTTGTAATTTTTGTAAATTCGTATGTTTCTCAAGCACAAGTATCCTTCATTGTGTGGGTTTCTCAAACATGTAATATATGTGTGATCATTAGTCCATATATAATTCTTTTCATAAACTTTATTTTGTATAATATATAAATATTATAATTTTGAATACTCATACACAAATTTTGGGCTTGCCCCTACTACATGCTAAGGAGTTGGGGTTTCTGATGGTTTTTGGCATGATTTCATGAGTGGCGCCCCTATTGAACCGGCACATGAATCTATAGGGTCAGTCATTTCATGCATATAGTAAAAACAAGAGATTCACAAAGGAGTTACAAGGAGACCCCAAAAACAGGCATGAAAAAAATGAAAATGACTTCTCCTTCAAAGTGGGACTTTTTGACTATAAGTCGAGAAACTTCCTACGAGATAGTATTGTTCGTGAAGGATGTGCCACACTCCTCGAAATAGGCTTTCGCCCCGTTATATTAATATAGCAACCAACCGATACAAGATAGCAACCACCGCTGGGACAAACAACACATCAAGCCCAAAAGAAAAAAAAGATTGAGAAAATATAAAAGAAACTAATGCCGACACCGATAGATTGACGAAAACGAAGATAGCCCGCACTCGTTGTGCCCTCCGGAAAGTCCCACTGCTTCCTAGCACATCGAGTCATCACATACGAAGCAACACCTTCAACAAGGAAGCGACGATGTCGCCGCTGCTGCCCGGACTCATCCTAGGGTTTCCCCTGTATGTGGAGAGGATAGGGTAGGGGTACCCCCGATGCCCTTCAGGAAGGAAAGACGACACCCGCAGGCGTCACCGTGTCAGCTTCGAACACGACGAAAGGGATTTCTCCCGATCCCCTAAACCACCATCACCCCAGACAACTCGAAGTACTCCACCCAACTGCCACCAACCAGCATGTGCCACCACGATCTAGAAGCCATCCTCGCCGTCTCACTGTGGTGCCAGACACGAGGCCTCGAGGGAAGGGAGGGCACAACAACAGGGTCAGGGGAAGCACCACCGCCGCCACGCGGGAGGGAACATCCTCCACCGCCATCGCGGTAGCAGACCGAACGTGCCAACAAAAACACACCGAGCCCCTACTGGCCCGGCCAGGCCCGCCAGGCCCGTAAAGTTTCCGCCGCCACGCCGTAGCGCCGCCATCACCCATCCCCGCCGACGCCCCATGTCCACCTCCAGGGAGCTGCAATCGGGCCTGAGGCAGCCTACCCTAACCTAGATGGGGCCCAGAGGACCTAGATCTAGGCCGGGAGGGCGCAGCCAGCCGCTCGTCTGCGACCGGCCATCTGCCGCCAAGCCACCTCGCTGCCCCGCTGCCAAGGAGCAGCACCGCCGCCTCGAGAGCCACCCGGCCGCGCCGGACCAACACTTAGCCTAGGGACACCGCCGTGGGCACCGAGCTCCGCGCCTCCTTGCCACGCGCGCGGGAAATGGCTGGCCGCCACCGCCGGCACCGCACGAGCAACGCCCAACGGCACACGCCGACGGTAGCAGATCGGAGGGGAGGAGAAGGGAGGACGGGCGGCAGCGCTAGGGAGAGCGAGCGTGAGCGAAGCATTTTCTTTCTACTACTCGAAAAATAGGCTATCCATGGTCAAAAAAGGATGTGCCACACTTAAAACCCCAACTCCAAGGGAGGTTTCCACTGCCTTGAGGACCGCCTCAACCGAAGATCATATTCGCAAGTTACAGCTCGCCGAAAAAGAAATTCATGGAGATATCTCCGAACAACTAAAATTCATAGCACGCCGCCACTACGATGGGACGACACATGAAGTGATAGGTAATAGCTATCTGTCATTTCATGACAAGTGAATACAAGTGAATCCCAAAACAACTCCCTTTGTAGCCCCCGAGAATAGGCGGGAAACATCGAAAGACCTTTCCATAATAGTGTGCATACGGTCACTAGTTGTGAGATATTTTTTCTGTTACTAGGTATACAAGTTAGTGTCTAAGATAGGGATTAGGGTGTAAGTTTAGGGTTTAGGTCGGGATTAGGGTTAAGATGTAGGAGTCTAGGATAGTGATCTACAACTATGATCTAGGTCTCCGTGCTGAAGTAATTTGTGTATTTTTTTCCTATTTACGATACCCAAGTTCTTACCACACGGGGGGGGGGGGCTTCAATTTAGTTGTATTTAGACGAATACCCAAGTACACACCCAAATATTTTATAAAAAAACACGTATGTGAATGTTCTATGTGGTAGTGATATACAAATAAATAAACCTTCCTATGATGCCATAAAGGATTATGTACCTCACTTTCTTATTTTAAAAAATAATCTATTTTTTATTCAAAATTCAAATGTTGTTTCTTTTACTTGTAATTTTTGTAAATTCGTATGTTTCTCAAGCATAACTATCCTTCATTGTGTGGGTTTCTCAAGCACATATTATATATGTGTGATCATTAGCTCATATATAATTAGTTTATAAACTTTATTTTAAATAATAAATAAATAAAATATTATAATTTTGAATACTCATACTCAAAATTGTGGGCTTGCCCCTACTACATGCTAAGGAGTTGGGGTTTATGATGGTTTTTAGCATGATTTCATGAGTGTTGCCCCTATTCTACGACCTCCGGAACAGAAACGCCCTAGATTTTCACCAGAGATATAGTAGACCCAAAAAAAACAGGCATGAAAAACATGAAAATGACTTTCCTTCGAAGTGGGACTTTTCGACTATAAATCAAGAAACTTCCTATGAGATAGTATTGTCTGCGAAGGATGTGCCATGGGTTAAAAGTTGCGTATTGACTTTTACTCTTTAGACAACATCATATACCCTTATTAGGACCCATGCAAAAGGGAAGTGCTATTTACCCTTCCTCACGTGATTTCATGCGAAAACCGTGTTACATGGGCCTCATGTCGTACACCCCTAGCTTTTCATCGAAGTGGTGATTCCATGTCACTTTACTCTTTCTTTGTGTTAGAAAGTTCATAGGAACCTCACAAAGCAAATAATAATGGGCCAATTTATTAGAAGAGTTGGGTCGGCGGACTCTAAGTGGGTGAAAGGTATCTTATTTTATGAAGCAAAGGTCACTTTAAACTTGTTTCTTTGATTTTCATCTTTACACCACACCTATATACTTGATATAGGGGAATGTGTTTGGTGGGGCCTAATTTTTCATCAAAAGATGTTATTTCATGTGACTTTACACTTTGATTTTCATCTTTAGACCACACTTATACACCAATAAGAGGCCAACATATTACAAGAGTTGGACTGGTCAGAGGCCACCTTCTCACGATCTTTATCCTATGGCCAACTATCCTACGAGGCGAGAAGAACTTTCGCGACATCCTCCAACGCTGATGTCACACTTCTCGTCGAGGTGACAAGTAAGACGTCGACATCGTAACATAGTTTCCTTTCTTTAGTTGTCGAGGTAGCAGCCCCCGACGGTTTGAGACAACGACGTGTGATGGCCGGCAAATGGACTTCCATTGGTGTGTGTGTGTTTAGCACGAAGCGAGCTAGCATGAATGACGGTGGAACACCAGATATGCATGCCATTGTCTTGATGAAGACAAGGGCAACTCGGAAGCCGATGTCGATGATTTGTACATACTCCACTAACGAGGGCGAGAAGATGCTCACTAGACCTCGGCGCGCTTATCCCTCTTCATCGGCTAGCATGGCGGTGTTGACGGGACACGTGCACAACAGCGGACTCATTAGTGAAACGACCGCCGGTGAGTTAGTCGTCGTCTTCGGCAACTTGGTGTGAGAGAGAAAGAGAGAGAGCAAATGTACATATACCAAAGATGGCTTTAGATGGTCATATATGAAGCTGAAGGAGTAGGTGCTCATGGTTTGTACGTTTCTGGCATACATGCACAATAAATTTGCACACGTACTAATCCAAAATCATGCACAAGGTAAGTAATTTAATTCCACGCATAATTTTGGATCCAAATTAAATGAGGGAAAGAGCGGGTCGTGTGGGATGAACAGCCTCCTCGATTCCAGCAAATCATGAATCAAAACTTCCACTGAATTACTTTGGCTCACCTCACGCATGCGTATTTATGTGTAAAAGAAAAAAGGAAAGGAAAATCACGCAAATCACGCTCTCACTTAACTCCTTTGGCTCTCCCACTTAATTTCCAATGATCGCGGAGCAAGACCAGCACAGGAAAATTAAGGAAAAGGAGAATGAAAATCACGCAAATTAAGCACGTCTTTGGCTCTCCTTCGATTTCCCTCGAATCCCCCTTCCTCTCTCCCTCCCTCGCCGCCGCCGGCCACCGCAGCTCCGGCTCCTCCTCCGCAACGCACCCCCTCCTCTCCATCCAGAACCCCCAACGGCGGCCGCACCCTCCACCACCGACGCGATCTCTTCTCCTTGACCCTCGCCGGCTGATGCGACCCACCTCCGCACCGTCAAGAACCGGCGACCTACACCCTCGCGTCCTGTCGCCCGGAGGCCAACTCCATCTCCGCCGTCCTCTGGAGGTCCTTCACGGCGCGGATTCCGACCCTCGGCGCCGCGCTCCGGGAAGACGTTCATCACCTGAGCACGCCTCCATCGACGAGCTCCTGCTCCGGCGCCCATCCGGAGAAGGATAAAAGCCGCTTCAATTCACCCAGCCATCACACCGCTATCCTACTCCGACGACCGGCTACTGTCCGGACCCCTGCCGGCCGTCCTCCACAAGCCAGTGAGGTGATCTCAACGGTGGCCCATCTTGGTTTTTGTTTCTGTTTCCTCTTGTGCTAATGGAGTGCTGCGTTTTTGTTTCTCTCTAAGTGTATGCATGTGTGGGGTGAAAACCCTAGAAATGCTTGGGATGGATGGATTGATGGTGGTGCTGCTCGAGGAGGCGGCGGCGGGTTTGGGAGCGGCGACAGCTTTGCTCTACCGCTCGGACGATGGCAGGAACGGATACAGGTATGGCTTGCTGTTAGGAAGGTGAAATCCTGTCCGCTGCCGCCTTTTTCTCTGTCCTAAATTACCGCTGCGTCGGCTATGTATGTTGGTTGGTTGGTCTGTGGCTCGATGATAATGGCTAGTCGCCGTTGTTGTTCGGATTTGTTGTATCAGTTTGTAACTTGCAGCCATATATCTAGAGGTTCCTCTCCTAATGTGTGTGGCCTGAATGTGATTGCCAGGCGCGGTACTTACTAGACATACTACTTGTTGATGATGGCTATTTGGTGGAGTGTGGTTTCAGTTGAATTATGTATAGGTGTTGTTTGCTTCGGATGATACCGCTGGCCGGTGTTTGTACAACATAATAGATACGTATATCGGTATATGCTTTGATGCTAGGTAGGTAATGCGTTTCTGTCCCTAGCTAGCAACCTAGCAAACAGCAATTAACTCCTCTGCTTTTAAGATGCATACATACCTTGCTGTGACTTCTTTCTAGTCGATTCTCTTTGTCCAAAGTATTGCAAACTCTTTCATGTATTTTTTGGTAGTACAGATTCTTGACACTTCACGTTATGTGATTCATCCATTATTTAATCAATCATGCTCCTTTCTTGACATGTCTTAGCTAGATGCAGAGTTATAGCTCTGAATATTTGTGAAGACGTGGGTCAGGAAAACAGTTTATATATACTGTTTGCATTTGGGTCTCAAGCTTTCTAATTAATCCAGTGGTAACAACAATAAAATCCCCTTTACACCCCTCCTTTTTTCGCATGATGTTTCTAGGAGGCACTAAAATGGATACGAATCATGCCATGAACCCTTCACGACCACAGATCAAAGCGCTGCTACACGGGCAAACTGCCGGTGCTGATGGTAGGAGTTCGCCCTGGCATAGGGGAGGCACAGAGGTCGAGCTTGTGGTCACCTGCCCAGGCCGCTGCTGCCAGCAACCATGCCCTCGAGCTTCTGCTCCGGCCACAGTTTCGACCACCCGCTCATGCTGCCGTATACGTCCCTTAGTTGCTGCTAACGTCCACCACTCCAAGCTGCTTCTGATGCCTGATGAGGTCTCTCTCCTCCATCCGTTCTTTCTAAAAATTGTAGCTTTTCTCCTTTTGAATATGTAGTCAGTAGTGAAAATGATATGCATTTGTGGGTAGAAAGTTTTGTCAATCAATACAACATTGGTCTGAGCATGTTTTAGTTTGTGATAATTTCATATGTGTTCAATGGTTTAGTTTTTATTTATTTAGGTATCGGCTGTGCATTGCTTGGAGTTTCTGTGCGTCCTGTTTGCCTTGAGTTGTAGTTTCATACTGTTCCCTTTTTTTGAATATTCAGAATTCTGAACCTACAAGTTCAGTCTGCTACATCCACCCTGTTGTTATTCTGAATTTCTGCTTGTTATTATTCAGACTGCTACAGGTTCAGAATTTCTTAATTTTTTTGATTATCCTTGTTATTCTGACTTTATGTTCCACTTTTGCAGTTGATACTGGAGCTTGGACCATACATTGAGGAGCTCAAGAATACACATGGTGCTATTTTCGAATTTGGAATTCCGAAGTAATTGTTCTGCGCATTTTCTCCAAGGATTTCCTTTTTTACACTGCTATTTGTTTTTTGAATGGAAACATTGCTAATAGTGCATCAAGTATGTGTCTAATTTCTATTCCCTCTGTGGAAGTTCTTAGATTGTTTATATCAGTGGTCATTGGAGGTTGAGACAATGAAGTTGCTCCTGATTTTGCTATGTTTTTTTAACCCAATTTACTTGTGAATGCTTGTCTCTTCCATTTCTTTATGCATCACTTGTGATAATAGTAGTCCCTCTTGTTGTTATTGACTCCAATTGGTGTACACAAAGCCTCAAAAAAGGGGTACATATAGTTATTTTATTTGCTCATTAACATGTGTTTTATAGTATCTTTCTAGATGCATTTTTTTTTGAGCGGGATGCATAATTGATTAAGAGGTTACAACTAATCAAATAAGCTCTATTTGTAATCAAACATGATATTTTTTCACTATCTACAGTAAAATGTGTGTGCTAGCTCAATTAACTACAAATTACTACTTGTTTATATGAAACTTTTTTTATTTGCTTGTTGCTTATGTATATTCAATGTTGAAACCTGTATATTTTTCAGGTTAAAACCCTATTGGTTGCTCGACTTGGCCTAAATGACGACTGTGACGAGGACCGAGTTGTGGTGCCCTTCGTCTCTGCTCCCTCTTCAAGCTTCCCAGCTGCCTGCTACCGGTTACTGAGAGATAGATGGCGGTGCTCGCCCATGCTCTGAAGCCGCTGCCGCAGAAGCAGGTGTAGGTGAATTCTTTTCAGATGTTTACACCCGAACCCTTATATATTCTTGTATTTTTTAGTTTGTGAGGGACAATAAGTAGTTACTCTGCTATGACGTGTGGTTAAGTGTTTTCCAGTTCTAAGGGGGATACAGTCTGCCCTCCCAAGCCATTCTGCACATTCTTTTTTTGTTTCGTTCAACCTTTTAACATTCTGTGGTCATAGTAGGAATAGGGTATTATGAGTAGTCAAATTTCTCGTTTATACTGTGCTAGCATTATTTTCTGTTATGTTTGAAGACTGTAATAAGAGTGTCATTGAGGTGATTCTTTACAACTTGTTAACAACGGCTTGTGTGGATTTTATTGCTCACACTTTAGATTCTTGGATGCGAACACTAGGGTATTTATGATTGGTATATAATGACTGAAATGTGGCAAACTTCCTTTGGCAGTTCATCGATCGAGGTGACCGAGGAGAGCTACAATGCATAAAGGAGGCGAAGGTCATGTCCATCGAGGCAATTTCAGCAGGCTTCTAGTCTTGCTTCCCTTCTGCGCAAACAGAGTTCAGATTGAACTTTGTTTTGTGATCTGTTTGGGCATGTGTTGTGCTAATTACCAGGGAAATTGGAACCTAATGTTGATCATCTTGGAACCTAATGTTGATCATCTTTCCAAGGAGATCCTGCTGAGTCCAACCTCAGCAATCATGTATGGTTTTAGAGGTATACACTTGTTACCGCATCAACTTCTTGTGTGGATTTTATTGCTGACACTTAAGATTCTTGGATGCGTGTCCTGGAGTATTTTGATGTACTATTTTCTTTCGCATAACAGTTTTGTTTGACAATGCCATCTGTTGTTTCTGTGTATGCCTTGTATAGTTGTATACCTTAAATGCACACTATTTAACATTAACAACAAACATGGGATACTTTTTTTCCAATAGTTATCAACAAGTGAGGCTTCAAATAATGTTAAGGAGTCCACAAGGCAGGTGAGACATAACTGTCAACTTCAACTTGAAGAATATTAGTTATGTACTGAATATGAAGTGAAGAATATACCAAGGTCTGCTTCATAGGATAAAAATAGCATGTGAGCTCTTATCATGTTGATTTGCATGCATGGATTTTCTCTTTCGCCATAGAGGATGTCATGTGCTTTGGGTTCAGAATTGTGTTTTGTCGGAGGCTTGAAGGAGGTGAACTGGTTTTGTCTACTACGTGATATCATCTCACCGAAATTGTTTCTACTTATGGTACTTGTTTTACATAGTGATACCTACTCTACAATGATCATGCGGATATGTCTGGGAAAGAAGAGACTTTGTTGTTAACTTCTGCTATTTGTCTTTTCCTTAGTGAAGTCTTTGTTTGAGTTAAGCTTCTGCCTTAAGTTACAAACTTGGCGTTTCCAAAGCTAATTGGCTACCTCATTCCTTATTCCATATAAGATTACCTGGCACTTTTAGTAGTTTGTTATAGGAAAAAAAATACTACGTCAGGCCGGATCATTGGATTTAGATTGGTATTTTAATTCTCATATTGAATATGATTTCGGTTGCTGGTGAAAAATGGCTAATAAATACAACTGCAGTTTTGCTGCAATTTTCTGTTTTTTTTTTGGGGTAAAAATACTGACGAAATACTAACTAGAAATATTGTGCTTATGTTTATCTTCCAGGTTGTACATAGCTATTTGTGTTTCTGCAGTTCGAAAATGCATCCCATATATGTATTAGACTGGTCGATACCTCGTACTCAGAGAAATGTATGCCAATACAATTTCTCGGTGATTTTCTACACTTTGTAATAATACTTGATCCTGCTTCCTATGTTACTTTGCTTCCGTTTCTTCTTTTATTGGTTGCCGCCATATGCTTGATTTTTTACCTAACTATGGATTGAACCAAACTATAGCGGAACCAAATAGCGAAATTCACCTTGCATGGTTCTATGTGCGTTATATGGCGACGGTACCTGTATCTTTCCGCGGTTTCCTGTAACTTTAGGCTTTCTTCTTATGCTTGTCTTGAGGTTTGTCTTTCTCATGGGATTCTTTTGCTTAGTCACTTGTTAACTCCATGTTGTCTTTACGGATTGTTCATTTATTCCAAAACTTGGCCGTGAATATCATATTTAGCTGATGTACAGAAGCAAAAGAACATCTTTAATCAACATTTTCATCTGATGTACAGTAGCGTTGATAGTCTGGTTGGATATCGTATTTTAGCTCCTAATGGCTTTATTTTGGTATGCCAAGTGGCTTTGTTGGCTGGGTTGATTTCACATGATGATCAGCAGGAAATTACATTATTGCCTTGTGGCTGGGCTGTTTGTGTTGATTTTTTAGCATCTTGGCATATCATATTTCAGTGGGTTCCCTTTTTTTTTAGTATGGAGCTTTCTTTTTAGTTTAGAGGGCCATTGGTTGCTTAGTTGTTGATGGTTGGATGATATTTGCTACTAAATGTGTTGCCTCTTTGTCTCGTGCTTAGTTGCTTAGTTAGTTTTGTGCCCTATCGAATAGTACTGGTAATGAATATTTTAATGATGTCGTTTTTGTTATTTGCTTGGTCTGGTGCAGGTGGAGGTGCTTCAGAAAGGCCTCGAGGACGTCGTGGCCTGGTCTTGGTTAAAACCTTTATGGTGAGCTCCTGGTTCAGCCCTTTGATCTTCGGCTCCCTTGTACTCACCGTGGCTATGTTATTCTCTGGCCATCAAATGCTTGGAATTATGTCTAGGGTGGCTATATTGCCGTCTAAATTCTATCGCTAGGAATCTAATATATATTTTATTTGAGGTCCTCATGCTTGTATGCTTGTAAAGCTAATGGACTTGATGAGTTTGTGTTAGTAATCTCATCTTGCTGTTCTATAGCTCTACTCTCAATCCTAATGTTTAGTACTGTGTGGTTTTGATCAGGTCCTATTTTGGGAGTGTAGCTCCATTATTTTACATAGTTCTAGTTCTTGCTAAGAAAATAGCATACGAACAAAATTGGCTATCCTGTTCTCACTTAACTTTTATGCTTCCCTTTCATGGTCTAGGAGTATAGATTTTTATGCTTCCTTTTGATGGTAGTAACTGATCCAGTGCAAAGGGTGCTTTTTTGACTTGCGTTTGCCAATTCCTGATCGCTGCACGCGATTGCCATTTACGAGCCAGGAGATTTCATTTTAATGTTGTGTACAGGAAACTCTGAGTCATTTAATCAAGGAGTCACTTGCATAGTACACTAATGTGATGTTGAACCGCTTTCACTTATTGGTCTTTGTTTGACCCACATGCATAATTAGTTCCGATCATAGTTGCTTATATGTTTCAAGCTGCTAATGGCTTTATTTTGGTATGCCCAGTGGCTTTGTTGGCTGGGTTGATTTCACATGATTAATGACATTATTGCCTTGTGGCTGGGATGTTCATACAAATTCAAAATTTTAGCATCTTGGTATAGCATGTTTTAGTGGGTTCCCTTTTTGTAGCATGGAGCTATCTTTCTAGTTTAGAGGGGTCAATTGTTGCTTCGTTGTTGATGGCTGGGTGCTATTGGCTATTAAATGTGTCGCCTCTTTGCCTGGTGCTTAGTTGCTTAGTTCGTTCTGTTCGCAACCAAATAGTACTGGTAAACATTTTAATGATGTTGTTTCTGTTATCTGCTTGTTCCACTTGGTCAGGTGTAGGTGTTTCGGCTTCGTCTCAAGGACATCGTGGCCGGCCCTAGGTTAAAGCCTCTATGGTGAGCTCTTGGTTCACCCCTTTGATCTTCGGTTCCCTTGCACTTACCATGGCTATGTTATTCTCTGGCCAGGCTTAGAATTATGGATTTGATTGCTATCTTGCCATCTGTTACCTCTGTTCACTAATATAAAATGTTTTAGTTTAATTGGATTCATCTATTTTGGTATGTATCTTGTCTACTCTTAGGGCGTGTTCGGAAACGGTCTAGATTCACGAAATCTGCAAATCCAGCTTCTTAAAGCCAGTTCCAGCATCGCTACTGGAGCTGCAAACGTTTGTTGCAGCTCCTGCTTTCCTACTATGCTAAAAGACCGTTTCTCACAGCTGGTCCAGCCAAAGCCCAGTTTGGATGGGAGGTAATTGAGCCCACAACCACAAGACCAGCTCGATGCAGCTCCTCGTTGACCTTTTTCTTTTCTTTCATGGTTGTCTTCCCCGCAGATTCCCCTCGCCACCCAGACCCTCCCCGCCGATTCCCGTCCCCGCGCAGACCCTCCCAGTCGATTCCCCCCACCCGGCACCCTCCACCGCCCTACATCTGCGAGGAACACGTACGGACGGATCCCGTCGCCACGGCGGCCTCTCCCAGGAGCAGCTATAGGTCCAAGGAGGTCGGGGGAGCTGCTGCTGGACGGATTCGGGGGGAGCGGCGGCATGATTTCTGCGGCTAACGACGGCGCGACGAGGACATCGAGTGAGTTGCCGTTGCGGCTGCCGCTGACGAGAGCGGACGACGGTCGGACGGTCGCGCGGAGTAGGCGGCGGGTGACCTCAGGGATGGGCATGGGGAGCGCGAGGAAGATGGGAAAAGTTGGCTCAGGGTTGTCGACAACGGTGCTGGGGCACGGTGGCGACAGGGGCAGCGACGGGAGTGTGGCGGCGGGCTTGATGTGCCAAGTACAGCTATGGATTGGGGAAATTTCTTTACGTGAGTTGAGCGGAGGGGTGATGGGTTCAGAGCGAACGAACCGTTAACTTTCACTTGGCGGTGGCATTTTGCTGTAAAATGAGCTGCTCCGCGTTTTGCAACTCCACGGAACTACCAAACCCCTGCTTCGCGTTTTGTGCATGAAAATAGCCCAGATCCGCGGATCTAGCTTCGCGGAGCAGTTGTGTTCGGTGCTGCTCCGGATAGGAGTTTTGTGAAGCCAGAAGCCAGAGGGCTGCCGAACACGCCCTTAGTGTATAGATTCACTCATTATGATGTGAATCTAGCTCACTTTGAAATGTATAAAACGTCTTATATTTGTGAACAGAGGGAGTAGCATTCTAAGTTCAGTTGCTAGGAATCTAATATATATGCATGGTTATTTGAGGTCCTCATGCTTTTATGCTTGGAAAGCTAATGGACTTGATGATTTTGTGTTAGTAGCCTCAGCTTGCTATTCTATAGCTCTGGTCTTGATCAGGTCCTGTTTTGGGAGTATAGCTCCATTATTTTACATTGTTCTATTTTTGGTTGAGAAAATGGGGTAAGAACAAATTTGGCTACTAAATGCAGATTACAATTTTTTTGATTCCTACATGAAAGAATGTTCTCAATGCTAATCGTGTTCTCACTTTGCTTTTATGCTTCCCTTTGATGGTCTAGGAGTATAGATTTTTTATGCTTCCCTTTGATGGTCTAGTAATATAGATTGGAATTTCACTGAAGGCGGAATGCTCAAGTTTGATCTATGTAGTCTTTTGTTACTTGGTTCTTTTTACTAGCAATTAACATATGTTATCCCATTGTAAAGTTGGGTTATTCCTGGGAGCTGTCAGGGCATCCTGATTATCGTGGCCATGGATAGTGGTGTCTGTCTTTCTTCGAATGATGTTGAGTTTCAGTATCGACTAAACTAGTCAATAGTAATATCTTCTTTATGTGACATGTAGGTTCTGCTGCTTGGGTCTTGTGCATGTTCCTGATTTGTATCATCCTTGAGGAGGATGGCGCGGCCTGGCCTACCGCCTCCCTCGTCGACCTTTTTGGGTCCGTCGTCATCCAGCATGGTCTCGAGGATGTCGTGGCCTGGCCTTGGTTAAACCTTTATGGTGAGCTCCTGGTTCACCCCTGATCTTCAGCTCTCTTGTACTCACCGTGGCTATGTTATTCTCTGGCCATCAAAAGGCTTGGAATTATGTCTGTGATGGTTACCTTGCCATCTAAATTATGTTGCTAGGAATCTAATATATATGCCTGGTTATTTGTGGTCCCGATGCTTGTATGCTTGGAAAGCTAATGGACTTGATGATTTTGTGTTAGTGGCCTGAACTTGTTGTTCTATAGCTCTCCTCTCAATCCAAATGTTTCGTACTGTGGGGTTTTATTAGGTCCTGCTTTGGGAGTATAGCTCCATTATTTTACATTTTTCTAGTTCTTGTTAAGAATATAGCATACGAACAAAAATGGCTGTCCTGTTCTCACATTGCTTTTGTGCCTCCCTTTGATGATCTAGGAGTATATATTTTTTATGCTTCCTTTTGATGGTCTAGTAGTATAGATTGGAATTGAATTGAAGGCAGAATGCTCCCAGTTTGATCTATATAGTCTTTGGTTATTCCTGGGAGCGGTGTCTGTCTTCTTTGACTCTTGTGTTTGATTGAGTTTCGGCATTGACTAAACATGTCGATAATAATATCATTTTCCTTGTGACCTGCAGGTTCCGCCGCTTGCGTCAGCTGCATTTCATGATGTGTATCGGCATTGAGGAGGACGGAGCGGCCTGTCCTACCATCATCACCCAGCATGCTCTCGCGGTGCTCCTTCTGCGCTGGCTTTTGCCCGTGTGATATTGTTTGAAAGGATTCTTGTACAGTTGTACTCCCTCCATTCAGAAAAAAATGACGCGAGTGGTGCATAAAAAGTAGCCTAGGGACACGGACGTATTGCGCGTCAATTAAACATGACCAGAGGTATTAGTATTCAGTGGCTACAAATAAAGTTTGAATGATCTGAAGTTGTAATATACATTCATAATATACAGCTGTTCATGATTCATTATGTCCTCGATTCAACTTCTGAGTCTAGTTGAATTGTGTGTTTGGATGTCACTAGGGCTGTGCTCTACACAATTTTAGTATCAATTATTTTGCTGTGTGATCAAAATTTCCATACAATATGGGTAGGTACTATCAAAATTAACGTACCATAATTGGTTAATGATCTTAGCCATGTCTTGCATATAGAGAAAATTCCCTGTCCAGTACTCGTGTGTCAATAGCAGCATAGAAATGGGCTTTAACCGACTACTGGTTCAAGTATGTGGAATCGGGTGTGTTCTAGCTGCTGATACCTTGTGGTAGGATGCAGATCTCCATCGGTCATATTGCATAGTACAATTTCCTCCAAAATACATGTAAGGAGTGACACACTGGATTCCTATCCTAGAATTCTGAGATTTTAACGGGACCGACCACCAGTGCATGATGACTAATAGTAGGAGTTTGGTAGGATTAGTCGAGGAAAATTGATTCGTTGTGGCATTCCCTTGTTTGGTTTACAACAACAATTGCTACTCCTTCAGATACGGGCCGGATTAACCAACATGCTGGAAAAGGCATGCAGTTATAAAACCCAGTCGGCCTGAGGCACATTTGCGTTAATTGTCCGTTTAAGTAGGAGCTAACCGCTCTCCTCCAGCAATCTTCTCCCGCGTTTGCATGCTATATGTGAATGCAAGTGCATGCATGATATAAACAGTCATAATATATAGTTCATAACTTGCATTCTGTCCTTGTTGAAGTGTGTATTTGGATATCATAATTGTTGTGCTCTACACATTTTGACTGTTAACTTTTTGCTGCGTGATCAAAATGTCCAAAGAATGAGGGAAGGAGCTGTCAAAATTTCAACTTTTGTGTTGATTGTAAAACAGTATAGCACAGAACAATTTTCCTCCAAAATCGTGGAGGGATTTACCGGATTCCTATCCTAAAATTCCGGGATTTTAGCAGGTAACAACCACCTGTGCATGAGGTTTCTGTTGTTCAGGAAGGGGAATGGGAGTTCAATGGTACTTGCTTGATTTCATTAAATGTTCCGTTTAATTAGGGGCTAATCGCTCTCCTCCCTCAGCCTTCTAGAGTTCTACCGCATAATATGCATGCACGAAAATATCGGGATTTATTGACATTCTATCGCAAAAAGATCATTGGCTGAGAGGTGTGTGTAACAACCAGAGTAAAATTAGCGCTACTCTCCAAATCAGCAATTGACTAGATCCCAAAGTTTCCAAAAAGAAGAGAAATTCAAAGGAAAGAAGTTAGGTGTGTGTCCGTTAATATGTACATGAGAGACTAGTGCGAACGAAGGAGTTTCAATATTTTTCTATCAATTCCCAATCTCCACTTCCACTTGAATCACGGAATACTATGACAAATTAATTCCATTCCTTCTTCTCACCTCAACTTTCCATCCTTTAAACAAACGTGAGAGACTCGTACTACCCTTTTATTCCCATCCTTAAAACACGGTTAGCATTAAATTTGGATTAACTGCTCACTCCAGCTAATTCGTCTCCACCGCTCCTAACTTGCGCGTTTTTCTACTATGTTCTGCTTGGTAGTTTTCCCTTTGCATGAGGATGAAATCGATTTCTGCTCAAATGGATGGGTCTCCTGACTCCTGCCCTCCGTAGGCATCCCCTAATAAACAGGGATGAGTAACTCCATTAACCGAACAGAAACAGTGTGGTATATTATAAAATATCACCCCAATGCAAGTCCGTCTTTGTCCTAGAGAAAATTCATTGGAGCCTAATATTTGTTTTCCGTCAATTCCGAATCTCCAGTTGAATTACGGGGTACTAATTACCTCCATTTCCGAGTAAGTATTAATTACCTCCAACCAAATTACGCAACTCTGGACATATAGTAATTTCCTAATATTCAGCCATAGCATTTATTTCGGGGCAGTAGATCCATCATATATAGTAGAACAATCAATTTTCGTGTGATTAGTTGACATTCCACGTCACCGATCCGTGGGATTATGTATCTGGGCCATCCATCTTTCCATCCGACGAGAAAATTAGAGATTGGACGTACAAACTAGAGATACCCAAACTGAAATTTCATCTTCTTCCCGCCGTAGTGTTTTGCCTCTCTGGAAATTCAAACTGTTCCAAAACATCAGCCTTTGTTCTCTATAAGTAGAAGCCCCCTAGCAAGACACCGCGTGTCGGGTGCGCGTGACTTTTGTGACTTAGACTTTGACTCTTGCTCGGCGAGGAGAGGAGAGGAGAGGAGGCCGCCATGCTTCATCGTCGTCCACGCCGCTCGGCCATGGTGGTGGAAGAAGGCCGGCTGCATCCGGAAGGCTAGCTGCTGGAGTCGCCGTGGCGGTGGAGCGAGCTCCTTGCCAGCATCTTGATCCATCCATCGGTCGGGCGGGCGAGCAAGGAAGGTAACCATGCTTGTGTCATGTATGTGGATCTGTTGTGGTTCCGTCGGTCCATGCATGAGTGGATGGATCCGTGCGCGTGAGATCATTCTGGATCGATGCATCTTAATTGGGGGATTATATATTTTACCGACCGACCCTAGCTAGTTCTTCATTTCCCCATCTTTAATTTTTGGATGCTCCTTGCTGTTGTTGTTTCCATCCTGGGTCCTTAATTAATTTGATTGATTGGGTTCAGTAGCAGTAGTAGCATTCAGGTAGGAAGACAAACACACCAAAAGAATTCAAAGCACACGGAGAAGAGAGCTCACTCATCTCATTCAGCACACCATATTCTCTTCTGTTTTCCGTTCATAGCATGTGAAAATAGCAATGGCGACTGTTTCATCTGGCTGGCAGGATGCGGCAACGTCAACAAGGCTGCTTGGGCGGACGAGCCGGTGGACATGGCTGGCACGGCGGTGGAGGTGGCGATGGAGGTGTAGCAGACGATGTCGCAGCAGTAACGTTGTTGATGACAACGTTGTTGACGACGGGGACGATGGGTCGAAGTAGACGGCGTTGAAGACGACGGTAGGCAGCACCGCCCGACTTGGACGGAAGGCGACCCGTGATGAAGAGCTTGAGCGGTCGCGCGGAGCGCTTCCCAAAAACCTAATTCGCCCTCTCCCGTACGAGATCGCAAGGACGAGCGGTTCCGGAGACCTGCTCTCCCGTTCGCCGATGCACGTCGGCGCGCGGGATGGAGTAGGCTACGATGGCGGCGCAAGCGAGAGAGGTGGAAACCCTAACTCGTGTATTAGATGTATTTCTGCGGTAGCCGGGCGAGGAGATTATATAGGCTCGGGAAACCCTAGGGCAACGTGGGCCACGCCCACGTCGCACGAACGTTTCGAGTCGGTTACGTATAGCCCACGATCCGGGAGCGACCCGAACCGACTAACTGCGACGCGTCCGTCTAGAACTCTGTTCGTTTTCCTGAGCTGCAAAAAGTAAGGAAAGTCTCGGCTCGAGGCTCAATCCACTCACCACGAGCGCGGCGCGCGTCGTGACGTGACGTGTCGAGTCGAGACGAGCGAGCGAGGAGGAGGAGGAGCGCGCGTGTAGCACTCCTATTCTCACTCACTTACTAGTGGTGGAACAACCCACCTTATAAGGTGGTCTAACTTCCTCCCAACTTTCCATGTGGGACTAAACTTCCCACCTCTTGCCACTCCCTAGTGAGCTGCCACCAACTTGGGCTCAAACTCACAAGGCTGCCACTATGTGGGCTTTGAGATTTATAGGAAAAACTGAAATCTAATTTGGGCCACTAAAAATGGGCCCAATATTTCAACAATTATTATCTCCACAATGCATAGTATCATGTGTTAATATTATAGTTTTTTATACTAATTGGTGTAGAATCTCAATACAAAGCTATGTACAAGATGTATTTGACATTAAGTTTTTTAGTACTACGTGCTATGATACAGTATCTACCTATGATACTACAATCATCTCTCTCATCTTTAATTGCACTACCACATCAGTTTTTTGCATGCATAAGATGCATGATACAACCTATGATACTCCCATTATGGATGGTCTTAGTAGGGTTCTCCTATTTAGAGATAAAAGATTAGGTGAATGTAGGAGTTTCACCCAATAGTCTAGTGAATTATCCCACTGATTCTCACAAAAATAGTGCCAAACAAGACTCTAGGGGTAGGATCTAATGCAGTTTATAAGTAGATCAACATTGAGCAGAGAGAAAGCTCAAGAACATGTAGAACGGAATTAAGCATCAATCAAGTTGCCCGGAGAGTAGTTCTAACAAACTACAGACATGATCGATCGGATTGTGCAAGTTTCGGACTCCGATCGAGATTGACGCCTGATACGCATACCGAATCGAACTGCGTGCCTTGCAAGACCTGCGCCTATATAAATACACGGCGGTAGATTGTTGGAGACTTGATCATAGGCAAGCCAGACACTCCAACAGCCAGCATCATCGATCGATGACTCGTCGGTGTCCATGGAAGAAGGGACGGCCGGCCGCCACGCCGCCTCCGCCGTCGTCGTTCGTCCGAGCCGAGCACGAGTTCCGCATCGTTGGTTACAGCACGGCCAGCGAGAATCACTACTCCATCCTCTCCGGCGCCTTTCAGATCGGCGGCCACACCTGGGCCCTCGACTGCGGTTTCAACATGGGAGAGCACCTCGTCTTGGTATTCCTCGAACTGCTCACACCCTACATCGCCGAGGACCTCGTCGTTGCCAAGGCCGGCCGCTACGTGCAGGACGACCGGCTCACCATCCTCTGCACCGTGGAGGTCCTCCAGGAGGAGCACGACTCTACCATTGCTGACGATATCCGCAAACTTCTTTTACTTCCGTCGGAGCCGGAGCCAAAGTCAGAGCCCGAGAGGAGGAGGCACGCATGCATGTTGCCCGACGTGACCTTCGTCGTGGAGCAGACCGAGATCCCGGCGCACAGGCTCGTGCTCGCCCTGCGGTCGCCGGTGTTCGCCGCCGAGCTCCTCGGCGAAATGAGAGAGAGCACCACGCGCGCGCCGTGTCAGGGTCGACGACATGCGCGCGCGCGTCCACCTTCAGGGCCATGATCCGCTTCATCTACACCGACAAGCTGCCCATCAAAGCAATCACAAACGATGCAACGACCCAGCGTGCTTGCAAAGACAGGTGTGCAGCAAAGCGCCGCGTGGCCATGGCGTGCGACCTGCTCGCGCGCGGCCGCGGATCGCTACGACCTCGAGAAGCTCCGGCTCATGTGCGAAGAGGTACTGTATGAAAGCATGGATGCCGCTTCTGTCATGCCGACTCTGCTGGTGGCGCATGGCCGGTACAACTGTCGACAACTCGAGGCCTCTTGCATCGGTTACCTGGCGTCTGATGCGGACGTGTACGCCTCCGTCGTCAGAGCAACAGATGAGTACAGGGAGCTAGAAGAGAGCTGCAACTCCTTGGTAGTAGAGGTCATGACCAAAGTCGACACACAAAAATTAGCCGACAGCTCCTCCTCCTTCGACACCGCCAGAAACGCCAGACGGGTAAAGAAGATGAGTGTTTCGACGTATGATGCGTCCAAGGTGGTCAGCGGAACACATGAGATGACGATTCCCAACTTTGTTGCTCTTTATCGGAAAAAAAGGACCTATGGTGTTGGTAGAGAAATACAGTCCAACACTTTCGAGATCGATGGTTATGACTGGAAGCTGGTGGTAGACCCAGCCGGGAAGAATCCGGAAAATGAAGAGTGTGTCTATGTGGCCGCTGAGTTGTTAACTGATCCAGGAACTGCTGGTGTCAGGGCGTCCGTATGTTTCTGGATGGATGGCCCTAATGGGCAAGACGAGCCAACAGAAAAAGACTATGAGCAACACATATTTACAAGGTACGCACAGTCACATGGGAACGATGTCATCGCCACCAAGGACGCAGAGCAGCGTTTCCTAGCGCATGATGGCTCTCTAACCATACGATGCAGCATCATAGTCACCAACAACTCCTGCATTGCTACTGGCACCCCCACGGCTTGTGGTGTCGGAGCGCCGCCGCCCAGCATTGTTCGGCACCTCAAGGAGCTACTAGCGAGCGAGAAGGGGTCGGATGTGACATTCCTTATCGAAAACAGAGTGATTCGAGCGCACAAGCTCCTCATTGCTGTGAGGTCTCCCGTCCTATACGAGATGGTTGTGGGGGTGGCCAACAAGGCAGATCACTTTGTACCAGTCGATGATATGAAGGTTGCAGTCTTTGAGGCCATGCTGCACTTCATCTACGCTGGTGAGCTGCCACCTATGGAACACTTAGCCCTTGCCACCAGTAGTGGCACCAAGGATATATCCTTTGCTATGAAAGAAATAACCCTTGCTAGTAGTTCTTCCGTAGAGGGTGGCTTGTTGATTGTCGGAGACATAATAGCTGCGGCATGCAAGTTCAGTCTGGACATGATGAAGGCCAAGTGCGAGACCTTGCTAGCGGAGTCTATCAAGAAAGAGAACGTAGAGAGCACGCTCAGTCTGGCACGCCAACACAGCTGCTCAAAGCTCGAGGATTACTGCGTCCAGTTTTTCTTATCGCGATAGGTGACTCATTACAGAGAACGGGATGAACACGATATGCTAGGAATGATTCGCTCTTCTTTTTCATGTGAGAGAAATTATGGGCCGTAAACAATGTCATTTCCTATAAATGATACTTTTGGAGTGGTATTTTTCATGTTATGGTCTCAGAAGAATATACAGTATAGTACTATCACTTAGACAGTGAAACGTCCCATTGTTGGATTGTCGTGGCAATGCTCTAGTCCTTCTAGTGATGTACCACGTCAATTTCAAACCGTGTACGTAATTATGTATGGTAAGCTAGGTGAAGAACACACAGGGCAAATTTGGTAGGCTGCATGCGACTTGGCTCGTATCGGGTCAGCAATTTTTGGCACATTTGGTTGCCTAGGCCGAGCCGCGTTGTTGCATCGCACGGTTCTCAAAGCAGCGTTGGGCCAGACCCTGGAGGAACGCCCGAAATGGCAGTTTTCAGCGATGCAGACAAATCTCCACGCCGGTTGATGCAAAAGGGCATCTTCGACGCACGAAGGGAGATGGCGGGAGTTGCGCTGCGCCTCGGCGAAAAGCGAAAAGGGGGGCGGGAAGGATTCCGCCACCTCCTGCCGCGCCCCATGGCCTATTTGTACCCCTCCTCCACCCTCCCTCCAATTTTCGAGCTCCTCCTCCCGTCGGCAAGCAGGTAAGAGGCGCACGCACCGGTCGGTGACGGTAGCGGCAAGTACTTCTGGGCTGCGTCATCTCCTTCCTGGTTCAGCGCATCTTCACCTTCGGTGATGACTGTAAGGCATCCCTTATCCTGGTATCTCGGTAATGCTTAGATCTAGGTTAGGAGTAGTCAGATCTTTTCTAGGGTTTGGTCTTGTAGCAGGGGTTAGTTCGGATTGTGGTGAGATATCATGATCTTGCTGGGATTCGACATTTCCGATTACTACTTTATCCCAAGTGTGCTCACGTGCCATGATCTTGCAATGGTTTCTGCTATTCACCGTTGCAATGAACTGCTTGTCTGATTTTAGGATGATTGTTCGTATGGTTTGTGCTATTCACCGTTGCAATGAACTGTTTGTCGGATTTTAGGATGACTAGAGAAAATGCACGTGCGTTGCTACGGCCGAAAAAGATTAGGCGTATATACACGGATAATAAATTAGTCTCCCAAATTTGCATAAAACGCATTAAAAAGTGAATGGCAATACCAGTCGGTTGTTTGATGGGTGCCATATAGCAGAGCGTTAAATAGACGGGCTGATTTAACACATCGGCATATTTTTTTTTTGCGGGGCAACATCTATTTTTTTTTTTTTTTTGAGAACACAGTACAACGCACACGCTCACAAACACGCACGTACAAACACCCCTATGAACGCACGCACGCACACCCTACCCCTATGAGCACCTCCGAGGGACTGAGCCGGCATATCTTGAGGTCGACGAAGTCACCACTGGCGCCTCGCTGTTGACGGGCACGTCACCTACCACTGAAAGCATAGCGCCGGTTAAATCCTGGAATAAATCCAGGTAAATGCAAACACCCATGTCAAGTCTAGGACTTGAACCTGGGTGGGCTGGTTCCACCACAAGGGACCTAACCACCATATTTGTTCGTAAGTCCTTTCTAGTTGAAGTCCAAGTCTGTCCATGAAGCCACATCAGTCAGCATATGAAAAAGTTGCTTCCTTCTTGGTCATTTGGTTTTGGACCAAACAACGGTGCTATTATATTGCTTCTTGATTTTTGAGAGGTTGATGAGGATATTTTCCAGGCAACTCACGGGCGTACGGAGTATATAAATACGCTAGATCCAATGTAACAGAGCGAGGTGGAACTTCTTAGTAAAAATACCATAGCTAGACATAACCGATCGGCCAGTTTTTTGTGGGTAGCTTAACTTCACGAATTGGGCTCGATTTTTCTGTTATCTTGGGCCACCTCCGCCATAGGCCTGGGCTCCTCCGCCTCCAGCACCGTCAGCGCGTTAGGCGTATGTTCTGCCGGTTCCCAACTGGCCGTGGGTGATACCGGAGGTCATCGTGATCGACAGCGACGAGGAGAACCAGTAGGTGCAGGCGTTCTTAGGGTTTTTTTCTCTTTCTTTTACTATTTAAATTATGTTTTCATGTTATAAAAAATGGAAATTCGAGAGAAAAATGCGTCGTGCCGCTGGAGTCACCCCGGACGCAAACGGACGCACGGTCAATTTCGACCATTTAAGATGACACAAATGGATGAGCGCGGACATTTTCGGACGCTGAAATGTGTCGGCCCGTTGGAGACGCCCTTTCAAGGTTGGAGTAAGAAATTTCCAGGAAGCAACAGCCTCCAGACTCCAGGCCTCACCTTTGAACATGTGTTTTTCAATACTATCATGCTGATTGTGTTGCATCATCTTAATTTGATTCTTTTCAACAGTTATATATACACACAGAAATCATCCACTGTAAAGTAGCATCTAAAAAAACAAAAAAGTAAAGTAGCATCATCGTCCGTGTACTACAATACGGTGAATAACACACATTGGATATGCTGATCTTCAAAAAGCTAAACTGAGCCGAACTGAACTCCGAATTTTTCATGTATATATTGACAGGTGTTTTACTGCGTCAATTTCACCTGTAAAACCGATTGAGCCGCTAGGTAAAATAGTCCAAATGTATATTTCTTCGTTGTGGTTTAGTTGATCGAGTTAATTGTTTCCAAGTAGAAGTTGAGTACTGTCACCATCATTAAATGAGACCCGACGTGTTTGTCAACAATAACACGCTGCAGATAATAGTGTTTGCCGGCGCAGCTGCATCTTCTTCTTCCACGGTGATGCCGGCGGCGGTGACGACTCATGCTGCCACGGTTCACCTGAGGAGGGTTCACAAGGTGAAGGAGGTGTCGGGGGCCACCGGCCATCCATAGGCGTAGCTCACGCCATGCTATGGAAGCTGATAGGGCGAAGGCGACGGATGAAGATACCACGACGAAGGCTATGCGTCGCAAGGCGGCGATAAATCTCGACCCATGTGGTATGAAATCAAGTTCTAAATCTTTTTTACCGTTTTCGGATAATGTGATATCGTCTAAACTTGCTAGTGTAGAGGTCAGTTTAGGGTCTAATAAAAATGATATATCCATTTCAGCTACAGCTTTGAGACATATGGAATTTGACAGATTAAAGATCAACTCCAAAGTTTCAGCTAAGTCGGAATTCTCTACACGGGATGAGGAAGAGCTGAGTGCCACATTAGATGGTCAGCTTCTTGCTCATCTAGTCGGAGAGGTAGCGGGGGTAGATTTGGATGAGATGATGCTATGTTATGTTTATGATCTTAAAGCATCTAGTCGGAAATCCAAAGCTAAATCTGCTTCTAAGAAATCTAAATTTTCTTCTAAGGTTAAATCCCCAAAATTTACAATGGTTGTGCAATGAATGGTATGTTCTCGAATAGCAGAGGTCTTAAAGACTTGGCTAAACATTTACATATCGCGGATTGTATAACGGATCATTGTTTAGATTTTCTGGGTATTTCCGAGACCGGGAAACGAGATCTCTCTGGGAGTCTTTTAAACCGCATCTCTGGTGAGGTTGACTTTTTTCATGGTTCTCTCGTCCTCCTCGTGGTCGCTCGGGTGGCATTTTACTGGGCGTCAGGACTTCTACTATGGAAGTGTTGGCTTGTTCAGAAGGAGATTTTCATATAAAACCCATATCCGCAACAAGGCCGACAACTTCATATGGAGTCTAGTCGCGGTGTATGGTGCCGCCCAAGATGAGTTCAAGGCTGCCTTTCTACGTGAATTGGTTAACCTAGCGAAAGATAATCCGTATCCTATAATCATAGGGGGATTTTAAGTTGCTAAGGTTTTCTCACGAGAAGAGCAGGGGTCGGTTCGATAGCCATTGGCCTTTCTTATTCAATGCTGTTATTGACAGTCTGGATTTGAGAGAGGTAGGGATGGTTGGTCGATAGTTCACTTGGGCGAATAATCTTCCCGAGCCTACATATGAGAAACTTGATCGCGTACTGATGGATCCTGATTGGGAATTAAAATTTCCTATGGTCAGTGTACGCGCTCTTCCTCGCATTGTGATGATGATGATGATGATGATGATGATGTAAATTCTGGCAGTAGCTAGGATGAAAAACATTTGATGACCCTCTTTTGTAAGTATGATGAGGTGGTATATACTAACCCTCATGTGATGGTGAACTTGCGGTGTTAGGATGACACCCACTTTTGTTGTGGTAGCTAGCTAGTGTCCTTGTTCATATTTAACCAAGGTTTAGTCAGATATATGGTGTAATCAACTTCTTGTTGTTTGTGCAAAGACAGCGCTGAGCTAGCATGGCGGGCGATGGAGGCAGTGCTGGTTAGTGTGGCGACGGGGGCCCAAGCTGGACGCTCTGCTCGGCGACAGGTACCAGCGTTTCAAGGAGTTGCGCAAGGATATCAAGTCACTCACTCATGAACTCGCTGCAATGGATGCCTTTCTGATTAAGATGTCGGAGGAGGAGGATCCCGATGTGCATGATAAAGTTTGGATGAACGAGGTGCGCGAGCTGTCCTATGCCATGGAGGACTACATCGACGACTTCATGCAAAGCGTTGATGACGAGGGCACAAAACCAGAGGGCTTCATAAGAAGATCAAGCACTCGCTAGGGAAGATTAAGGCAATTCAAGCCGCTCATCTTTTTTTTTTTTCATCTTTGTGCTAAGCATTCTAGGTCTAGGTCTGATAGAAAAATGTGCTTGTGGATAAATTATAACCCAGATTTCATTGATAATTACTTGTTGGTAGTGATTGTAATCACATTCTCTTTAAGTCGCAAAAGAAATAAAAACATTCCACCAGGAAGCAGCCTGTCACCCCTGACAGGTGGTTGATATCACAATTCATTTCTGCATCTGAGTTCGAGCAGCTGCTTGATTCTTGACAGGTATTTACACGTGTGCTAGAAAGGAAACTGTTCATCTTGTTGGGTCGGTCATTCCCGCTTCTGTCAAATGTTCGATGCACAGCGTGTCACCTCTGAACATGTGTTTGACGCACTAAATATTTCCTACCATTCATTCCTGCATCTGAAATTGAGCAGCTGCTCGATCCTTGACAGGTATTTACATACAGAGATCATCCACCAGAAAAGCTACACGCAACACAGGTAGTACCATCATCTGTTTCATCCATCATCAGCCGTGCACATAATAATCGTGTACAGTACTAAGGCGAAGAACAAACATTAGCTATCCTGATCGTACAAACGCTGAACTGAACCGAACTGAAGTTTTCATCATGCAGGGACACGCTTGCACCTGCACCAGAATGCGGTGCCCCCGCCCTTGCCCTGCGCCACGGCGATCTCCTCGTCCACGTAGAACCACAGGAAGAACGGGTCCTTGGTGCTCGGCTCCCTGCTCGCATCGCCGCCGAGCCCGATCTCGAGGGGACCAAGCGGCCCGACCTTCACGCGGAGGCGCTCGAAGACGAAGGCCAGCATCTTCTTCTTCCACGACAGCCTCCCCTCGAACGTCAGGCTGCCCACAGGGCCCAGGTACACCCCGTTCTCGATCCTCTGGCCCTGGTCACCCAAAATTCGCAGCAACAGATGAATTTAACCGTTCATTTGTACATACAAACTAAGTTTTGTCAAATCTCTGAAACTAAGTACGAGGATGCGCTCAGCAGCCATCACTGAAGATGCATCAAGCATTTCTTGCAGCATTTTCAGTCCATGGCAACCAGTCAGTGGAACGAGCACGAGAAGCTCACCGCGGCGTCGAATCGCTGGACGGCGGTCACCGGGAAGTAGCTCCCTTTCTCCAGCTTGCCTTTAGCAGTGAAGATGAGCATCCACGTCCTGCCGGGGGACTCCGTCCCGCCGAGCGTCTCGAAGAAGGCGGAGGTGTCGAGCTTGGCCTTCTTGATGGTGGCCAGCGCCGCCAGCACGTCGTCGGAGGGAACCTTCCTCGTCTTGGCCGCCGCCTTGAGCACCTTCACGCTCTCCGCCACAGCCTACGCTAGAAAGCCCAAATCAACCAAGAAAACAGTTTTATTCTTACCAGCCAAATTGGGGGCAGTTTCTCGCAGTGACTCAGATACAACTTAAGATATGGCAGTGCGCAGCGCTCACCGATAGGGCGGATTCATTGGGCGGCGAAGGGGACGGCGAGGGCTGCTTCTCGACCTCCGGCGACGCGGCGGAGGATGAGGCTGCGAGTGAAACCCCGGGAGCGCGACGGTGGATGCTGCGGAGGTCGAGCTGCGTCGGGGGAAGTCTGCGTCGGAGTTCAGGAGGCGAGAAGGCTGGAGCGAGGGTGGAAGAGTGGAGCAAGCAGGTCGACGAGGCCATCCTGTTCTTGCTCCAGCTTCACGGTGGTTCTGCGATGAGATGGTAACGAGGGAGTCTCAAGTTAATGGTCTGTGGCTGTGAAGGGACGACGGGTGTGACCGTGTGGACGACGAGTGGACATTTGTGGGCGCACACGTGGAGAAAGCCACCACTGCAACTTCGGCCACTTGGCCACATTCCTCCAGAGAACACATGTCAGACATGCATTAATGAGAATTAATTAAATGATATGGGTTTAATCTACTAAGAATTAGCGAGCGAATAATAGTGTAACCGGTAGCCGGCTATAACAGTTTGTCACATAGTCTCGCATAGTGCCTTCAAGAACGTGCTAAAGCTGGCTATTACATAAGAGCCCACTTCCCTTCTCTCTCCTAATCTCTCTCCTCTAACTAAGTAAACATATAATATTTTATCTCTTATAGCCAGCTAACTGAACCTTATTATACTTGCTCTTAGTACTCCTAAAAAAAAGAACTAGCTTAGTGCTCACTAGTCACTAGAATTACATTAGGGTCTTTTATAATGGTTTTTTTTATTTATTTTCCATTTTTATATTCTATTTTTTCAAAAACATATAAGTTAAATTTTCTTTCTCTCATATTCGATAAAATAAAATCCCGGGACAAAAAAATTCTTTAGCATTTTATAATTTAAATTTTTTTAAAAAATTCGCACTTGCAATCCCGTTTGTAAACTAAAAAAAAAAATCTCTGTTGCAACCGCAGTTGCAACTGAAATTCTCAATTGCAACCATATTTGCAACTGGAGAAAGTCTTAGTTGTAACCACGGTTGCAACTAGAAATTCTCAGTTGCAATTGGTTGCAAGTGAAGAAAAAATCTCGGATGCAATCACGCTTGCAACTTGAAAAATCTCAGCTGCAACCACCACTTGCAAATCGAGAAAGTCTTGATTGCAATCATACTTGTAACTGAAAAATACTTACTTGCAACGACCCTGCAGCTAGATAAAATCTCAGTTGCGATTGCAATTTTTTTTATTATTGTATGTCACAACAAACTTAAGTGGAGTAGTTAGTTATGCACAAAATGAAAAACAAAAACAAAAAAAAGCGCGACACTTAATATATTTAAGGAACCTTGATCAACTACCTAACAAATTAAATACTCCCTTCGATCCATACTTGATGGTAAAATGGATGTATCTACAATTAAAATATATCTAGATATATTTATATTATCGTTAAATAATATGAATCGGAGGGAGTAACATCTTTATCCTGATGGTAGTAGCCTGAGACCTAAATTGTAGGTACCTTTATACCAATATCAATCGCAAGAAGGAAAATTAATTCTTCCATATATGCCTGCCATAACACATGGGTGGAGCCCCATGCAGGTACGAACGCATGATCGATCGGTCGATCGATCTGACTTTATTTGCCATCTATAATCGGTCGGTCAATCGTCTCTATGAAGCTCTTGCAAAAAAAACATAAAGAAAAAAGGTTCACACAAATCTCCGTGTATAATCATAAGAATTAGCAAATCCGTTAAATAAATTGACGCGGATAAAAGTCTTATGTTCAACTACTTCATTGAGCTTCCGGTGTATCCCGAGAGATATTTTCGTAGCCGGTTACGAATATCTCTCGATTTGTTCATGCATATTGAAATGTGTGTCAAGCTGCATGATTGGTTCTTCAGGAAGACTTATGCAAGAGAGTTTGGGAATAGAATATACAAAAAGGTAACTGTTGCATTGCGCATGGTGACATATAGTATTTCGGCAGATATTGTCGATAATCTCTTGGCAATGAGTGAGAGCTAAATCATCAAGTGCATGAAGCACTTTTGCAGTGGTGATCATTGAGGTGTTCGGGCCTTAGTTCTTGAGACGCCGAATGCTCAAGGCATGGATTGAATATTAGAGAACAATGTAGCAAGCAGTCCCGCAACGTGGCATGGATACTTCAGAGAGAACAAAATGGATTAAGCCATATTTCTTGAGGACGTGGACAGTCATGAGCCATGTATATGGCATGCTTTTTTTTGGATGTCCGATTCTTGCAATAACACTAATATTCTCCTATGATCGCCTATTTTTGTCAAGCTAGCCAATGATGAGTCACCATCAGACATCGGTGGAGTTTCAAGCAAACGGACACACCTACACGTGGACTATTACCGTGCGTATGGCATCTATCTAATGAGTAGCATTTGTGAAGCACTTCAAGCCCTCTATGTTAAGAAATAATTCCAATTATATAATGCTCAAGTGGCATTTAAGAAAGACGTGGAGCGAGCATTTGCGATTTTACAACCATAATTTGCTGTTGTGTAAGGACCGACTAGGTTTTTGAATCAAGAGATCCTTT
The DNA here is from genome assembly GCF_022539505.1 of Lolium rigidum. NCBI lineage: Eukaryota > Viridiplantae > Streptophyta > Magnoliopsida > Poales > Poaceae > Lolium > Lolium rigidum. The sequence continues at coordinate 278,966,253 of NC_061513.1, forward strand.
GGTTCATCACATGATCACACATAATATATGCATCACATGTTTTGTATACCCTATCATACATCATCTGTTAGAGATTTTCTTTAAATGTCTACAATCCTTAGGTCTTAAATTTGAAATGTAGGATAAATGTTTAGAAGAGATATAAAGAAGGGCGATAATGTAGCTGACTCTTCACCGAGTCGATCTTATCATTTTTCCATGATGGGTATTTATTGTGTCACTTCTATATCAACAATTATTTACCCACATCCTATGGACGGATGAAGTACATATTTTTGTGACATATATGGAGTAACTTTTATTTTCAGACGCAAACACGACCCAAATATGCGGCCGACAGCGCGGTCGTCCGCACGTTTCTCGCCCGAACCCGCCTGGCAGCGACATGGATGCTCCGTCTTCAGCGCGGCATAACTTACGGGCGGCGCATTGCAGTTTTTCTGCGCTGCGTTAATGGCACACCTCGCCTTCCGCGCGCGTGTGCTAGTGGGCGGCGTTGCAATAGCTTATGGCATGGGCATTGAAGTCTAGGTGGCGTCCGAGCCTTTTTAAGGTCTGCTGGCGGCGCCCAATTTCTTGACCATGCCATTGCCAGAGCCCGCCGTATCCACCAGACCGAGGCCATGTGGAAGGGTTGGCCGTGCCGAAAGACGAATAATGGCCACGAGGCGACTAGCTCGCAGTCCGATAAGAAGCCATGGGTAGGGCGGTACATTCGCATCGAATTCGAGCGCCGCCTCTCGGAGGAGAACCGGCCGGTGCCATGGCCGGATGCGAGCCTGCCTGGAGGAGGCTGGTACCTCAACTCTAGGCGTGTTGGGGTCCCTCCCGTGCCACGCGAGGGCCGGGAGCGTCGTGACGAGATGTGCCGCCACCGAGCCATCTTGTCGGCCGACCTTCGAGAAGGTCCGACGTACGCGCTCAACTCCTACATCTGGATCTCGTTCGGGACGCGGAACTTCGATGTGCGCCCCGAGCGGGATACCTCGGGGACGTCGACTACTTCGATCGCAAGATCGCCGTGGACGACGATGATGATGGCGAGTTGAAAGGACGAGATGTCGCCTAGAGGGGGGTGAATATGCGTTTAAAAACTCTTACGGATTTGGCTTGTAAGAATGCGAAATTAAACTAACGTTTATTTTACAAGCACAAATCCTAAATATGCTAGGATCACATAAGTGCAACAACAACAACTAGAGCTAAGCAAAATAGACACAAGATATATGTAGCACAAGTGATCGCAAGATATATGTACTTAAAGCACGATGGCTATCACAAGAAAAGTAAGATTGGGTGTAGAAATAACTGAGGCATGCGGAGACGAGGATGTATTCCCGTGTTCCCTTCCTTTGCAAGAAGGTACGTCACATTTGGAGGGGTGGAGGTCCCACAAAGGATTCCCCAACGCCACGAAGGCTCACCCTATTCTCCAAGCCAAACCACGAAGGATAATGGCCCTTTCCTTATGGTTAGCTTTTCCTCCACTCCGGAGATGGCAAGCTCCAAAAAACACTTCACAAGCTCCACGAAGGAGAAGCCCGAGCCTCTTCACAATTTTCCTTGAAGAGATCACCGGAGCACCAACCGCCAAGCCAACTAGGAGGTCTCCTTCCAAGAGTAACAAGCTCACGGTCTCTCACTCGAACTAATCGTGGTGGAGAGCTCAACACTATGCAATGATGCAAAACAAGAACACTAGAGGTGTTCAAATCCTTCACACTCAAATCTCACCAAAGCAACAAATGCTAGCATGAGATTAGAGAGGAAGAACAAAGAGAAAATCAACAAATGACTCCAAGATCTAGATCCCAAGAGTTCCCCTCACAAAGAGGAGGAATGGATTGGCGGAGTTGTAGATCTAGATCTCCTCTCTTAGATCCCTCAAGAATGAGCAAGAGTCATGGTGGGAATCAAGAGATAGAGCAAGTTCTTCAAAGACAACAATAGAGGAGAGAGAGAGTGAAAGAATTTGCCCAACCGAAGGTGGAAGAAGGCCTATTTATAGTGTAAAAGAAAAAATAACCGTTGGGTCGGGCTGAGAAAACTAGTCGTTTGAGGAAAAGTCGAGCAACCCAGCAAATAGCTCGGCAGGGCCGGACCAGGTGCCGGGAATTTCGGCCGGGCTACCCGACAGCAGCACCCGGTAGGCCTGGCCACAGGCCGGGCTGACCAGGAGGCTGGGATGGTCGATACCATACCCGGTGGGCCGAGCCAGATGCCGGCCCACCCGGTAGCAGCACTCGGCATGCCAGGCTATGTGTCGTACTGGCCGACAGTAGCACTCGGCAGGCTGGGCCAGAGACCGGTTTTCGGGACCCCACAAAAACCTTTTCTTTTTCTTTAAAATAGAAAATGCTCCCGAACTCCGATTGACATGAAACCAATTTTGTTGGAAAGATAACGAAAAATAAAACCCCAAAAAATATGGAGACTCCTCACAGAATATTTTAGATGATTCTAGAGAGGGAGTCTCCCACCGTTAAGAAACGGTGAAATCGTCCAAACTTGAAAAAGCAATAGAAGATGCATGCGGATTCCGTTTTCGATGAACTTGGGCTTGTTGTAAATCTAGCAACAAGCTCAAGAACCTCACACAGAGAAACACCAAGAAATAATAGGGATATGCAAAGTATGCAAAGGGTTGAGCTCCCTAAGACAATGTGATCAAGTTACCTAACCGAAAGCCCCTCTTGATAGTGCGGCTATGTATCCTATAACCCGGTATCCCAACAACCACCTTGAGACCGGTAAAAGAAAAACCTAGCAAGGGCATACCTTTGCCTTGCGCATCCCACTTGATCTTGATGATAACTCTTCAAGCTCCACTCAAGCCGGAATGCCTCACTTGATCATCGTTACTTCGTGAAGACTCACAAATGCTCCCCCATACATCATGATGGGAAATCTCCATTGATGCACATCTTCACATGTCCATTATCACCAAATGGACGGCAAACTTCAAGTATATGATCCTCTTGAGATGCTCAACTTGAACTTGCCCAACTCAACCTTGATGACGATCACCACTTGATGTCATCCTTTGATGGGCTATATTAAATCTCACTTTGGATGCATGCCCATGGAAAGATACCTAACCCACATAGACAACATAATGGTATATATATGTTGGGTTAGTTCATAAAGCATAATTGACAAGGCTTACCATACCACATGACTTCATGTGGCACATTCATCATGCTTCATGTGTTGACCAAACTTGAATCTTATTCTTCACTCTTTGTATTGGTCAACCTTGTATCTTCTCATGCTTTATCATATTATCTTAAGGTGTATAAAGAACTCTTCATTAGGTTGCATGCTCTAAATCTTAGTCAACCATAGCTCAACTCATGAGACTATCATGACACCGACTTAGAGCTATATCTTGAATTCTTCACTTGGAATCAAACATTCAAGATATTGATCGTTCATTGCTTAACACATAAGCTAGAGCATGGCTAATATTGAGTTCCACATAGGAACTCCATCTTCATTTCTTCTTTTTGATCATATCATATATATGTCTTCAAATCGATGATCTTGATGCCAATACTCAAGGTATATATTTATCTTCATGGCATCCATACTTGAATCCAACACATCGACTACAAGTAGTACATATGGAATATTCCTTCATATAAACTCAATGAAAACATTAGTCCATAGGGGTTGTCATTAATTACCAAAACCACACATAGGGGCAATATACCCTTACATGAGTAAAACGACGGCGGCATGAGCGAGGACGCTGAGGACGACGACACCGCCGAGGCCGAGTACGAGGCCTCGTCGGACGGCCATATCCAAGGCGGAGACAACGGCCACGACGGCGGCGGCTCGGCGTGGGAGCCGGAGACCCAGCCGCCGAACATTGGCGAGGAGGCCATTGTCATCGCAATGCCCAATAGCGAGCTCGACCAGCTCGCATTATCGGACAGCCTCACCAATCTAGCTTCGTGAGTCGTTGCTGGCGCAGTGGAGGCCGTCTGCTGCTCCTTCGAGGGCCTGGGATCCGTGGCCACCTTCACCACGACCTTCTGCTCCGCCGACGGTCTGGCAGCTGTCACCGCAGGCTGCCCTTCTTCCTCCACCGCCGGTGTACCAGCTCCTATGAGGATGTCGGAGTTCATCGACCTCGACAACAACGACGAGTAGCTAGGTTTTAGCAGGCCTTGTTGTCCCTTCTTATTTTCTAAGCCTTTTGATGTATTTTTACAATTATGTAAATTATGGGTTTTCAATAAAAAATAATGCTTCGGGCCATTGGGGAAACCCCTGGATGCAAACGGTCGATTTTAACCATTCGCCTCGACACAAACGGACTATTCGCGTCCGTTTTGGCGTCTGATTTGCGTCGTGCCATTGGAGACAGCCTTATGGACGAAGATTTGTTACATTGAGAAGATTTCTATGTATGTGCATATTTAATCTTAATTTTTTTAAAATTTTAAAAATATGTTTTTTTAAAAACCGAGAGCACTAATGCTCATGTGGCAAAGTCACCCTCAAAAGAGACCACTTCTATTTTGGGGATTCTGGTTGGGGCAGAGTTTTCTTGTTTGACTTGAGGAGAAATCAAACATGTACACGTCCTGTACAAAACTTGGCTGCTTCGCGGGCGGCCACCGTGACCTTGAGATCCGGCAGCCTCCCACATCTCGTCGGAAGCTTTCCCGATGCTCCTCCGATCGCCGCCGCGCAGCCTCCCCCACCTCCTCCGCCCGCACCTCCTTCGCGCCCTCTCCAACGCCTCCGCCGCGGCGGCGCTCGCGTCCCCGACCCCGCCCCCGGCACCCCCCTTGCCGGCCGAGTGGACGGAGGCGCCCGTCTCCGCGGTCCGCGCCGCCACCTCCGACGCGTCCCTCTTCCACGTCTCGCTCGACCTCTCCTCCCACGGGCCCCTCCTCGCCTCCCACGTCGCCGCCGGCCAGTTCCTCCCCTTCCGGCTCCCCTCCGCGCCCTACCCCATCTTCCTCGCCATCTCCTCCCCTCCCCCGGCCTCCTCCTCGGCGCGAGGGTCGTTCGAATTCCTCGTCAAGCGCCTCCCCGGCACCCCCTCCGCGAGCCTCTGCGACCTCCGCCCCGGCGACCGCGTCCGCGTCGGCGGCACCGTCGTCGGCCGCGGGTTCGAGGTCGCGAGGGTCGGCGATGCCCGCGAGGTGCTTGTATTCGCCACCGGATCCGGGATCAGGTGCCTAATTTCGCCCTCTGCTTCTGTGTTGTCGTTCACTTTGTTTATTTACTCATCAAGTAAACTTGTCAAACCCGCATCAGTTACACTGTGCGCCTAGTACGAGATGCACAATTGTCCAAATCTTAGGGCTGAGTAAATGATCTGCATAGGCAATTGTACAATGTTTCGTCAGCTATTTCCATATTTGCGTCATCAGACAGTCGATTGTGCTGTGTTGGTTGGTAACTGCAGAATCTGTATTAATCTGCCACATACCATGCAGTAGATGGGTGATGATCTCTCCATGATTTAACTGTTCTGCCACGTTTATCGGATGAGCATCCGTGTGTAGTCCTATCTAATTTGTTGAGCTGGAACCTTGTTGCATCTAGAATTCTGCTTTCTCCATATGCTGCATCTATGTCAACTCACCAATTCACACTTACTTTAAGCAAACCTTATTGCTCTGTCCATTATGCCACTGATGTGCAAATTACATTTGGAAAATATATCTTTCATTGCAATGTAAATTCTGATCATTCATCTTTCTTTCCTTTTTACATTTGTGTGTTGCAGTCCAATCCGGTCACTCATTGAGTCAGGTTTTGGTGAAAATGAGAAGGTTGATGTAAGCCTCTTTTATGGGGCTAGAAACCTTCAGAGGATGGCATATCAAGTAGGTGTCAGCCTTTGGTCTACATATTTTGTAAGTATTAACCAGTGTATAAAATGGATTGTGACTGTGTGCTCTGGCAGGAGAGGTTCAGTGACTGGGAGGCCAGAGGAATAAAAATTATACCTGTTCTCTCTAGACCAGACGATCAGTGGACTGGTCAGAGAGGCTATGTTCAGGTACTGTAATCATTTTTGGCATTTGGGTTTTTCTTAGCTCACTTGTTCCCTTGTGTTCTTATGTACTTTGTGTTTTTCAGAATGCTTTTTCAAGGACGAAGAAGGTTGTAAATCCATCCTCGATGGGAGCGATTTTGTGTGGACATAAACAGATGACTGAGGTATGCCTAGCTTTCTTATGTTCTCATTTCTGAATTTATAGCTGTTGATACAAGTTGCCATCTGATCTTCTTCATGTCTCCCAATGCTTTTTCTACATAAGATGGCTGCACTTATCCTGTTACTCTAGACATGCTTACATCAATAACACATTGTCAGTTCAAATGAAACTACTTATCTAATGTAGACACAAGTGTGCCATTGTCTTTTGTGGGACATACTGTTCTTGCTCTGGATTGGTAGTCGATACTCTATATTTGAGGCCATATCACTAGCCTAGCAGAGTACTAGTACAAATTTGTTATCCAGACCAAGCAATTTGTTCTACATTTGGAGAAAATAATGAAAGACAAGTTCTTTCAATATATGATGGATTGCTGTCATTCAAGAGTAGTACTCTCCATTTTCCTACTTCTGAACTTGGTTGCTTGTTTCAATACTCACAGCCTGATCTTTGTCTATGTTAATTCATATGTGCAGGATATTACTAGAGCTCTTGTTGCTGATGGTATGTCGAAAGATAAAATCTTAACAAACATCTGACTGCCACTAGAACACGTTTCCGGCCCTTCTGGCTGTTGTACACCTGCCACTACGATCTAGTGGCTCTTCTTTACAGCAAATGCGATGGACTTAAAGATCGCAACAGAGATACAGCTACATTACAAATAAGGGCAACTCATTTTCTTTCACCTTGCGAGTTGCAGCATCAACCATCTTATTGCTGGATGATGATAACCTGATGTATTTATCCCAAGCACCAGGTGGGCATTTGAAAGCCCATAGTCTAGAAAATGGTTTGTAGCATCTTGAGACAGTTCTCCCCTGGAAGGTGCTGATGTATTTGAAAACCGAAAGGGGATATGGGTTGTAAAATAGTAAAATTACCAGTTTTCAGGTAGTGTACCTTCAGATATGATCGGTCACAAGTTATTGTGCCGTGAAATTTTGATTTTTTTGAAGGTTGTATTTTTTTTTATTGAGTTATAGTTTGAGTGCAGTAGCGTGCTTGGATGTATGTGTAGGTTCTCCCGAATGAGACAAAGGAAATACATAAAAAGGCTTCTTCATTCATCCAACTGTCTGCAATTAGATGTCACCAAAGAGCTGTATGCTACAATATGCACTTCACTACGTGGCGGAATGTTAGTTTGCATTGATGTGGAGTAACTTCTTGGGCGTGTTAGAGTTTGCATTGACACCTCAGTTCCCAGCTTTCTGTCTACTTTTTGTTCTTGTGTTCAAGTCTTCAAGGCACGGTTTTATCACCACAACGTCAGAAATGGGAAGGAACGGAAGTATACTAGCTGTAGAGAGCACGTACGGAGTAGATGGAAGTGGTTTTGGGTTACTAAAAGAGAGATGCTCCGCGGCACGGATCATCAGTGCCAAGTGTTAGAAGTAGGATAGATTTGGTACTAAGCTAATTAGGCAGTTATAGCAAAAGTGCCCGTGCGTTGCACTGGGATAAGCTAAAACTCAATCGTGTCAATGAAACAAACACTTCTCGTCCGTCTGTGCCACCATGAAGGAAGTTGCTCATGTTTTCTCCTATTGATGACGAATATACGACGACCTAAATTTTTCCCATAGTGGATCCAATCAAACCTTGAAGAATTTTACTACTGGAAATACTTCTTTTACGAGACAACTCTAGGAAACATACCCGTGCGTTGCACTGGGATAAATTTATATAACCCTAATAAGCATGGCTCAAGTCACCCTCTCCCCACCTAGTTTTGTATCCTGTATTTCAATACTTTAGTCTTTAGCCAATCGATTATCCTCCGTGCCATCGCTGGCAGTGGCCATGGTGACATGATGACAACGCGCCTGAATGTGGACGTTTTCAAGGTGATGAGCTTGGCCACGGGACATCAAGAAAACCTCTCGCAGGCACAATCAACTCACTAAAGCCTTTTGAATTTTCCTAAGATACTCATTGGAATTCACATAATTATCTAAGGGGAAAAAATTAGCCTCTTCAAAAGAACAAGCAGCATAATTTGTCAATAGGTAGGAAAAAAAACTAAATGGGCAAGAAGACACCTCTAGTGCAACCACATCAGGAAAAACACGCACAAACATTTTAAAAAACTTACCAGACAGAGCATTGCCTTTTTGTGATTGTTCGAACTTGGTTAATGTGGTCACAGTGAACTGAAAACCTCAGCCTACCTCCATAGCTCCATGTATGTTCTGATGGTCATACACAAGCACCAAGTATCATCTATTAGTTTCTAGCTAGCACACAGGAAAATGGTATTAATCTCTCATACAATCACAACAATATGCATTGGATAGCAACAATAAAAGCGATCAGTGCTATAAGCAGTATAGAGAGTATCGGTTCAGAGGGCAATTAAGAAGTAAGCATCACATGGCCCATGTGCGGACATTCTGCCGAGCAGGTTGTATGCGGTGGAGCGCCGAACAACTCCAGGAACAGAGCGCACCACAGCAGAGTGTAGGAGAGTCGGTTTGACATAGCAGGGCGTGGCACAACCTGCTGGAGTTGGACGCGATGGAGGAGCACCTCAATTTGTAGCGGATGCACCTAGATGCCATCCCGCGCCTGAGATCGGTAGGGCGTTGTGGAGTGGGCGTGGTGGAGAATTCCGGAGAGAGGCACACGGTGTTGGGTCTTCGTCTTGGCCGCTGCTCGCCGCCGGCTTCGCCTCAAGCGCAGGCTCGTGTTGTCGCTGCTGCCGGAGAAGGGCCGGGGAAGGTCGATATAGCGTATTGCTTTCCAGGTGCAGTCCTGGAGGGGCTTCATGTGTGGAACGGAACAGAAATCCACGTAAACGATGGAGGCAGCGGAGCAGCCATCACGGGGGGTGCGCTCGGCCGGCGTGGGGTGGACATCGCATGCAGGCCGTGGCGGCGCGAAGGTGAGCGAGGGTCACACGGAGGGTACCGGGTTTATTTGCGACCGAAGCGGTACGATGTCATGTCATCGTATTATGTGCATTGGTGGGAGGGAAATCAGCGCTCAAAAAAGCGTTGACGAAACTTTTTGCGAAAGCCGCCACTTCCTTTATTATTAGGTATAGATTAAGATTAGCTTAGGTCCTAAGCTAAGTAGTTAGTTAGTTTTGTCCAAACGCTGTAATACCGAAGAGGTGCCTTTGTAACCGCCTTATTGAGATCTGTTCGGTGGTTATATATACCCCAACAATCATCAATGAAAGATCACTTGATTCTCTCAATCATTTCATTCTTAAACACGTTATCACGCACTCGACTCTACCGGGAGCATCTGGCCTTCAGAAGAGAAGAAGCACAGCGACAAGAAGAACAGAAGAAATAGGCAATAGCTGAACTTGCCCTCGCCTTTGCATTGCTTCGAGCTCTTCGCGGGGTGGAATCAACACACCTGCACGGTAAGGGGAGCGCGACCCGTCGTTCGTCCGCGGCAACGAACTGCCACCTCAGTCGGAAACGGACGGCGCGGCGGCGCCCCCAGCCCCAACAACGGAACGAGGCTACACACCTGGCGCTGCTCCTCCGGGCAAGTATCCGTGGCGGAGACGGCCACCGTCCCTGGCACTGCTTCTTCCGGCAGCGACTCCTGGCAGCGTGGCCGCCTAGGCGCAGCGAAGGAGACGACGGCTGGCGGCGCCCGCTGCTGCGACCTTTCCTGTTCCCGGAAGCGCGGCCGCCTAAGACACTCAGAGGGACAGCGGCCCACGGCCGATGCGGCGGCACCCTCGAGCGCACCAGCCCGCGCCGTAGACAGCGTCCTTCATGGTGCTGCGGCACGGCGACGCTCTCTGCCAACGTGCGGCAGCGCTCCTCCGAGCGCGGCTACCGAGGCACGCCGGCACCCAAGCATGCGGCTCCTAACGGCGCAACACCCTCCAAGCCAACTATAATGGTGGAGGACAACGGCCGACGGCCAGCGCATTAGCACAACCTTGCTCTCCCAAACGGCGGTGTGATTTGGGATAAGTCGATCCGTACCGCACGGGAGAGAAGGCATCTCTTATCCCTTCATGGATTTTTCTTATTTAATCCCATTGTGGTGTTATAATTACGTGAATATCATGTGCTTTCACTGTTAACCCCTGAGGCTTATTTTCCAATACTGACAGCACATTCATAATTCACGTAACAACACTCTAGACATTCATTTATGCCCTCCGGCATGTTGTAGTTATGCAGATTAATATTCCTCATATATAATTTAAAATGACACCCTCATGGTTATTATAATTTGTATTTTAAGCCCTTGGCTTTAAAAATACAAGCAAGATCATAAGGTCTTTCCTGAATTGCATTAAAAAAAACATAAATTCTGCACCATTTTACATAAACTGCAGATTATCCATTACCAAGAGATGTACTTATTTGTCTTTTTGACAAGAAAAGTATCTCTGGAGTGTTTTTTTTTTCAAATATATAATGTCAAAGTATAATACAAAGTATTAAAATAAGACATCCATTGACATATGTCACACTACTTTTCCTACTAGTAAGAAATGTACTCCATAAATATGGAAAGTAGCTACAATGTGTTAACTTACAATATATTTAAGATCACACACGCATATGGCAGAAAAGCATCAGCTTAATATTCGAATTGTTCCTCTAGAGCAATTTTTTTTGTTTACCAAATATATTTCGCTATCATAGTAAAAAAAAAATTCATGCATGATTAGTTCTTGCTTCTTTCACTTTGGTATTAGATAAAACTATGGAGCCTGCATGATGGAATAACATTGTTGTGTGATATGTCTATCAAGACAAAGTCCAGCATACATAATATTGATTGAGTTTCTCACAAAACTACTATAGGTTCAACATCATATGGTGATAATCATATTCACCATGAATAAGCAATGTCAAAATAGACATCTATGTTTTGGCGGTGAATGTAACATCCCCCATCACTTTGGGGATGAAGTCCAAAGCAATGACATAAGTATCATTTAATGTCTCAACGTTGAATGTCTACCCTATGGTCATTACGAAATGCATTGTCATCAATTTTAATTTACTATCATTATGTTGCATGATAATATCATGCATGACATGTCTAGAATATCCATCAATGGAATTCATTAAACTCACATCATATGAGAGAAATTGAGTAAATATTGATTTCCCCGTAAATCTCCATCAAGGAGATGTATGATGTATAAACGCAATGTTAATAGTTTCTCAAACACTTTTGAGTACTTCTAGTACATTGTAGTTTTTTTCTTTCTTTCTCGTGTCTACAAAATCAACTCCAAGTTGATATTTGTTGATCACATAGTTGATATGAAGATATAGTTCAAAACCTCAAAATCATTTTACATTTTTTATGATAATACAATAAATTATCATATTTATTTCAGGATAATAATATATCATATCTTCATATGAAGACTCATGTGATACACCCTACGGGTGATATACCAATACCTGAAATTCATATTAGTACTCAAAATACTAAGAATCTCAATGGTCACAAAAAGAACCACGAGAATCAATGTAAAGTGGAGGTAAAATGACAAGCAGAAACATAATGAACCTGTTAAAAGGGGATAACATAACTCTCAAGTTTATCAAAGATGTTATTGTATGAACCATTATACATATGAAATCCCAATTCCCAAGACTTTTGGTTGGGTTATTCCATAAGTTGATCATCTACGAGTTAAACGAGATAATTTTGAAGCTCACTTCAAGATAATCTGGTTAAGGATTGTACTTATAATCTTCATCATTAGAAAACATAAGTCTACTCCGGTTGGAGCTACACTCCTTTGCAATAATAGTTTTATTGCGGAATGAAATTCCCATGACATTTTGGAAAACCTCGTTTAGTCTCATAACTATTCCAATATGTCATTTAGCCAATAATCATACTACTAAATATGGTATGTTTTCCATTAATATCATGTTTCTCATACATGAAATTTCAATGTATGAACTCAATTCACACTAAACTTTGTTGCGTACAAACTAATTTTTCGGATCTTGATGAATTTAAGATTTGTCATAATGGCCTTGGTTACCCATGATAGGCATAATGCGAAAACTTAGTGAAATTTTGTTGGTCACAATTTACAAGTTGCGAAATTCTCAAATCATGAGATTTTATGAGCACCTAATGTGCCATGAGAATTTTTTTCTATGTCTCTCACACTCCACTCAAATTTCTTGAACTTATTCAAGACAATACTTGTGGACTATTCAATAACTATCTGGGTGATATAAGTATTTCATGGTATTCATAGAAACATCTAGTTGATGGTCTTATGTGGGTCTCTAATCTCCACAAACCCATGATATTACTAAATTAATTTCTCAAATTAAGAGAAATTATCATAATGTATATTGGTTTGACCAATTTAATTATGATCTTCATGAGCATTTATGATTTTACTAAGTACCTAAGTGTACATACCCAGAATAGTGTAACTAAATTCTTTGTCAAAAGAATTAAACTAATTAAATGACCACTCCAACAAAATTTGATACACCAACATATTGTTGGACACATGCGGTCTTACAGACCGTAGATCACTCCAGATCACAACAGTTGCTTATCATACTGCTTCCCCTTGCAGTAAGTACGTGAAAAAAAAGTATTTCCCATCTGCGATAATTCGGTTATATACCGATATCACCACCCCAACGTACATCATGGGCCCTCACATCAATTTGGGATCTATGTGATAAATAACTAAGGTATAATTTTCCAATATCCATCAAATACCTTAAACCCTAACAAGGGAGTTATTGATAGCCCGTACGCTGATTGCATTTGCAATAAAAATATTTTTCGGCATTAGGGGGAGATTAGTACCACAAAAATGCCGATAAATAAATAATAAATGTCATAGACTTTCAGTACTTATATTCACGTACTTGAAAAATCTGAACGATAAGTTCAGTCATAAATTTGCAACACATTGCAAATCTGCCACATACATTTACTCGTGACAAAAATGTCACAGAATCATATTATGCATGCAACCAATGTGCCAAAAGAGTGAAGGTACCTAATGTAACCACTTTCCTCCAAAATGAGAGCAAAAGAGGGAGAAAATTGGCCACATGAGATATAAATTCTCACATGCTTCCGCGGAACAGAGGAAATTATATCCTCAACAAGTAAATGTAGTTCAACCTCAAGTTGAATAACACATAGTGGATGCTCATCATCCAAACCCAGCACAAATGTGCACATAATTTTAAGTGTTGGGACATCGAAACACGTTGACTCCATTGTTATGGGAAATCATGAGGAGTTCAAATATTTAACCATATTTCCACAAATATTATTGATTCAACAGAATCATACAACAAAGACTACATTTTGTCGACAAATATATTTATTCTTAAAATTGCTAAAACCTTTAGGGCCCTGAACCAAAGTCCATGGCAGAGTGCCTAATGCACTCATATATTGGTTCAACTAGAAGGATGAAATTGAATAAGAATAGCACTCACCCAACAAGGGAGGTATTTACCATCGTAATACCTATTCCTCATAAGCACCTTCCCTCTGGAAGACAAATGAATTTTTGTTAACAACAAAAAAAACAATGAGGTGGTGATAAAGTGAGGCTTGTAGCTCAAGGGTTCACGCAGAGACCCGATATCAATTATATATGATGTAACATACCCTATTGGTATAAGTGGAATTATGTTTCGATACTAATATTATTGGCAATTATAAATAAATTATCCATGTAGCTGATGGATGTAGTGATTACATAATCATATGGGTCACTCAATTTGGATATCTATATTAAAGTCCTTAAGGCTTATAAATCCAAATCCAAAATTAAATCGCAACATATGTGTAATAATACAAAAGTCACTCTATGACTTAAAATAGTCAAACACAAATTGTGTGGTACAATTGACTATAAGAGCTCCTTCTTATAAAGGATTACTCGTACAATGATGATTGCTTATATGTAGTCATAACCAAAATCCCTAATTGAATTCTACATGATCTTTGTATATATCAATGCTTTTATCATCAAAGTTTATAATATACATGAAAGATCCTTACAATCATATTAAGACGGAGATTTGTATTGAACCAAGTATTAAACAAGTTTATAACTTGAGTATATTCCTTCTGTTGGAGATATGCCCAAGAGGCAATAATAAAAGTGGTTATTATATATCTTATGTTTATGATAAATGTTTATATACCATGCTATAATTGTATTAACCGAAACATTGATACATGTGTGATATGTAAACAACAAAGAGTCCCTAGTATGCCTCTTAACTAGCTTGTTGATTAATGGATGATTAGTTTCATAATCATGAACATTGGATGTTATTAATAACAAGGTTATATCATTGTATGAATGATGTAATGGATACACCCATATTAAGCGTAGCATAAGATCTCGTCATTAAGTTATTTGCTATAAGCTTTCGATACATAGTTACCTAGTCCTTATGACCATGAGATCATGTAAATCACTTATACCGGAAAGGTACTTTGATTACACGAAACGCCACTGCGTAAATGGGTGGTTATAAAGGTGGGATTAAGTATCCGGGAAGTATGAGTTGAGGCATATGGATCAACAGTGGGATTTGTCCATCCCGATGACGGATAGATATACTCTGGGCCCTCTCGGTGGAATGTCGTCTAATGTCTTGCAAGCATATGAATAAGTTCATAAGAGACCACATACCACGGTACGAGTAAAGAGTACTTGTCAGGAGACGAGGTTGAACAAGGTATAGAGTGATACAGAAGATCAAACCTCGGACAAGTAAAATATCGCGAGACAAAGGGAATTGGTATTGTATGTGAATGGTTCATTCGATCACTAAAGTCATCGTTGAATATGTGGGAGCCATTATGGATCTCCAGATCCCGCTATTGGTTATTGGACGGAGTGAGTACTCAACCATGTCCGCATAGTTCACGAACCGTAGGGTGACACACTTAAAGTTGGATGTTGAAATGGTAGTATTTGAATATGGAATGGAGTTCGAATATTTGTTCGAAGTCCCGGATGAGATCCGGACATCACGAGGAGTTCCGGAATGGTCCGGAGAATAAGATTCATATATAGGATGTCATTTTATGTGAATTAAAATGTCGCGGAAGGTTCTATGGAAGGTTCTAGAAGGTTCTAGAAAAGTCCGGAAGAAACCACCAAGGAAGGTGGAGTCCACATGGGACTCCACCTCCATGGCCGGCCAACCCTAGTGGGGGAGGAGTCCCAAGTGGACTCCCCTTAGGGGGCCGGCCACCCCCATATGGGAGGTGGAACTCCCACCTTTGGTGGGAGTCCTAGCTTGGCTAGGTTTCCCCTCTTTTTGGTAGGTTTTGGTTCGGATCTTATTCGAAGACTTGGAGACCAACTCTTGGGGATCCACCTATATAATGAGGGGCCAAGGGAGGGGCCGGCCACCCCAAGACCACAACCTGGCCGCCCCCCTTGAGTGGCCGGCCACCCCTCCCAAACCCTAGCCGCCCCTCTCCTCCATAGCTCCCGCGTGCTTTAGCGAAGCTCCGCCGGAGTTCTCCACCGCCAACGACACCACGCCGTCGTGCTGTCGGATTCAAGAGGAGCTACTACTTCCGCTGCCCGCTGGAACGGGAGGTGGACGTCGTCTTCATCAACAACCGAACGTGTGACCGAGTACGGAGGTGCTGCCCGTTCGTGGCGCCGGAACCGATCGTGATCAAGATCTTCTACGCACTTTTGCAAGCGGCAAGTGAACGTCTACCACAACAACAAGAGCCTCATCTTGTAGGCTTTGGAATCTCTTCAAGGGTGAGACTCGATACCCCCTCGTTGCTACCGTCTTCTAGATTGCATCTTGGCTTGGATTGCGTGTTCGCGGTAGGAAAATTTTTGTTTTCTATGCTACGTTATCCTACGGTGGTATCGAGCCGTGTCTATGCATAGATGGTTGCACGAGTAGAACACAATGGTTTGTGGGCGTTGATGCTCTTGTTATCTTTAGTTGAGTACTTTGCATCTTTATGGCATAGTGGGATGAAGCGGCTCGGACTAACTTTACATGACCGCGTTCATGAGACTTGTTCCTCGTTCGACATGCAACTTGTATTGCATAAGAGGCTTTGCGGGTGTCTGTCTCTCCTACTATAGTAAAGATTCAATTTACTCTTCTATTGACAACATTAGTATCAACGTTGTGGTTCATGTTCGTAGGTAGATTAGATCTATATCGAAAACCCTAAACCACGTAAAATATGCAAACCAAATTAGAGAGCGTCTAACTTGTTTTTGCAGGGTTTGGTGATGTGATATGGCCATAATGTGATGATGAATATGTATGAGATGATCATTATTGTATTGTGGCAACCGGCGGGAGCCTTATGGTTGTCTTTAAATTTCATGTTGAGTAGTATTTCAAAGTAGTTGTAATAGTTGCTACATGGAGGACAATCATGAAGACGGCGCCATTGACCTTGGTGTTTCGCCGACGATGATGGAGATCATGCCCGAAGATGATGGAGATCATGTCCGTGCTTTGGAGATGAAGATCAAAGGCGCAAAGACAAAAGGGCCATATCATATCACATATGAGCTGCATGTGATGTTAATCCTTTTATGCATCTTATTTTGCTTAGATCGCGACGGTAGCATTATAAGATGATCCCTCACTAAAATCTCAAGATAATAAAGTGTTCATCCTTAGTAGCACCGTTGCCAAGACTTGTCGTTTCGAAGCATCTCGTGATGATCGGGTGTGATAGAATCAACAAGTGCATACAACGGGTGCAAGCCGATTTGCACATGCGGATACTAAGGTGGCCTTGACGAGCCTAGCATGTACAGACATGGTCTCGGAACACGTGATACCGAAAGGTAGAGCATGAATCATATGATTGATATGATGAACACTTTGAGTGTTCGCCATTAAAATTACACCTTGTCTCGTGATGATCGGACTATGGTGTAGTGGATTTGGTTCGTGTGATCACTAAGACAATGCGAGGGATATTGTTTTGAGTGGGAGTTCACCTAGATTTTTAATTATGTTGAATTAAAATTTGAACTCAATTTGTCATAAACTTAGTCTAAACTATTGCAAATATATGTTGTAGAGATGGCGTCCCCAATCAATTTTAACCGAGTTCCTAGAGAAAGAAAAGCTTAAGAGCAACGGTAGCAACTTCACCGACTGGTTCCGTCATGTGAGGATCTTCCTCTGCGGCGGAAATCTGCAATATGTGCTTGATGCACCGCTAGGTGACCCTCCTGCGAAACTGAAACCGATGAAGTAAAAGCTGTTTACGAGACTCGGAAAACTCGGTACTCTCAAGTTCGGTGTGCCATCTGTGCGATCCGGAATCCGATCTTCAAAAACGTTTTGAGCACCACGATCCTCATGAGTTGATGAATGAGCTGAAAGCTATTTTTGAGACTCATGCGGCCGTGGAATGCTATGAAGCATCGAAACATTTCTTCGGTTGTATGATGGAAGAAGGCAGCTCCATTAGTGAGCACATGCTCGCCATGACCGGGCATGCGAAGAAACTCGGTGACTTGGGAATAGTGATTCCTAACGGATCGGGGATTAATCGTGTCCTTCAATCACTGCCACCAAGTTACAAGAACTTTGTGATGAACTACAATATGCGAGAACATGAACAAGGAGTTACTGAACTTTTTGGCATGCTAAAAGCTGCTGAGATTGAGATCAAGAAAGAGCACCAAGTGTTGATGGTCAACAAGACCACCAGTTTCAAGAAACAGGGCAAATCTAAGGGAAAATTCAAGAAGGGTGGCAAGAAAGCTGCCACGCCTCCTATGAAACCTAAGAACGGCCCTAAGCACTGATCGCTGAGTGCTATTACTGCAAGGAGAAGGGACAACTGGAAGCGTAATTGCTCCAAGTATTTGGCGGATCCGAAGAGCGGCCTTGTCAAGAAGAAGAAAGAAGGTATATCTGATATACATGTTATAGATGTTTATCTCACTCGGTTCTCGTTCTAGTACACTGGGTATTTGATACTGGTTCGGTTGCTCATATTTGTAACTCGAAACGGGAACTAAAGAATAAACGAAGACTACTGAAAGATGAAGTGACGATGCGCGTTGGAAATGGATCCAAAGTCGATGTGATCGCTGTCGGCACACTTCCTCTACATCTACCTTCGGGATTAGTTTTAAGCCTAAATAATTGTTATTTTGTACCCGCGTTGAGCATGAACATTATATCTGGATCTTGTTTAATGCAAGACGGTTATTTATTCAAGTCTGAGAATAATGGTTGTTCTATTTTTATGAATAATATCTTTTATGGTCGAGCACCTGAAAAGAATGGCTTATTTCTGTTAGATCTCGATAGTAGTGATACACATATACATAACATTGATGCTAAGCGAATTAAATTGAATGATAATTCTACTTATATGTGGCATTGTCGTCTTGGTCATATTGGAGTGAAGCGCATGAAGAAACTCCATACTGATGGATTACTTGAATCACTTGACTTTGAGTCACTTGATAGATGCGAAGCATGTCTAATGGGAAAAATGACTAAGACTCCATTTTACGGTATGATGGAGCGAGCTACTGACTTATTGGAAATCATACATACCGATGTGTGCGGACCAATGAGTATAGCATCGCGCGGTGGTTATCGTTATGTTCTAACCTTCACAGATGATCTGAGTAGATATGGGTATATCTATTTCATGAAACATAAATCCGGAACTTTTGAGAAGTTTAAGGAATTCCAAAGTGAAGTAGAAAATCAACGTAACAAGAAGATTAAATTTCTACGATCTGATCGCGGAGGTGAATATCTGAGTTATGAGTTTGGCATGCATTTAAAGAAATGCGGAATACTTTCACAATTGACACCGCCGGGAACACCACAACGAAACGGTGTGTCCGAACGTCGTAATCGAACTCTCTTAGATATGGTTCGTTCTATGATGTCTCTTACTGATTTGCCGTTATCATTTTGGAGTTATGCATTAGAGATAGCCGCATTCACTTTAAATAGAGCACCATCAAAATCCGTAGAAACGACACCGTATGAATTATGGTTTAATAAGAAACCTAATCTGTCGTTCCTTAAAGTTTGGGGTTGCGAAGCCTATGTAAAAAAGTTACAACCGGACAAGCTAGAACCCAAAGCGGAGAAATGCGTCTTCATAGGATACCCTAAGGAAACTATAGGGTACACTTTCTATCACAGATCCGAAGGCAAAATCTTTGTTGCTAAGAACAGAACCTTTCTTGAGAAAGAATTTCTCACTAAAGAAGTGACTGGAAGAAAAGTAGAACTCGATGAGATTAATGAATCTATACTCGTTGATCAGAGTAGCGCAGTACCGGAAGTTGTACCTGTACCGCCTACACCGGCAACGGAGGAAGCTAATGATAATGATCATGAAACTTCGAACGAGGAAACTACTGAACCTCGCAGATCGACAAGGGAACATGCCACTCCTGATTGGTATGATCCTTGTCTAAATGTCATGATTGTGGATAACAATGATGAGGACCCTGCGACGTATGAAGAAGCGATGATGAGCCCAGATTCCAACAAATGGCAAGAAGCCATGAAATCCGAAATGGGATCCATGTATGATAACAAAGTATGGACTTTGGTAGACTTACCTGATAGCCGAAAGGCTGTCGAGAATAAATACACCGATGCAAGTTGGAACACTGATCCTGATGACTCTAAGTCACAGTCTGGGTACGTGTTTATATTGAATGGTGCTGCAGTAAGCTGGGCAAGCTCGAAGCAGTGCACGGTGGCGAAGTCTTCAACAGAATCGGAGTACATAGCGGCTTCGAGGCTTCATCGAAGCGGTATGGATGAAGAGGTTCATTGTAAAGCTCGGTGTGGTTCCTAGTGCATTGGACCCACTAGTCATATACTTGTGACAACATGGGTGCCATCGCCAATGCACAAGAACCAAGGTCACACAAGAGGCTGAAGCATATCAAGCTGCGTTACCACTCGATTCGCGAGTACATCGAAGATGGAGAAGTAAAGATTTGCAAAGTACACACTGATCCGAATGTAGCAGATCCGTTGACTAAAGCTCTCCCTAGGGCAAAGCATGACCAACACCAGAATGCCATGGGTGTTAGGTTCCTTACAATGTAATCTAGATTATTGACTCTAGTGCAAGTGGGAGACTGTTGGAGATATTCCCAAGAGGCAATAATAAAAGTGGTTATTATATATCTTATGTTTATGATAAATGTTTATATACCATGCTATAATTGTATTAACCGAAACATTGATACATGTGTGATATGTAAACAACAAAGAGTCCCTAGTATGCCTCTTAACTAGCTTGTTGATTAATGGATGATTAGTTTCATAATCATGAACATTGGATGTTATTAATAACAAGGTTATATCATTGTATGAATGATGTAATGGATACACCCATATTAAGCGTAGCATAAGATCTCGTCATTAAGTTATTTGCTATAAGCTTTCGATACATAGTTACCTAGTCCTTATGACCATGAGATCATGTAAATCACTTATACCGGAAAGGTACTTTGATTACACGAAACGCCACTGCGTAAATGGGTGGTTATAAAGGTGGGATTAAGTATCCGGAAAGTATGAGTTGAGGCATATGGATCAACAGTGGGATTTGTCCATCCCGATGACGGATAGATATACTCTGGGCCCTCTCGGTGGAATGTCGTCTAATGTCTTGCAAGCATATGAATAAGTTCATAAGAGACCACATACCACGGTACGAGTAAAGAGTACTTGTCGGAGACGAGGTTGAACAAGGTATAGAGTGATACCGAAGATCAAACCTCGGACAAGTAAAATATCGCGAGACAAAGGGAATTGGTATTGTATGTGAATGGTTCATTCGATCACTAAAGTCATCGTTGAATATGTGGGAGCCATTATGGATCTCCAGATCCCGCTATTGGTTATTGGACGGAGTGAGTACTCAACCATGTCCGCATAGTTCACGAACCGTAGGGTGACACACTTAAAGTTGGATGTTGAAATGGTAGTATTTGAATATGGAATGGAGTTCGAATATTTGTTCGAAGTCCCGGATGAGATCCCGGACATCACGAGGAGTTCCGGAATGGTCCGGAGAATAAGATTCATATATAGGATGTCATTTTATGTGAATTAAAATGTCGCGGAAGGTTCTATGGAAGGTTCTAGAAGGTTCTAGAAAAGTCCGGAAGAAACCACCAAGGAAGGTGGAGTCCACATGGGACTCCACCTCCATGGCCGGCCAACCCTTGTGGGGGAGGAGTCCCAAGTGGACTCCCCTTAGGGGGCCGGCCACCCCCCATATGGGAGGTGGAACTCCCACCTTTGGTGGGAGTCCTAGCTTGGCTAGGTTTCCCCTCCTTTTGGAAGGTTTTGGTTCGGGTCTTATTCGAAGACTTGGAGACCAACTCTTGGGGATCCACCTATATAATGAGGGGCCAAGGGAGGGGGCCGGCCACCCCAAGACCACAACCCGGCCGCCCCCTTGAGTGGCCGGCCACCCCCTCCCAAACCCTAGCCGCCCCCTCTCCTCCATAGCTCCCGCGTGCTTTAGCGAAGCTCCGCCGGAGTTCTCCACCGCCACCGACACCACGCCGTCGTGCTGTCGGATTCAAGAGGAGCTACTACTTCCGCTGCCCGCTGGAACGGGAGGTGGACGTCGTCTTCATCAACAACCGAACGTGTGACCGAGTACGGAGGTGCTGCCCGTTCGTGGCGCCGGAACCGATCGTGATCAAGATCTTCTACGCGCTTTTGCAAGCGGCAAGTGAACGTCTACCGCAGCAACAAGAGCCTCATCTTGTAGGCTTTGGAATCTCTTCAAGGGTGAGACTCGATACCCCCTCGTTGCTACCGTCTTCTAGATTGCATCTTGGCTTGGATTGCGTGTTCGCGGTAGGAAATTTTTTGTTTTCTATGCTACGTTATCCTACACCTTCGGAATACATATCTACCAGTCTTTACATGTCCATAAAATTTTGGAGAAATTAAATATGGATAAATCAAATCAAAGATACATATGGTCACACTATCCCTAACAGGGATACACATTCATTCATACATTGTAGTAGTGATGAAGTGATATTGGACCTCTTGTTCCATATATCAATACAAACTACATCATGAATGTGAATGTTTTGTTGTCAACTTCTTTAAAGTGCAAGCCCCAACTAAAAGATTGGTGTAAGTAATATCCTTCGATATATTTAAGGCTCAAATGATCTTAATTAATTCCCTTAAGAATATCAAGATTTGACCATCATGTAATCTACATTGGCTATAATTATCGATCCCGAAAATGCCATATCATAGACTGAATTCAATGAAAGAGCCTTCTAACTAATAGAACAAAATAGGCTCGACTGACCACATTCAAGATCATGTGGTTAAGATTCAACAGAATCACCCACCATTATCTATCAGATAATACCACTTGTATTGCTCAAATGCATAAGGGTTAAATTAATATTTTTCAAACTAGGAAGATAAACACTTTGCAAACATATCATGTGAAAATCTAATAGATTGTTTTACAGATTCTCATACTCATGAATTTAAGTTCATGGATTGGTGTGAGACAACTTTTAGATTTGCAAAGTTCAGGGGGAGTAAAAACTCCCAAATTATAACCCGGTGATGATCATTAGATCATATATATCGTATTCTTTTTCCCTTAATGAGTTTTCCTAATGGTTTCTCATAAAAGGTTTTTAATGAGACAATATAAATACAAGTGTCTAGATATGCCACATTGCTTTCTCCTTGTTTTTTTTTCCCATTGGATTTTAAAGGAGTTTTCGGTGGCACATCATATTGCACTCTTTGCAATATTTATATGCCGTACCTCCTATTTTCCCCACTGGGGTTTTTAAAGGAAGTATATAAGGCATATTTATTGATCTCTAAACTCACTAATGAGATTTTTCCTTATCAAGGTTTTGCTCATATGAGTTCTCAAGAGACAATAATCTTTATATGTTGTATTATTTTCTCCTTATTTTTCCAACATGGTTTAAAGGAGTTTTAACAACATATCAAATACAACTTTCCTCATATTTTTCCCATAGGGTTTTGGGGGAGAGATTTTAAAGATGATGACTTTCAAGATGATAGAATATTTACAAAGAGCACCGTTATTTACAAGGACATCCTCATATATAAGCAAGAAGACTTTCAAGACTATGCGAGAAGATCTTGAAGATTACACAAGATATTTTTAAGAAACAGCGTTGTCCAAGGGGGAGTGTTAGAAGTAGGATAGATTTGGTACTAAGCTAATTAGGCAGTTATTAAGATTAGCTTAGGTCCTAAGCTAAGTAGTTAGTTAGTTCTGTCCAAACGCTGTAATTCCGAAGAGGTGCCTTTGTAACCGCCTTATTGGGGTCTGTTCGGTGGGTATATATACCTCCAACAATCATCAATGAAAGATCACTTGATTCTCTCAATCATTTCATTCTTAAACACCAAGATCGGTGACGTGGACTTGGCAAGCGCGTGAGATTGACGAGGGGTAGAGGAGATGGATCGTGGGATGCGGTGCATGATGATTTAACGAGGTGTGCAGTTTCCCATCCGTAGGGTTGATTATCGAGCTGGGTTTTTTTTTGGGTTTTGATTACTCCAGCTTCACGTTCGTCTTCCTTGTTGTCATCGACTCATCGGGTGCACATCGACCTCAGTTCCTGATCAATTCCACAAATCCATCATGTGTATGTTGTTTCCGGTGCTCTCGACCCATTGGCTCAGCGTGCGGTCTAGCTGTTCTGCTTAGAAGTTTCTTTGTCTTTTGCAAATTACATATGTTCAGTTCTCCGAATGCTTATGTGTTTCTGTGTGTTCTTTTTTTCTGTAGTATCGCTGCTGCATCAGCCCTCAATGCTTCTTAACTGGTACATCTAGAGTGTAATCCCCCATTCAGATAATCAATAAAACTCTTTTTTACCTTATAAAAATACAGAACTTTGAAAGCAAATAACTGTGCCCAAGAGGTTTCAGTGAGCCTAGAAAATTTGGAAGCACACAAGGAAGTTCACTTCTCATGTTCAAAAGAAGAAAAAAGGTATACTTCTCTCAAAATTCAGAATGGGCCTAGAAAGTTCACTTTGCTTCAAAATTCAGAAAAAATCTCAGATTAGCAGACCAAGTGAGGTTATGAAGAATGTGACACGCATGGGGCGTAGCCCATTTTCATCCCCCTTGTCTCTGTCCTCGCTTCCAGCAGAGCAACGTGCGGGAAGAACACGTCCTGTTGGTGGCACAACAATGAGCAGTCGCCGCCGTCGTGTGAGAGGAGGAGCTCTTTGCAGAAGAATAGTAAAACACCGTTCCACTAGTATTACATCCCTCGGAGTGACAAATGCGAGTCCAAGACATGTCTATAGAATTACACGTAAATTCTTTGCAGAAGATCAACACAACCTCTAAACCTAGGATGTTACTGTGGCCGCATGCAGCGGTGCTCGCCCGCGAGCAGGAGCCAGGCGTTAGCGGCGGTGTTCTGCGGCGCCCGCGTGCGAGTGGACCGGGAGGGGGCGTGCAACAACGCTCAGCATTGAGGAGAAGTGCAGTGGCGGCGCTCTGGTGCTTGCTAGCGAGTGAGCAGGAGCCACGCGGTGGCGGCGTTCTGTGGTGCCTTCGTGCGAGCGGACCAGGGAGGAAGAGGCATGTAGGACCACGGTGGCGGCGCCCGAGCGCGAGTGGAATAGGGGAGGAGGAGGCGTGCATCGGCGTTCAGCCGCGAGCAGTAGCGCGGCAGCGGCGATGCTCGGTGGCATCGGTCGCGCCCACGCCCGTTGGAGCAGGGGAGACAGGGGCGGTGGTCAACAGATAGGGGATAACGGGATTTCTTTCTGTACTTTTTAAAAATTGGGCAGACAACTGGGTCATAGTCACATCAGCATATTAGCCCCAGACAAAGAAATAGAATCAATTCTTGTTTAGTTTTTTTTATTAAAATCCTGGCAAAATCTGGTGATTTTTTTGTTATGCGAACGTAAAGTGATGGTCTTTGGTAAATTGCAACTCTAAAGCGATGGTTTTACGTTATTAACGCTGTGACGTGTGTCCTATTATTATTTTAATGACCTGTTCTGTGAAAGATTTTGTAGCTTTCAACTTTTCGATAAGTGAAGAAAATTGATAGAATTTGGGACTAGACTGAATAAATAGTAGTTACACGATATATAAAGAAAATTAAGGAGGCAGTGAACAATTGTTTTGAAGAGAGCGAACAAATAAGCTTGGACTATATCCCAAAAAAGAACATGTTGTCTACATGATGAGTGAAGAGGACTTGCCTGGTGACCTTGACCTCTATGGTTTCCTTCGTCCGCTCACCAGGAAGAGCAGAGAACCAAAGTTACATTGCAGATGAGCACTGTCACAAGAATATATCGCTGAGTAGCTAGCATCATTATCATTGCTATCTACAGAAGACTAATAATATCATGGTTGTACATGTCTAATAATATATAGTGAGTAATCATTAATCACTAGGTGCACTTATATACTGTTATGCATTGCCCTAGGAATGGGTGATCAGCAATTGCATGCTTTTTTCGAGAAAGAAAATATATTAATATCATATACCAATTACATGCGGCCTCACCAACATCATAATACCAGGAGCTAGCTAGTCAAAGCATCAAGAATATATGGCCAAGAGAACAAAAGAAAAAAAATTGAAAAATGTCTCGCCATAGTGAACAAGGCATAGAAGCAATAGAATTGATGTCTAATTACAGCCCTAAAAGAATAATAGATAATGAATCGATAGCTGTAGAAATACAGATGGTTGATATGATTAAGTGTTGACCCAGGAATCAACTGCGCAGCCTAGATGTCAAAAGTGTATGCTCGTCAGAGTTACTACTGCCAGGTGCACCCTGTTGTCACTGTATTTCTGTTATTGCAGGCAACTCTATGCCGTCCTCCAGAAATTTCATTGCATCCAGCATGAAAGGACGTTGTTTCCCCTGTGGGTCAGAGCACTTGAGGCCCAACACAATTACACGCTCCATCTGCGTCTCGTCGAAGGCACCATTTAGTTTCTCGTCAGCGGCCTCCACCATACGTGATTCAGCCTTGCTTCTGTAACGCTCCAAGACTTCCTCCCTTGTCTTTCTACATGCAATCTCTAACAGAACAATTCCAAAGCTGTAGACGTCGGACTTACGCTGGAACTTGACATCCCCATTTTTCATGCACTCCGGATCAATGTATCCCACTGTCCCTATTGCAGTTGTAACCAGTGTTGTATCGTTTTTGCTGGCGAAGATCCTGGATAGCCCAAAGTCAGCGAGCTTGGCAGTGAAATCTAAATCCAACAGTATGTTGCCTGGCTTGATATCTCTGTGCAGGATGGATATATTGCATTCATGGTGAAGATAACGAAGTGCAGACCCTATGCCCTTTACAATTTGATACCTGTGAAATAAATTAAGAGTGCAGTGAAATGTCAAGCCATACATATAACATGTGATCGTGTTTTTACTCTTGGTGGAAATTCATTTTACTTTCCAAAACATGAAAAGTTACATGTTGTAATGTACCTCTTTTCCCATGGTAGAATTTCCTCCCTGTGGTGTAGGTGGTCCTCAAGGGTACCATTCGGCACCAATTCATAGACAAGAAAGAGGTTAACCTTTTGTTTCCTGCACCAACACATAAAATCAAACAAGTCCCATATGTTTCTGCTACAGCACCACCCTTTCAGCTCGACTAGATTCATGTGCCTCGTTTCACTAATTATCCTCAGCTCGGCCAGGAAATCCTCAATTTCAACTGTAGTCTTCTTTTTTTTCTTCACAGCCACGTCTTGAGTATTGCCGTTGTCATCTGTATACCTTCCCTTATATACTGTGCCAAAGGCACCCTCTCCAAGTACGCTTTCCTTGGAGAATCTGCTTGTCGCGTCGCACAAATCGCTGTACTCAAATCTCTTAACGGTTGTTCCCGACGAGAAGGAATCGCGTGTGCGGCACCACCTGAAATATGACAGAATGTACCAAACCAGGAAAATCCCAACCAATACTATGATGGACACAGGGGCTCCGCCAATAATCAGCTGTTTCCGATTTTCTGCATAAACATCATTATTGGTGTGAGTTGACACGCTCTTTGGTCAGCAATTTATATCAAACTCAATGGTGTATCAAAATACATTGTAAAAAAAAGGAAAAAAAAGAGACCCATGGGCGAGCACCCAAGGTATATTCTTATAGGAGAGATAGGGGAGCTATGAGCAACAAAGTGTAAAGTGTGGCTTATCTATGTGTCCAAGGGGTGACAAGCCGAACGGGCGGACACGTGAAGTGGTTAAATGTGATCCAAGTAGTTAGGCTGAAAGGCAGTGGTCAACATGTAGGGGATAAAGGGGATTTCTTACTGTACTTTTTTAAAATTGAGCAGACAAGTGGGTTATGAACCACATCAACGTATTAGACCCATACAAAAAATAGAATCAATTCTTGTTTATGTTTTTTTATTAAAAATCTGGCAAAATCCGGTGGTTTTTTGTTATGCAAACGTAAAATGGTGGTCTTTGGTAAATTACAACTCTGAAGCGATAGTTTATGCTTTTAATTTTGTGACGTGTGTTCTATTATTGTTTTAGTGACCTGTTCTGTGAAAGATTTTGTAGCTTTCAACTTTTTGATAAGTGAATAAAATCGATATAATTTAGGACTAGACTGAATAAATAGTAGTTAAACGATATATAAAGAATATTAAGGAGTGCGGTGAACAATTGTTTTGAAGAGAGCGAACAAATAAGCTTGGACCAAGCGTGTTGAAATATTAAACTTTGACAAAATTTAATGATGCCATAAGGGAGCAATGGCGGCGCCCACGTCTACGCCGGGCACCACCACTATGATCTTAGTTGAAAAGGAGAAACTGAAAATCAACAATTGTAAAGCTGGTTTGCAGATAGTCAGTACCTTGTTGTTTGAAAGGAAGTGTTGAGTTGAAGGACCAGGAGATAATCCGATGAAGCTCGAAGTATCTTCCGGTGGCCGCAGAAAACCCCACCGCCACCTCAGACGGGAGCAAATCTGTGACGGGATCAGGTAACTCTGTGCTGACTTGCACGGGGCCAAGAGAAGGATTGTCATCAAACTGAAGAGTGGCCACTAGCATGCGAGTGGTGCTGTTGAAAGTGATGGTCGCCGTCATGGCGCCTCTGAGACTGCCGTTGGGCAAGGTTGTAGTGTTGGCGGAGGCTTTAACAGTGTTGATGTCAATGGCTATGTGATCGGATGAGGGGTCAAAGTAGTTTCTGAATTTGTCGAACTCGACGGCAATGATCCGGTCAGCGCCCTTGGCGTTCATCCCGTCTCCGCCATGGAGGCCGAGGGTGCTCCCGCCAGCGTCCAGCGGCAACACGGATGGGAAACTGGAGAGAAATAAAGCCATGCCATCGGCTGCAATGGACTGATTGAAGCCCTTAATCACGAAGTTGAAACGCGTGGAAAAGCTCGCCACCTCACGAGTGCGGGTGTCGTAGAAGGGCACCGGGTGATTGTAGGACATCCGCCCCTGGCAACCTTGCCTGGACTCGCCCTCTGTGTTACATGTGAGGTCGACTAGCTTACCGTTGAGGCTGGCGTTGCCCTCGAACAGGAGGTCATTTGAGCGGTAGATGGATCCGTTGGAGAAGTCGAAGCTGAAGGAGAAGGCGGAGGCATCGGATTCCGCTACAACATTGTAGGAGAAGAGGAAGCAGCAGGTGGTGTAAAGGTGGAAGAGGAGGAGGATGCTTGTCGGAGACATATTTGCTGGAACTTACTTACTGGCCGTGTGAGCTCGATTAATAGTAGTGCGACGCCGCTACCCCTCACCCCCTAGGTAGCTACTCAAGTCAAGTGGGTCAAGGTCACCGGTCCTGCCTTCGGTTCAATGGTGCCGTGCACGTGGTCGTATACGCAGAAAACCCACATCACCCGTGACATCGTCGTGATCTTCTCGAACGCGCCATCAGATGGTGACTTAAGTGTCACGGGCGATATCGTTCCTTCTAGTAATAAAACTCTTAAATTATCGCAAGTTGCAACGTCTGCACAGTACCAGTCTGTCAAGAAACTGTAGGGAATAGTGCTATCGCTGTTTTCCTTCCGTTGTTTCGTGGCCACCACTTGCGCGAAACATTTTCTCTTTCTTTTGTCCACCACCGCGAATCCATTCGCCCAGCGCCCAGCATGCATGCAGGGCCGCTGAACTAGCAGGTGCATCCTTGTCATGCATGCAAAGCAGGTGGGCTGTTGGCTATGCTAGCTAGTTGCAAGTGTAAAAGTATTTTGGGTGCACATTCAAATGAAATGTTTTATCCAAAACTTTAGAGCATCTCTAGTCGTGTCTCCCAAATGGTATTCGGTCAAAGCGCTGGATCGGTCGTTTGGGACATCGCACCTTGATGTCGCGCTTGAGGGGCGTACGTCCTCTCCAGCCGCGTTCCCCAACCCGACCCCCAAACAATTTTCTATTAGATATTAACGTTTCTAAAAGTATAATAGGCGCGCCT
This sequence comes from Lolium rigidum, assembly GCF_022539505.1. Taxonomy (NCBI): domain Eukaryota; kingdom Viridiplantae; phylum Streptophyta; class Magnoliopsida; order Poales; family Poaceae; genus Lolium; species Lolium rigidum. The sequence goes on from NC_061513.1 coordinate 278,995,922, forward strand.
CCATGGGGAGCTCACAATGATTTGAGATTCTCAGCCGTCGGATCTTCCATGTTGCTGCATCTCGTCAATTCATTTTTGTTACCTCGTCGTATAAAGAGCCAGCATGCAATGAAACCCTAGCCACCGCCCACCCAATCGGTTGTCTCTCCTCACCCTCAATTCCAATCCCACCTTCTCCTCCAATCCCCTCGCTTCCTCCTCTCCCAATTCGGATCCCACCTTTTCCTCCAGCGGCTGGCGGTGCCTCTACGCCTCGATGGTTTCTCGTGGCCTCCACTGCTCACTCATCCTCTCCCCATTTTATTTCTCCTCCTCCCTGCTCGCCCGTGCCAGGCTCGTGCACAGAAGGAGGAGAGGGTTGAGAGAAAGAGGGGGACATAGAGGGAGAAGGAGCAGAGAAAGACTCATTTTTATTTGCTGTAATTGGGTGTACTCATCTAGATTGTTTCTAATGCCCAGCACCCCCATCTCGAGTTGGTCTTGAGTCAGGTAACCATCCTCTTTTTTCGAATTATTAATCTTGTTCTTTTTTGTTCTCCAGGTTGCTTTTCTGTGAAAAAGTTGGTGTTTCTATCACCCTCTTTTAACCACATGATCTTGGATCTCTGTTTCCAAAAGATCTCTCCTCTGTGTAGAAACTCATCCAACTCACTTTCTATCTTTTTTTATTTTGTTTCCGTTCTGATATTTTCTACATCTTCTGGCTCTTTCCAAATCTCTTCTTAGATTTTCAATTCTTCTAGGGATGAATTCCACTGTCTTCTTGCTCCAGTCTTGCAAGTTTTCTTTTACTCTCCAGTCTTTCTCCAGTCTTGCAAGATTATTGACACGAGGCTGACCTTTCCAAGAGGTTTGGATTTCCTCCTGGAGCGAGCACTCCCTTTCCTAGTGAACTTCGTCCCTGACCCAAATGCTTTACAAAGAAATCTTGGAAGGTGTTGGTCCAGTCAGGGCAGGCAACGACTGTATCAAGCCTGACCCTAACGTTTTCAGGGCCTTTTTATTTGTTATCAAAAGTCCAAGAAAGTCCAGAATAGCCAAGGTCAAAGAGATTGCAAAAGGAAAACATCTCCCTCAACTCAGCCATCTGCTTTTCTCCTCTTTTTCTTCTAGAGAAGTGCTCTGATTGTCACATGACTTCATTGAAGTCTCCCAACATAAGCCATGGACCATTTTGCATAGGTTTCATTTTGTTTAGCAAATCCCACATCAGATATCTCTGATGCCTACGAGGCTCACCATAAATAAAGGAACTCCTCCATTTCATATTATTTTGTTGATCATGGATCATTACATCAATAATTCTGCTATTTATTTTAAATAGCTCTACCTCTATAGACTCGTCCCAGAACAACGCGACACCACCACCTTTTCCTTCGTCAATAAATGAAACACAATGCTTAAGGCCTAATCTCAAACAAAGACTATCTAAGAGCATCTCCAGCCGCGTCCCTCAAAGGGATTTGGTGCGCCGGACAAAAAAATGTCGTCAGCCGCGTGCCCTAGAGGCCCTTTCCGTCCGGCGCGGCCCAATACGGTGTCCGGCGTCCCGAGCCCGTCCCCGCTACACAGGGGATGATCCGGGCACGCCGGACACAATGAAATGCGAGGCCGGGAGTGGCGGGGCCAATGCGTTAGCGACTCACGAACGAAGCGTCACAGCTTTGCCTTAATGGCGACGGAGGGGCAGTTGAGACGTCTCGTCGGCACTGCGCACCCTCCAAGCGTCGTCGGCGTGCGCACGCCACCGCACTTTCCCGCGCTTTATTCCCACCGCTTCTAGCCTCTTCCCACGCTATCTTCCTGCCTCTTTTGGCGACGCCGGCGTCTAAAAAAGGTCTCCCCCGCTCAATGGTAGCCACCACAGCCGCCGGCACCCCTTTCTCCGCCGCAAGCATAGCCCTCGTCGCATAAACACCACTGCGCAATGATGAACTGCCCCGGCCAGTTCCCTCCACCACAGTCTCCACCACCACCTCCACCACCACCTCAAGCACCGCAGTTCGACATCGACCCGAAAGCTGCAGTGAACAAGGCGCGGGAGGAGGCGCGCTGGTGGACACCATAGCGGCGTTTGACGCCGCCATGACATAAGAGGTGCGGTGGCACCGGGCGGAGGATATGGGCGAGCGGTGGCCTGGAGAGCGGCAACTCCTGCTCATGGAGCAGGATCTCTAGTACCGTGAGCGGTGGGAGGCGATCGAGCAGCGGTGGCTAGAGGCGGCGGAGCGTCAGCAGCAGGAGGCGGCGTAGGACCATCAGTAGTGGGAGGCGGCGCTGGCGGCAGCGGTGGTGGCTTGGGGGGACGCGGGCGGATGCGTTGGCGGCGGAGGCCGATGCGTTCGCGGCGCAAATGGAGTAGGAGGAGGTGGCGGAGGAGGAGGAGGAGGAGGAGGAGGAGGAGGACGACGACTTCAAGTGGTACGACAACGACGGGTCGCACTCAGAAGAGGCGGCGGATAAACAACGAGCGCTCGTCGAGTCCTTCGAGTCGGAGAAGAAGCTCCAGGACGACGCTCGTGCCCGCGAAGACGTCCAGATTCGCCGCTCCATCGAGCTCTCCCTCCAGGCGGCACAGCAGGGGAGGGCAGGCAACGACGCGCTCATGGAGCACCGGCGTCTTCTCGTCACCCTCCGTAGGGAGAGGCGGCGCGCGGAGCAGTAGCTGCGGCGGAGGGGGGAGCGATGATGGGGCGGGGCCGTCGAACGCACCGTCGGGCGGCCAGTAGGATAGGGTTAGGTAAAATCTAGCCGTTTTCATTCAAACTTGTAATATATAATCAAATTTGAATGGAAATCTTTATTTTCGTGCACTTTTATTTATTTGGGGGTGTGTTTGGGGGACGCGACTGAGAAGCGACGTCCCCCAAACGCGGCACGAAGAAAACGCGTCCCCCAAAGGCTCGATCCGGCGCCCTTTGGGGGGACGCTTTGGGGGACGCGGCTGGAGATGCTCTAAGATAGCTTTAATATGGCAAGTTTCAGAGAGGATGAACAGCTGGGGTCGATGAGCGCACAGAAGACGCTCCGAACTGTCCGGGGTTGCCCAAACTCCTCGTCGTCTTCGGGTACTATCCCACTTTCGGGCGGAGAAGTGTAGCACCTTGCAACAGTAGTGCCCTGCTAAGTTACCAAGAGATCTAAAGTTAAAAATAATGCGTCGGATGACAATGAAATTACCTCGGCCGACAAGTTAGGAGCATCGTAAGGATCCACAAGGGATTCCAGTGGGATGGTGTCTTCTTGACTGAAGTGAGTCAAGCACGGATATAACTATTATGAGCATCGTAATGGAATAACCTTGGTGACACCGAGGCTGAGATAACTGTTTTTTGGTCCCGGCTTGTCACACAAACAAAAATGATATTACGGTACAGGGATGGGTGCCTGATGAAGCAAGGTGAGAAAGTTTTCTAGAAAATAGGTAAACAAGGTTCAGAAATGCGGTAACAAGCCTTGACAGTTGTGTGCAAAGTAGAATTGTACAAAGTGTCAATAGAAGATTCAGATCGTTGCAGTAGATGGCATAGTTGAACAGACATGTGGCTGGTCACATAAGTTTCGATTTTTTTGCTATATTTAAGAGGAATGCAAAAAAAGCAGTGACATTTTTCTTCTTTCAAATCAAAATAATCAGGGCAGTGTTATGATAACCGAATAAAATTGGCACTTGAATTACCTAAGAGTGACATTCAATCATTCCAATTATCAGAGTTCTCTTCCATTAGCTTCTCCATTCTTTCCTCGTCAGATGAACTTTATTAAAAATAAATACATAATCAGTACAGTGCACTAGTGACAAATTTTTTTCCTTGAAACAATAGTGTTATGATAAATGCTACTCGCCTGCCCGCAAGCTCGTGAGGTCAGGAGTTTCTTTCACCTCGACATCGCTGATCCCGCCGCCCTCTGCTTCGACGACTTCCTCCTCTCGCGCTGCTACAACTACGTGCAGGCTACCATCCACACTGCCATTGCCTAGAGCATTTGGAAGAGGAGGAACACCATTGTCTTCGACAACGACGGTGCGTTGAAGATGTCCGCCTCTGGGAGTTTCGCTATACCACTTCTGCTTTGGCGTTTCTTCTCGATAACTAACCGTGTATTAACTATGATCCCACTTAAACACCTGTTTTAGCTAGCTTATCTTCCCTCTACTCTTTGTAACAGAACCGCTGTATTTTTGGTTTCCCCTGGTTATAAAGTTCAGGACGGCGTAAGCCTGCCGTAGTCCCGTTCAAAAATAATAATAATGTTATGATAAGAGAGTAAAATTGGCAGAACAACTTGTCCGAGAGGAAAAACCTTGGTCTACAATAATTCTTAGAATATAGTGACACTAGTAATTTTGGAATTCTATAAGTATAATCCATTACACATGCGATGAATGCAAAATCAGTAGTGCAGTAGTGGCATTTTTTTTTTCTTTCGAATCAAAATAATAAGGGCAGTGTTATGATAACCGTGTAAAATTTGCACTTGAATTACCAAAGAGTGACATTCAAGCAAACCAATCATCAGAGTTCTCTTCCATTCGCTTCTCTATTCTCTCCTCATCAGTTGAACTTTATTAGAAAAGAGAACACAGAATCAGTACAATGCACTAGTGACATTTTTTTCCTTTTGAAACAATAGAGTTATGATAAAGCGAGTAAAATGAGCGAATCAACTTGTCTGAGATAAATAACCTGGATCTACAATAATTCTTAGAAAATAGTGTGACACTAGTAATTTTGGAATGCTATAAGTACAATCCATTAAGAGATTCGATTCGAGCCGTGAATCGGGGCCAATCTAACTCCACGGGCACAATGCGATTATAGACATGACCCTCGAACTGGTTTGTCACCTCTTCCAATGCCCCAGTCTCGAGACCAACCATGTACATGCAGCGGATACCACCGTCCATGAGGAGCATCCTGCCGCTCCTCTCTCCCAAGCAAACGCACGAGGGGTGTTGAAGCTTCGGGTTTACCTCGGGCAGTTTCAGCTCAATCGCCCTAGTGCGGAGCCAGAGCCGGTGTACATAGCAATACACACTTTGTTAAGCTTGGAAGAGCCAGCCTCATTTGGTGCTTTTGAATCTTGCAAAATTATGCTTTGGAATCTTGGAAAATATTATCCAGGGTTGTATATACATATTTTAAAACTCTAAGGAAATTGTGGAAAAACCACACCATGATTTAATGTTATTTAAAGTGAGATGGTGATTGATGCAATATCTCCAATGTCATGGGCTATGTGAGCCTCTACGTTGAATTCCTCGAGTTGGACAGAACACCGGCGTGTTGCGGCGAGTGACATGGTATTCGAGTTGCCCAATATGTAGAACAACAATGATTTGTAGAACACCAATGATGTAATGGTGAAAGAGATTAAACTAAGGGCCTAATGGGAAAAGAGAAGTGATAAATATGTGACATATGCATACTTTTCGTGCTTTTGTGATTCTATGTTTTATGAGAGAGATAGGGGAGGTAGAGCTTGCTCCGGTGCTCCCCCTAAACGAAGTTGAAGGGTCATAGTTGTTTTTTGTTGTTGTTGTTGTGTTGGGTCCATCGAAACCCATATCCAGCCTATGTATACATGTCTGTATTGATATGTGTACGTCGCCTTGTTTTGAAACCCTAGTGGCGGCACATCAACCATCGTGATGGGTGGTAGGGTTCTTCCTCTGCTGGGATCTGCCGCCAGAGGACGGAATCGCTACGCGCGCCGGTCGTCTCCGCCATCGCCGACGCCAACGTCCTTTTATAGGACCTTTCTATTTCGGTACACGCACGGAGACCGTAGATACATACAAAAATGAGGTATAACCAACGAAAAAATAGAGCGCTATTTCGGCGTTATAGCAGCGCTATAGCGTATTTGGAAAGTGAATCTCGCTACGCTATGTACATTTTGCTCGCTATGATGCTAATCACGCTATTAGCGGCTATTAGCGGTGCTATACGCGCTATAACACAACGCGGGCCATACGGGCCCGTACAGGGCTGCACGGACGGTTACACTGAAATTACGATCGTGCCTCCACTTATGAACAGGTATGGAAAGATCTCCACCGTTGTTGTGTTTGACGTGCCTATAATTTTTCCAGGGAAAGAGCACTGGAGTAGAGAAAGATGGTGTGGTTCAAAAAAAAAAAAAAGAGTAGAGAAAGATGGTGCAATGTGAAATACCTGTGTCCTTCTATGGTGCTAAAGAGCACGGTTGTAGTTTGAACAAAGACCCAAACCTCATGCTCGTATGGATGGTTTTTGACATTGAAAGATATTCATTAACATGCGTCTTTGTTCACATGTCCACCTCACCGGCAATAATCACGTGTATTATATCATGTATATCATGTGTAACGAGTAAGAAATTTGAAAATCACGGCCATTCAACTAGTCACAGGGTAATATAAGAAAATCACAAAATGACCACCGTTGATTTGAGGGGGTAGGCTAGGCAACGACAGGGTAAGAAAATCACAAAGTGACCGAGGTCTACTAATATGTAGATTTTGCTGGTTGAAGAAAGGTAAAGTACATATCAGAGGCTGTCCTCATTGCTCGTACACATATGAGAAGCTGCCAGGTTTGTTGACAAATAATACAGTAATTGTTATACTAGATTTTTTTTTTGAACAAGGGGAGGGCCTGGAGGCCCAAGAAGCTTCATTTATAGCGGTGGGGTAAAATTACATCAAGGAACAGCAGAAAAACTAAAATTGCAACAAAGTCCTTGGTTTTTGCTAAGAGGACCTCGAACAGAAAAGCATAACGTGATCCGGTCCTCCTCCACCGACGGTGCTTGTCCTCGATGCCGCAGCCGTCGACCATGCCGCCGGGGATTACACCACTTGGGGCAAGGTCGCCGATGAACGCCGCGGTGAGGTTGATGAAGATCCTCCAAACTGGCACACTGGCCTGGAGGAAGAAGAGCCGCAGGAGCCAGGAGCTCCGCGGTGCGAAGGGTCCCCTTTGGCCAGATGGAGCAGCGGCGCCATGAAGCCGTTGCTTAGATCCTTCAACAATCCCCGGAGCTCGAGATCTAGCCGTCGCTGAGCTCTGGCCTCCACCATGGCGGCCAGATCCGGCAAGATCGGATCGAAATCGAGCTCCACCGAGCTTATTGGTTGGAGGTGAAGAAGAGATCTCCTCCGCTGCTATTCCCTCCGACCACCGGAGCGGCACAGAGAGGAGAACCTCCGCCACAGGCCGGCCTAAGCTGCTCGCTAGCTCCGACCATTAGACCCTCCAGATACATGGCATAACGCCAGACCGGCAACCTGCGAAACGACGAAATCCTAGACTACTATATACAGAAGGCCGGCCTCTTCTCCCCCAACGCCTCCGGCCGGCAGAGCCGCCGGAGGGGAGAGGGAGAGGAGCCGGCGAGATCTTCTTCTTGTTATACTAGATCCGACACCATCTGCTGCTTCGCTTCGGGCCGTTCTGTGTGTGCACACGCATCATACCAAGCCAGGGCATGGAACAGGAGGATGCTGCAACCCACGCCGCCCAAGGCCACACCGCCCAGCAGGTCGGTAGACACACCAAAATCCTTGATCCAGATGGAGCAGCAAACTAGAACCGTCGCCGCCAGCACGACGAACAGGCAGGCCATGAGAGCACCGATCAAGCGCTGTCGTTATTATACCAAAAGCAGGAAAATTAATGATTCTAGTAGCTCAAGAAAACAACTAATCAATCTGAACTTGCATGCATTGATCGAGCCTGTAGACGTACCCGTTCCCATCTGTCGAGGATGGGGGAGTCGCCATCTGGCTTGACCTCCTCGGCTGAGCTGTCGCCACTGCTAATCGAGGTCAAGGGTAATACCGCCGCCGGCGGATTAGAGATTGTCTTCATGTTGTGGTCGACGTCGATAGCCGCCGTGTCTAGACTCTAGAGTAGTCAATGGTTGCTTGTTGCTGCACCAATATCGTTGCCTCGATTTATAGGGCTTCTGTGATCTGTAGTTCTGGAGATTAGGTTCGGATTCCGGTTCCTATTCCACATGACTAAACAGTCGAAAACGAATCGGTGGAGAATTGCGACTCTAAACCGGTAGTGGTGGAGATTGGGCAAGGCACGGACACGGATCTGAAGATTAATTAACTGCACAGGGAAGCTAAGAATCATTGATTTTATGAATGCATCCTAAGCGAAGAATCACATGGATTATTTTCCTGCAACAACGCGCACATGCAAGCCAAGAATCAAACGATTGTACATGAACTTGCAGTACTTGACGGGCGCCTTGCCGCGCACGGGTTTAACTTCTGGTACACTATGAAAGTTGTACCGTTCATTACTTCATGTGCACCCACATTAACACCCATTAACCGAACGGCGAAGTTTCGCTTTCTTGTCGATGCCATGGGACATGTTGAAGCTCGATTCCCATGGTATTGACATAGGCGGAGAAAGTCATGGCGTCTGCGATTGGAGAACCGGAAGTTATGGCAGAGGGGAATATTGGATGCGATGAAGATGAAGCTTCACAGGCTGTTGTACAGTTATGGCTTGTGGGGTGATATTCTTGTCCATTCCGGAATACATGTGTGTCAAGTGTTTAGTGACTGGTTGCAGCGGCCTCGGCAAGCGGGAGCAGTAGGACCAGAGGATTTCATTTTAGTGGTGCTCCTTCAGTACCGAGTCTCGATTTAGAGGATGAAAACCCAATGTCTAACATTCTCTTGTTGTACATGACAATCGCATTGTTAAAGATATTGTTTTGTTGAGCTTTTGAGTGGGCGAAAAGCTGATGCATCACGCTACCCCTTATTACGAACACGAAATGAACACAAGGTTCAGTTTTCTACAAAATAGAAAGTGTCGATAGAAGATTTGGATCGTGGCATTACATGGAAGAGTTTGAGAAACATGTGGCTCTTCGCATAGGTTTTTCTTTTCTTGCTATATCTAAGATGAATACAACATCAGTACACTGTAGTAGTGACATTTTTTTCTTCTTTCGAATCAAAATAATAAGGGCAATGTTATGATAACCGAGTAAAATTGGCACTTGAATTCAGTCAATCCAATCATCAGATTTCTCTTGCGTTATCTTCTCCGTTCTCTCCTTGTCAGTTGAACTTTATTACAAAATCAGTATGGTGCACTAGTGACATGTTTTAATCCTTTTGAAACAATAGTGTTACGATAAGCGAGTAAAATTAGCAGAACAACTTGTCCTAGAGGTAGAACATGGGTCTACAATAATTCTTAGAAAATAGTGACACTAACTAGTAATTAATTTTGGAATGCTATAAGTAGAGTTCAGTAAGCGATTTGAGCAGGGAATCGGGGCCAATCTAACTCCACGGGCACGATGCGATTATAGACATGACCCTGGAACTGGTTTGTCACCTCTTCCAATGCCCCGGTCTCGAGATCAACCATGTACACGCAGCGGCTACCACCGTCCATGACGAGCAACCTGCCGGTCCTCTCTCCCAAGCACACGCATGTGGGGTGTTGAAGCTTCGGGTTTACCTCGAATAGCTTCAGCTCAATCACCCTATTGCGGAGCCAGAGCCAATCAGCTTGTCGCTGTGTCCACATCTCCAGCCGGCACTCTTCGCTGCAATATCGGCATAGTGTCAACAGGGTACCGTTTGATGTGGTGGTAAGACGGTCCATGTTAGAGATGCCATCCAAGGAGTCAAGATACAGCTGCATCGCGTTCTCAATGTGGTTGCCGTCCACAGTGAGGGGTTTCACCGGGGTCGGGGTCAGGAGCTTGGTTATCCTGACGTGCCCCGTCTCGACATCGATGTTGAGGACGTGGAAGTGTGACATGGTGGAAAACAACCAGTGCGCGTAGCCTTGGCAGACCACACCTTGTGCGTGCATCATGACCCATGCTTTGGGCTCTGGGTTGCTGAAGCTCTTTACATGGGTGCTCCAGGCATGCTGTGTGTCGGGTGCGAAAACATGGAGGTTGTAGCTCGTGTTGTGCTTGTCCTGGCCGAAAATCAACACTTTGAACATCGGCGGCGGCTGGCCTGCATCGCCGGAGTAGTTGCCGCTGCCTACACGGCTTGGTAGGATGACATAGCCGTAAGAGTTGGCGTGGTGGGCAAAACAGCAGCCGCAGTCCAGCTCTGGTAGCACGTGGCAGGTGCCGGCGAGCAGATCGCACACGGCGAAGCGGGCGGCGTAGGTTTTCGAGGACACAAGGCGCAGCAGGAGGAGGCTGCCCCGCGAGGCCAGCGGCACGGCGCTGTCAAGAGAGTCCGGAGCGCCGCGGATGAAGGAGCTGAGATGGCGGTACGGAGGAGGAGAAGTACCCGTCGATCTGCCGCCGGTGGGAACGAATGATAGAGGCACGCCGGCGTCCATGGGACCCGTCCCCGGTAGCCATGTGGCGTGGCACTGCCCAGCGAAGAAGCCGAGGAGAGGGGACGGCCACCGGTGACGGAGGAAGGAGGAATCGGCCACTAGGCGGCGCCAGCGCTTGCAGGTGGCGGCGCAGCGGAAGAGGGCCAACGCGTCGCCGTCGTCGTGGAGGCGCTGGAGGATCCCGTCGTGGATGATCTCATCCGGGAGGTATGCCATCGATCAATCTGTGCTGTGGTAGCTTAGCCGACCCGGCGCGTGGCTACGATTAGCTCTGACTCGATAGTTTTGATCACGACAAAATTAGGTTAAGTAGAGTAGGACACGTACGTAGCTAAGCTATATCCGATCTTTTTTGAGAGAACTCGGTTTGCCTTGATAATCCAGCGTGGAGTACATTAGGGTCGTACCTTGGGTTCATTAGGACAAGGACCCTAACTACTCTACAATTTTCTTTATAGCGCACAGATGCAGAATACAATTGCAAGGGCTGGTTATAGGATAAATATACTGTTAAAAAGACTAAGCTAATCTTACCAAAAAAAAAAGGTAAAAAAACTAAGCTAATCATAGCACCTAAGCTAATCAAGTTGTTATATTTGAACATTTTGTTGCTATTTAAAAAAATATAATTTTTGAGAACCCACATGAGATCTGCGTGTCATTGTATTAAGCTTGAAGAAACGGACCAGAAAGTACAATACAACCGAACGAGGAGAAAAGACATCCACCGCTAGCAAAAGGGCGAAGCTAGCCGCCCTAAGGGCAGAAACTAGTGGACCTCTCTCGAATGCGCACCTCTACAAACTGACCAAGCTCTCCACTCATCGAGCACTAGGTTGAGGGTGCCAGACATCGGCGCGGGCTTCCCATCAAAAAGCCTAGCGTTACGCTCAAGCCAAAGCATGCACAGGGTTAACATGATGAGTGAGTTGACCTTCTTCCTTGCCGCCGGCGGGAAGCGTGCAGCAGCAAGTAGCAACCAATCGTTGATGTTGGTATCCCCTGTCGGCACAATGTTTGGCAGCCCAAGTCTCGCCACCAGCCAGGACCAAACCCCCTGTGAGAACACGCAATGCAGCGACAGGTGGTCGAGAGTTTCATTGGTGCATAGTGGGCAAAGCGCGTGCATAGGCAAACCGTGACGCAACCTCCGGTCTGCCATCCAACACCGTCGTCGCTGGTGGCGAGTTATATATTCTTGGAGCAAAGTACAAAGGACGGTCCAGGCCACTATATATCCTAGGTGTCCATGTTGTTGGTTCATGGCCTTTTGATTAAGGCGGTAGCGTTGCTTGCTCCTCGCCATCTCGAACAGCCATGGTCACCACCCGACAAGGAAGCCATGTGTGCTACTAGTTTCTCGTCTGAGCAAGTTGTGTTGCTCAAGTACCGTGGTGAAGCAATGTCCAAGGATTCAGAGGGTTACCTTGATCTGTCGAGGCAAGTTGTTTCTGTTGAAGCTGAAGGAAGGCTCGACATTTTCGTAGGGGCATATGTCCCGACTTTTGGCGGTATCATCGCACGAGGCCATGTCTCCTTCGCGCCCAAATGTTGCAACGTCTAGAATTGACCTTGGTGACACCGAGGTAGCGATAATTGTTGCGGTACACGGATGGGTGCCTGATGAAGAAGGATGAGAATGTGAGGGCAACACTAGCGTTGGTTGCTCTGTGTGCTCGGTTTGTTGAAGCATATTTGCTATTTTCATGTCACAAGTAGCTATGCAAGTATTCGTGTATGGATGTTCCAACTATTTGTGTATCAGCTGTTATGTTGTGTGAAGTAGTTTTGTTCGGATTAATCATGGGTCTGTTTTTATGGTACGAGCTAGCTTATAGCGCAAACAGTTTGTACAAATAAAACAAGTTGGGTATTGTTTGCTGGAAACCCCATGTTCTCTTCTTTTGTTGTTCTGAGAGTTAGCTAAGGGCGCGTTTGGTAGGCTGCATGCCACTTAGCTCGCATCGGCCCGGTAATTTTCGGCATGTTTGGTTGCTTGGGTCGAGTCGTGTTTTTGCAGGAACCGGTTCTCAAACCAGCGTCGGGCCAGACCTGTAGGAACATCCAAAATGGTAGTTTCCAGCGGTGCAGCGAAATCTCTTATGGAGCCCATGCAAAAGGAAATCTTTGGATGCAAGCTGCTCCTGCTTACACTCACTCTCCCTTAAGTACTTCACACACCCTCCCCTCAAATCAATACAAACATAGTTCGAATCGAAATAAGCTATAGATGAAAAAGATGTGTGTTAATGATACGAATCAATTCCCACAGTCGGTTTCGAGTTTCGTCAGTCGTAAATCGTCAATTTCATGTATGAAGTTTTGAGCAAATTTTGTCAAATTCATCGCACACGCTCAACCGTTTGAAATTTCCTTTGAAGGGTGGGTTCACCTGACCATTCCACATGACTTTCATGTTGAGAGGTTTTCATTTTGGTGGACATAGACGGATAAATAAATGACTCGCTGGTATACTGTAATACGTCCGTACGTGTGAGTATAGTTTGGAATACTTTTGCTCAACTCCTCGCTTGTCATCTTCATAGACGTCGACATGGTGATGATATGTGAGAAGTGAGAGGTGATAATCCATGGTGGTGGCGGCATGGTAATGTTCATCTTCATGGTTGATGACGTGGTGATGCTTGTGACCGGCGTGACCGATGGTGTCATGGTGGTATTAGGTTTCGTCATCGGCGACATGGTTATGCTGGTGACGGGCGTGAACGGTGGTGTCATGGTGGTGTTTGTCTTCGTGGTCGACGACGTGGTGATGCTTGTGACCGGCGTGACCGACGGTGTCATGGTGGTCTCGTCTTCGTAGTCAACGATATGGTGATGCTTGTGACCGGCGTGACCGACTGCGTCATGGTTATCTTCGTCCTCGTGGTCGGCGACGTAGTGATGCTTCTGGCCGGCGTGAACGACGGTGCCATGGTGGTCTTCATTTACATGGTCGGCGACATGCCCATGCTTGTGATCGGCGTGACCGACAATGTCATGGTGCTCCTCATCTTCGTGGTCGGCTACGTGCCCATGCTTGTGACCGGTGGTGTCATGATGCTCTTCGTCTTCGTGGTTGGCGACGTGGTGATGGTTTTGACTGGCATGACCGGCCATGCCATGGTGGTGTCTGCCTTCGTGGTCAGAGGTAAGGTCACCATGTGGATAAGTGGTGAGGCTAGAACTGGATTCGTATGTAACCAAACATACTGAGCACTACGTTTCTGCTGGACCAAAAATATCGGCCCAGGTCACCAAACAACAGCCCAAAGCTGAAAGGTGGCCCGTCCGAAACAAGATGTGGATTTGTTCCCGCTGTGAGCTAGTGATGCAAAGTCCGGTCCAGATAACCAAACGTGCCCTAAACGTTCTGGACTCAGAGTGGATTTTTGAAACCCTCCGATGGTGGCTTTTTGTGAGACTTTCTTTTTTATTGTGGTTTTAGTTTGGTAGAGTCTTCAAATTGGGCCGGTACCATGTATTTAAGGCTGGACACGAGCCAGCTCGGGCTGAGCTCGGTCCGAGCCATGCTTTACCTCGCCGGAAATCAGCTCGGCTCGGGAAGGTTCGTTTTGTCGACGAGCCGGAAAAGTAGGCTCGCACCGAGCTTAGGTAAAACTCGGTCCAGCTCGGGCTGCCTCACGAGCTGGGAGCCTCCTGTCACTACCAGGTAGGCCCCACCACACGGAGGAGCACCGTGGACGCCGACAGTTGGAGCATCGATGAACTCCACGATGAGCGTGACCTCGATGGCGCCTTGGCTTGCGTCGATGGAGTATTGTGCACCATGTAAACATCTCAGCTAGATACCTGAAACCCTGCAATAAATAAAAAGATGTGTGCATTTATTGATGCAGAGGTTGGTGTTTTCCCCTATTTCGAAAAAAATATCTCAGCTAGATGGCTTAGACGCTCACAGATGTAATATTCACGGTGATGCTTCTGAACTGCTACGTTTATAGTGTCATCCCGTATTCAGATAATCATTGAAACTCTCTTAATCCTAAAAAATATCATACAGAATTTGGAAAAGCAATAACTTGTTTCCAAGAGATTTGAGTGAGGCTAGAAAATTTGGACAAGCAGACTAGCAAGTTAATCGTTGTAGAACCCTGTGCCTAGAAAGTTCACTTCTCTTGTGAAAAAAAGGTTTACTTCTCTCAAAATTCAGAATGGGCCTAGGAAGTTTACTTCTTTCAAAATTCAGAATATTCCTCAGGTTAGCAGACCGAATGATGTTACTACCATCCAAACTTGATTTATAGAAGAATCTCAAAAATTAAATTCTTACTTTGGAGTCAAAAGAGGTCCTGGTGGATTGATATGTGTCTGTTTGTTGCTTGGCTGTTGGGCATCGAAATTATATTGTATGTACATTTGGGATTTTTCAGCATGTTGGCCATGTTAACATGTTTTCAATGGAATAAATATGTGCATTAAATATAAGCGTGCATCCGTACAAATTTCTCAAATATCTTGCACATGGACACTAATCAAGTGGCAAGATCTTGAAATACTATCAGAATGACTCTCTATCGCCAATTTTACTTAACATTGTACCTGATATGTGCGAAGAACTCACGATGAATTGCAGGAGCGTTGCCTCATCTATTTTTTTTTAAGATAACAATTGATGAAATTCAACAATGGCAAAACCGATTACAAACGAATCCACAAAATAAAGAAAATACAATATGGACCCAGAGGACTGATGGCGTGCAGTCGACACGTCCGTTGGGAACCCCAAGAGGAAGGTGTGATGCGCACAGCAGTAAGTTCACTCAGTAAGAAACCAAGGTTATCGAACCAGTAGGAGTCAAGGAACACGTGAAGGTTGTTGGTGGCGGAGTGTAGTGCGGCGCAACACCAGAGATTCCGGCGCCAACGTGGAACCTGCACAACACAATCAAAGTACTTTGCCCCAACGTAACAGTGAGGTTGTCAATCTCACCGGCTTGCTGTAAACAAAGGATTAGATGTATAGTGTGGATGATGATGGTTGCTTGCGAAGAACAGTAACGAACAATTGCAGTAGATTGTATTTCAGATGTAAAGAATTGGACCGGGGTCCACAGTTCACTAGTGGTGTCTCTCCCATAAGATAAACGCATGTTGGGTGAACAAATTACAGTTGGGCAATTGACAAATAAAGAAGGCATAACAATGCACATACATATATCATGATGAGTACTATGAGATTTAATCGGGGCATTACGACAAAGTACGGAGACCGCTATCCAAGCATGCATCTATGCCTAAAAAGTCCACCTTCAGGTTATCATCCGAACCCCTTCCAGTATTAAGTTGCAAACAACAGACAATTGCATTAAGTATGGCGCGTAATGTAATCAACACAAATATCCTTAGACAAAGCATCGATGTTTTATCCCTAGTGGCAACAGCACATCCACAACCTTAGAGGTTGCTGTCACTCCCAGATTCAATGGAGGCATGAACCCACTATCGAGCATAAATACTCCCTCTTGGAGTTACAAGTATCAACTTGGCCAGAGCCTCTAGTAGCAACGGAGAGCATGCAAGAACATAAACAACATATATGATAGATTGATAATCAACCTGACATAATATTGAATATTCATCGGATCCCAACAAACACAACATGTAGCATTACAGATAGATGATCTTGATCATGATAGGCAGCTCACAAGATCTAACATGATAGCACAATGAGGAGAAGACAACCATCTAGCTACTGCTATGGACCCATATTCCAGGGGTGAACTACTCACACATCGATCCGGAGGCGATCATGGCGATGAAGAGCCCTGCGGCAGATGATTCCCCTCTCCGGCAGGGTGCCGGAGGCGATCTCCTGAATCCTCGAGATGGGATTGGCGGCGGCGTCTCTGTAAGGTTTTCCGTATCGTGGCTCTCGGTACTGGGGTATTCGCGACGAATGCTTTAAGTAGGTGGAAGGGTAGGTTTAGGGGCGACGCGAGGACCCCACACGCCAGGGCCGCGCGGCCAAGGCCTGGGCCGCGCCGCCCTGCTGTGTCGGCGCCTCGTCGCCCACTTCGTTTCCCTTTCGGACTTCTGGAATCTTCGTGCAAAAATAAGACCCTGGGCATTGATTTCGTCCAATTCCGAGAATATTTCCTTTGTAGGATTTCTGAAACCAAAAACAGCAGAAAACAGCAACTAGCTCTTCGGCATCTCGTCAATAGGTTAGTGCCGGAAAATGCATAATAATGACATATAATGTGTATAAAACATGTGAGTATCATCATAAAAGTAGCATGAAACATAAGAAATTATAGATACGTTTGAGACGTATCAAGGACCACACACTGTACTCCCAAATCGCAATCAAGCCCATCGTCCTCATCGTCACCACCCAAGTACAGAGACCGAATCTGGAAGCCGCCCGTCTTCAAACACCATCGAGTCAGCGCCGCCACCTTCGCCACATTGGGATTTGAACACCGCAGGAGTGCCCACCCCGAGGGGTGAGAGCTAATAATCTTTTCCAGACCATCGGGTAGGCGGGAGCTAGTGGAAACCAAGCAGAAACTCCAAACCACGGACCCCGAGTAGTAGGTCCCAACCATCGACGCCATGTCAAGCCACTTCCTCCCCTATCCACCATGGCCGGCCGGGGGAAGCTTCACGACGCGACAATCGCATCCAAAAAAACCCTAACGAGGAAGGCGATTGTACCATCCCCTTCCGCTCCCTCGCCACTACGGCCGGCCAAGGGGAAGACAACAGCAACAATAGCCCTCCGACTCCCAAAGCTCCATGACAGAGTCAACAGACAACCGTGCCCGGAGAGATCACCCTCCCCAGATCCACCGATCTGAGAGGAAACCAGGCCAGCAGCTCGCCGGCGCAGCCACACGTGGCCTTGCCGAGATGGGGACCGAGATGCAGCACCTTTATTCCGACGCGACGCCCGCCTCCACCATCTCGGCAGCGCCCCCTGAAACCCTAGGGGCCCTCACCACCACGATTCGAAGATCCGCCGCCAGTAGGGCGATCCCATCGCGCAGGTAGCCGGTCCACCACCGTGGAGACGTCCACGCCGCCGCACACCCGCGGCACCTCAATGCCGGGGCTGCAAGAGACGCACGCCGCCACCGCGCGAGGGACGAAGCCCCCGCCGCCGCCGCCAGGGCTTTGCCCTGCGGGTCTTCCGGCGGCGACGAGGAGGAGGGGGCGAGGAGGGAGGTGGCAGGCGGCCGGCGACGGGAATCGCCCCCGAGTCGCCTAGGGTTAGGCGACGCGGGGTGTTGCCTCATCTAGTTGATGACGGGCTTTGTATCTTGCAATATGCCGATGATACAATCCACTTTGTGGAGCATTTCCTCGAAAAGGGTAAAAACTCGTAACTTAATACTTTGAACATTCGAACAACCTTCATGTCTAAATATTAATTTTCATAAGAGTTTGTTATTTTGTTTCGGAGAAGCTCATGAATTTTCCATTCAATACGATGAACTGTTCGGCTGTGAGCAATGTTGGTTCCCAGTGAAAAAGTGTTGAGATCCATTTGGAGAAATGGATGAACAGTTGAAAAAGGAACTCATTTCTGTCGGATTTATATGGTATTGGCAAGGACAGCAAAAGTATAAGCTGAAAGTTGATGGCAGCGGAATAAAATAGTGTAATACATTCTTCATGGGGTGGAAGGTTGATGGCAGCGGAATAAATCAGTACCATCACCTATTGATCTGCAGTCCAGTGTGTGCCCTGAAACGTTCTTCTTCATAGTGCACGACCACAAAATAATGTAGTGAAATAGTGTAGTACAGTTTTCTTCTTCATACTACCAGGGTTAGATACTTTCCCCTGGGCTACTAATTCACTTCTACCCGATGGTGCAGCGTGGGTAATGCTCAAAACAAGCCCGAAGTGGTCACTAGGTAATACAGGTAATTCCAGCTTGCGCATTCCCTTGCGGAGTTTCTTCTCTATCGAGTACGATAGTCCAGGTATGGCCTGCTTCCCAATCATCTCGATGGCGTGGATCTACTCTCGCTTGCAGCCTGGGGGCGCCTGATATCATGCTGTTAGCTTCCGTGTCGTACGTCCAGCCATCTTCGCCTGGCTTCAACTCATCCCAGGCATCAATCCAGCCGCTTGGCAGAGGGAACTGCCCGTCCCCGGCGACCCAGTTCATGTCTCCGCAGAATATTACATTGCGGAAGCTGTCCAAAATCCTCATCGACTCATTCGCCTGGGCTGCTCGCTCCTTGCTGTACATCTGATCTCGACCGCAAGGGCTCTCTAGGTGGCTTGTAGCCAACACCAGCTTGGTCACGCCTCCAACGTTAGTGTCTGCCTTGCATAGCTCCCTTTCCATTACTGAGTTACCAAATAGAATGGAGTCAAAAGAATTCACATCCAATTTGCTCATCTGCGCTTATTGCAATCGAGTCACATTACTGGACATCATGAATACGGGAGAAAAAAGAGACTATGGAAAAATGTTGATATGCAAAAAACAATTCTGATAAGTCGTTTTATTCTCATAAGTAGGATCACAAATTTACAATTCAAACAATTTTACACCCGGCCTCTGCATATGTACGATACACTCAGCCGCATTAAGTAAAAGTAGATATGCAAACTATATCCCGCAAAAAACATGACATGAAAATCCAACTGTTTACATACTTCGTATGGTAGATGACAAGTGAAGTGATGTCAAACATATGGAAAACTAGATAACTCCATGCATATATATGCAAAAGCATGGCCATTTGCGAAATGTACTGATTTATTTATTTTGGAAGTAATTTCTTGATCGTACATATTCTTTTCTATGGCGTCATATATAAACAGATTGGTCATTGCGCATCTTGATGACCATGAATTTAACTTATTTATTTGAAAAGGAGGGATGCCCCCTGGCCTCTCCACCGATCGGTGCACACATGCATATATTGTGCAAAATATCATCTAGGTACGACCATGAAAATAAAAGGCTCGCAAATTAACATTAATTCCATTTCGAAAAAAGATTAACATTAATTGAGATTAGAAATCAACAATTGCATGTACATCTTAGTGGTGTCAACTCATCAAACAATTTGTTAAAGAAGGAAGTGTAGGGATCAAAGTCAATGATGACATTGACACTACTTTCAAACCAGAAAGGGTGTTAGATAGGAAGATCCACTGTCACCGTTATTATTCAACATTATTGCAGATATGTTGGCCATCCTCATAGCAAGGGTGAAGGAGGATGAACAAATAGGAAGTTTTATTCCTCATCTAGTCGATGATGCGATACTTTTTATGGAGCATGACTTTGAAAAAGCCGTAAATATGAAATTTATATTGTGTTTCTTTGAAGAATTGTCAGGACTAAAAATCAATTTTCACAAAAGTGAGATTTTCTATTTTGGTAAGGCTAAGGAAGAGGAGGAACAGTATAAACAACTTTTTGGTTGTGAGTCTGGTTCTTTACCATTCAGGTATTTTGGTATTCCAATTCATTATAAAAATTTGAAAAACTCTGAATGGAACCCAGTTGAGAGTCGTTTTGAGAAAAACTTGGGTGTTGGGCTGGAAAGATGTTATCATATGGGGATCATCTTGTATTGATTAACTTAGTTCTTACTAGCTTGCCGATGTTTATGCTATCTTTCTTTGATATACCTAAAGGGGTAAGAAAGAGATTAGATTTTTTCCGATCACGCTTCTTTTGGCAATGTGAGGAAAATAAAAAGAAATATCAGTTAACTAAGTGGAACTTAATTTGCGGACCCAAAGACCAAGGTGATCTAGGAATTAAAGTACTAGAAATTAAAAATTCTTGCCTACTTAGCAAATGGCTTTATAAGCTCCTTTCTGAAGAAGGGCTACGGCAACAACTTTTAAAAAACAAGTACCTTTCTCAGAAGACCTTGGCTCAAGTTGAATGTAAGCCTACTGATTCGCCTTTCTGGAAGGGTTTAATGAAAGCTAAAGGGGAATTCTTTAGCAGAGGTAAATTTGAAGTTGGTTCGGGAGAAGGAGTGCGTTTTTGGGAAGATAGATGGTTTGGTGAGAAGACCTTGCATCTCAGTACCCCCAATTATATAATGTTGTCCATCGTAAACATGTGGCAAATGTTATAATTTCAACTCCGTTAAATATTGGTTTTCGGAGAAGGCTGATTGGCAATAAATGGGATCAATGGGTTCACCTATACCAGAGATTAATGGAGATAAATCTAAATGATGACCAAGATAGGTTCGTTTGGGGTCTAACCTCTTCGGGAAAGTTCACTGTTAAATCTATGTATGGTGATATGTTGAATGGACATATAGGATATCTTCGTAAGTATCATTGGAAAATAAAAATCCCACTGAAAATAAAAATCTTTATGTGGTTCCTTAGTAAGAAAGTCCTTTTGACCCATGATAATCTAGCAAAGCGGAATTGGAATGATAATACGAAATGCTCCTTCTGTGACACCGAGGAATGAGTGGAACATTTGTTTATTTCATGTCCTTTTGCTAGGCTTATTTGGCGGGTGGTTTTTGCTGCATATAACATTCCACCTTCATCCAATGTCACAAATATGTTTGGGAATTGCTTAATGGAACTGACAAAACTGATAAAGCTAGGATTCGTATTGGTGTTTCAGCTTTATGTTGGTCAATTTGGAATTGCAGAAATGATATTGCTTTTAACAAAAAGGATACTACTATTTTTTTTTTGCTGGTTATTCAAACTATGGTTCACTGGATCCAACTTTGGTGTTTCTTGCTCCCGGAGGATCAGCGGGAGTCCATGGTTTAAGAGATTACATGATGCATCATCTCGGTAGCAGCTTCCCCTTGTTTTTCTTTATTTTCGATGGTTGATTTTTGTATCGATCCTCGATCTTTGAATTGTAAACTTTGAATGATCGTTTTATTAATAAAAGTCCGTGTGCATCAACCGATACAGAGGCCGGGGCACACCCCATTTTGAAAAAAAAAATGCACCTTAGCAAAAGATCAGTACATCAAACTTCGGGGATGCTTGCACTTATGCTACCTATGAAGTTTGATGGAAGAATCAGTTAATACCCGCATGCAGAAATATCACCTCTCCATGTACATGTCTATCTTATCTGATAGTGAGCACTTGTACTCTTGCCACCAGCCAGATTTTCGGAAAACATGAAGAGACCCGTGACGTTTGAGAGACACTACACCACAGCACTATAACCCCAACTGTTAAGTTGGTCGGGGAAGCAGCTTACGCCAACAGAAAGTCGGTCGGGGATTAGTTTTGCCGACCGATGTTGTCGGTCACCGTAAGTCCGGTCAGCAAAGGCCTTTCCCGACCGACATAAGTTTGCCGACCGACGGTTCGACACCATTCCTGAGGCTTTCCCGACCGACGTTTTCTTTGCCGACCGTCAATTGTTTCCCGACCAACATTTCTTTGCCAACCAAACTTCAGACGAGGTAAGTTTTACCAACCAACTTTCCGTTGGCACGTACCAGAGAATGCTTCTTTCTAACAGTTGGTCGGTGTTTCTTTTGCCGACCAACACTTCAGTAATTTAGATATATGAATGGCAAAATTCACTATATTCTTATATTCGACACAATCATAAATGCATACCAAATAAATAATAGCACACATGACTCGATATGGATTAAACTCTTACAATACCAATTGTTCATATGTTCTCATCTGATTACAACATAGTCAACATAACATAGATAAGTTGTCACCGCATATAAGTAGGTTTTACAAAATGGAAACCAATGACTACCATATGACCAAGTTTGCTCCATTACACAATTCATTCTGTTGATGGGAAACATCCAGGTACTTGGTGGCTTGGTGACAAAGTATCAACTTGTCAATGCCTACGGGTTATAGGCTAGGGTTTAGTTAGAAGTAGAGGGCAAGTAGATCTCGAAGGTTTCAGCCGAAAAGTACTCGACGATTATGAAAACTAGGGTTTGTGAACAATGATTCGATATCTCTTCGTCTCTCAACTCCCCCTTTATATAGGAGGTGGAGCCGAGGGTTTCGTTTTGCACAAGTTACAGAGTCCGGGACGGTTTCTAACTCATCCCGCCAGATTACAAATAGCACTTCCTATTACAACTCTAACTTTCCTTATCATATCTTGGGCTCCCGAATCTTCTTATTCTTCGGGTAATGGGCCTTCAGTAAACCCCGGGTACTATCTTTGACAGGCCCATTTGGGATGCCTATGTCACTTGGTGGCTCGCGGGAAATGTTTAGCATGATAATTCATATTTAGAGGGGACACCTGCACAAACAAGTACAAACATATAAGATTGTTACATACATTCTCAGTTTGGACGAACTAGTACAAATAGATAGAGTGAAAAAACAAATACAAGCACGCACCCGACTCTTAGCCATATGTTCGACCCAAAATTAGCAGGCACTAAACAGACAGACGATGGACGGCATCACAGAACATCTACATGGCCAGCGGCCAACGGCGGAGGCAGGAAAATTGTTTACGGGGGAAAACAGGGACTCATTCTCATCAGGTATACGCAAAACAGGGACTCATTCTCATCAGGTATACGGCAATACCCACCAAACAATATCCATTACAAGGTATAATCGCTGGCGAGTA
Organism: Lolium rigidum; assembly: GCF_022539505.1. Taxonomy (NCBI): domain Eukaryota; kingdom Viridiplantae; phylum Streptophyta; class Magnoliopsida; order Poales; family Poaceae; genus Lolium; species Lolium rigidum. The sequence continues at coordinate 279,018,830 of NC_061513.1, forward strand.
ACTGAGACTCAGCTTTCTCTAAAGAATAAGGAGGCTGATCTACTCACAATGGTCCCATCGCTACTTGATACATGATAAATTGCAGTTACAAAGCAAAGAGGTGAAATACTGTACGCATGTTTTCTTACATTAAAGAAAAGGATAGTAGTATGTTTCCTTTAATCTTCGTCTCTTCTTCGTTTGAATTGAAAATAAAAAACGAAAGGCTCAGCATGAAAATACTATTGCACCCACCTGTGCATTAGTTTTGTTCAAAGTACATACCTGTTTAAAATTCAGGTATTGGGTTTACCAAGTAGTACTTTTACTTGGTACAGAGACTTAATTTTCTTCATGCATTAGTGATGGCAGCGGTTGAATGGAAAAATAAAGTAATACCAGTATAGATTAGATGTGACGGTAGAGGTTGAATGGAAAAATAAAGTAATACCAGTATAGATTAGATGTGATGGCGGCTTAGGCTGCAACTTCAGTTTTCAGCAGTGTATCTTCATTTTTAAAAATGCTATGTTGTTAAACTAATACTACAGGCAGGATGAGAATAAAGAACACAAGTATAGAAGTTTTACTCACATCATCTTCAGTTGATGGCTTCGAAACTGATTTTGAACTGAAAAATCTCAGTGGCGAGATGAGCCAGACACAGCTGGTTTGTAGGGCTTCATCTACCAAAACTATCACAAGTGAGCATAACAGAAACAACTAAGGATGTGCATAAAACACACAGGCATGCATGGTGATTACCTTGCTAGATGGCCATGCAATGGACCTTGTGACAGCATCCCTAATGTATAGTAAGTCCTCGTACTGATATGCCCGAATAGTATCCCTATTAATGGCAACATTCACAATAACCTCATAAGTACCAGGTCCAAGGGGCTCCCCACCCACAGTTGTGTCTGGATCGACTGAGAGAACTGTTGCCTTAGCAACAGGAGTTTCAGGACCAGTCCATGCATAGAGAAGCACATCCATCCCAATCTGAAAAGAATGATATATATATGCAACAAGGATGCATGAGAAAATTACAAAAACATGGAAGCAAAGAAATTTAAATATGCGGTAAGGATGCATGTGAAGCTTACAAGGCTTTCATCTTGCTCGGGTTGAAGAGTTTCTTGGATTTGCAACAAATTTCCTTCTCTGAACATTGTCATCTTCACCGTCCTCTTCATCGCCATCTTCGCCATCAATTTCTTCCTCAATTTCATCTATTGAGTTCTGCCAAAAATAATATGTAACTTACTGCATGCATGATGAATATTTAAGGCAATGAACAAATTAGGTATGTGCAAAATTGTTTATTACTTGTTGAGAACTAGAACCATGTTGCGAGCTAGGAGCCTCCAAATTATGCCCTCCTTGTGAAGCTGCCATCATTTCTTGCATTTTGATCATTTGTTGCTGCATTTGTTGCATCTGCTCCTCCAAAGTGCTCATGCGGTGTTCAGCTTCTCGACGTGCTACCATTTCAACTAGAACCCTTGTGCTCACTTTACCCCGTGTATCCGGTGTGCCCACATCTTGAGGTGTTGGCCCTAGACCTAACACACGAACACGACCCCTTGGCTCTTTCATTCCAACAACTCGTGCAAACAGATCACCTTCTTTCAAACTCTTTTCCTTCCAGTCAGGGTGGATGATACGTCTCCGACGTATCGATAATTTCTTATGTTCCATGCCACATTATTGATGATATCTACATGTTTTATGCACACTTTATGTCATATTTTTGCATTTTCTGGAACTAACCTATTAACAAGATGCCGAAGAGCCAGTTGCTGTTTTCTGCTGTTTTTGGTTTCAGAAATCCTAGTAACGAAATATTCTCGGAATTGGACAAAATCAACGCCCAGGGTCCTATTTTGCCACGAAGCTTCCGGAAGACCGAAGAGGAGTCGAAGTGGGGCCACGAGGAGCCACCACCATAGGGAGGCGCGGCCCTGGCCCTGGCCGCGCCGACCTGTGGTGTGGGGCCCTCGTGTGGCCCCCCACGTTGCCCTTCCGCCTACTTAAAGCCTCCGTCGCGAAAACCCCGAGTACGAAGAACCACGATACGGAAAACCTTCCGCAGACGCCGCCGCCGCCAATCCCATCTCGGGGGTTTCGGAGATCTCCTCCGGCACCCTGCCGGAGAGGGGATTCATCTCCCGGAGGACTCTTCACCGCCATGGTCGCCTCCGGAGTGATGAGTGAGTAGTTCACCCCTGGACTATGGGTCCATAGCAGTAGCTAGATGGTTGTCTTCTCCTCATTGTGCTTCATTGTTGGATCTTGTGAGCTGCCTAACATGATCAAGATCATCTATCCGTAATGCTATATGTTGTGTTTGTCGGGATCCGATGGATAGAGAATACCATGTTATGTTAATTATCAAGTTATTACCTATGTGTTGTTTATGATCTTGCATGCTCTCCGTTATTAGTAGAGGCTCTGGCCAAGTTGATGCTAGTAACTCCAAGAGGGAGTATTTATGCTCGATAGTGGGTTCATGCTCGCATTGATATCCGGGGAGTGACGAAACCCCTAAGGTTGTGTTGTGTCTGTTGCCACTAGGGATAAAACATTGATGCTATGTCCGAGGATGTAGTTATTGATTACATTACGCACCATACTTAATGCAATTGTCCGTTGTTAGCAACTTAATACCGGAGGGGTTCGGATGATAACTCTGAAGGTGGACTTTTTAGGCATAGATGCAGCTTGGATGGCGGTCTATGTACTTTGTCGTAATGCCCAATTAAATCTCACTCGTACTTATCATGACATGTATGTGCATTGTTATGCCCTCTCTATTTGTCAATTGCCCGACCGTAATTTGTTCACCCAACATGCTTTTATCTTATGGGAGAGACACCTCTAGTGAACTGTGGACCCCGGTCCATTCTTTTATACTGAAATACAAATCTGCTGCAATACTTGTTCTTTACTGTTTTCTTGCGAACAATCATCTTCCACACAATACGGTTAACCCTTTGTTACAGCAAACCGGTGAGATTGACAACCTCACTGTTTCGTTGGGGCAAAGTACTTTGGTTGTGTTGTGCAGGTTCCACGTTGGCACCGGAATCTCTGGTGTTGCGCCGCACTACATCCCGCCGCCATCAACCTTCAACTTGCTTCTTGACTCCTACTGGTTCGATTAAACCTTAGTTTCTAACTGAGGGAAACTTGCCGCTGTGCGCATCACACCTTCCTCTTGGGGTTCCCAACGGACGTGTCAATTACACGCATCAAGCAAATTTCTGGCGCCGTTGCCGGGGAGATCAAGACACGCTGCAAGGGGAGTCTCCACTTCTCAATCTCTTTACTTTGTTTTTGTCTTGCTTTATTTTGTTTACTACTTTGTTTGCTGCATTATATCAAAACACAAAAAAATTAGTTGCTAGTTTTACCTTATTTACTATCTTGTTTGCTATATCAAAAACACAAAAAAATTAGTTACTTGCATTTACTTTGCTTGATTCATCATGTTTCCTTTTAATTTTACCACAAAAGACATACCGGTAGGACGCGGGTCTATAATTGGGAGAAACGATATAGAAGAATTTTTCAGCCATGTTAGTATGCATGAAGATCTTAAAGATATACCACTTGCAAAAGCTGTCCCTACTTATGAAGATGCCTCTGTTTGTTTGGTGTGCATGATGGAAGCTAGATTTATTAGTCTCAACCACATGATACAACACATGTTTCTTACACTTTCTGATATGGAAGAGGGGGAAAAGAAAGATTTTGTTTTAGAAACCCTTCTTAGAGAATTTGGTGGTCTAGCAAGAGAGGCTAGAAAGGTCTTTGATAAATTTAATATGCTTGGTTCTCATACTAATTTTGTTGGTCTCCTTGAAAAAATGGACATGGATAGAATAAGGTACACTAATAATATTAATGATGGTGGGGAGATCAAAGCACCAATACCATGTAAACTCCTAGCTATGAATGATGCACTAGAAAATAACTATGCTTGGCTTGTTCCTGAAAATTTGTTCGATGAGAGTAGCAAGCCCAAGACTAATGAAAAGGGAGACGCTGAAACTTATGTATCCAATATACTATGCATGGTTGAGAAAACTCCAAACCCCGCTGTAGATGCACCACCCTTTGATAATACTTGATATACACTTTCGCGCCTAGCTGAAAGACGTTAAAGAAAAGCGCTTATGGGAGACAACCCATGTTTTTACTACAGTATTTTTGTTTTATATTTGAGTCTTGGAAGTTGTTTACTACTGTAGCAACCTCTCCTTATCTTAGTTTTATGTTTTGTTGTGCCAAGTAAAGTCTTTGATAGTAAAGTAAATACTAGATTTGGATTACTGCGCAGAAACAGATTTCTTTGTCTGTCACGAATCTGGGTCTAATTATCTGTAGGTAACTCAGAAAATTAAGCCAATTTACGTGAGTGATCCTCAGATATGTACGCAACTTTCATTCAATTTGGGCATTTTCATTTGAGCAAGTCTGGTGCCCTAATAAAATCCATCTTTACGGACTGTTCTGTTTTGACAGATTCTGCCTTTTATTTCGCATTGCCTCTTTTGCTATGTTGGATGAATTTCTTTGATCCATTAATGTCCAAGTAGCTTTATGCAATGTCCAGAAGTGTTAAGAATGATTGTGTCACCTCTGAACATGTTAATTTTTATTGTGCACTAACCCTCTAATGAGTTGTTTCGAGTTTGGTGTGGAGGAAGTTTTCAAGGATCAAGAGAGGAGTATGATACAATATGATCAAGGAGAGTGAAAGCTCTAAGCTTGGGGATGCCCCGGTGGTTCACCCCTGCATATTCTAAGAAGACTCAAGCGTCTAAGCTTGGGGATGCCCAAGGCATCCCCTTCTTCATCGACAACATTATCAGGTTCCTCCCCTGAAACTATATTTTTATTCCGTCACATCTTATGTGCTTTGCTTGGAGCGTTGGTTTGTTTTTGTTTTTGTTTTGTTTGAATAAAATGGATCCTAGCATTCACTTTGTGGGAGAGAGACACGCTCCGCTGTAGCATATGGACAAGTATGTCCTTAGGCTCTACTCATAGTATTCATGGCGAAGTTTCTTCTTCGTTAAATTGTTATATGGTTGGAATTGGAAAATGCTACATGTAGTAATTCTAAAATGTCTTGGATAATTTGATACTTGGCAATTGTTGTGCTCATGTTTAAGCTCTTGCATCATATACTTTGCACCTATTAATGAAGAAACACTTAGAGCTTGCTAATTTGGTTTGCATATTTGGTTTCTCTAGAGTCTAGATAATATCTAGTATTGAGTTTTGAACAACAAGGAAGACGGTGTAGAGTCTTATAATGTTTACAATATGTCTTCTATGTGAGTTTTGCTGCACCGTTCATCCTTGTGTTTGTTTCAAATAACCTTGCTAGCCTAAACCTTGTATCGAGAGGGAATACTTCTCATGCATCCAAAATACTTGAGCCAACCACTATGCCATTTGTGTCCACCATACCTACCTACTACATGGTATTTATCCGCCATTCCAAAGTAAATTGCTTGAGTGCTACCTTTAAAATTCCATCACATTCACCTTTGCAATATATAGCTCATGGGACAAATAGCTTAAAAACTATTGTGGTATTGAATATGTACTTATGCACTTTATCTCTTATTAAGTTGCTTGTTGTGCGATAACCATGCTTCTGGGGACGCCATCAACTACTCTTTGTTGAATATCATGTGAGTTGCTATGCATGTCCGTCTTGTCTGAAGTAAGAGAGATCTACCACCTTAATGGTTGGAGCATGCATATTGTTAGAGAAGAACATTGGGCCGCTAACTAAAGCCATGATTCATGGTGGAAGTTTCAGCTTTGGACATATATCCTCAATCTCATATGAGAATAATAATTGTTGCCACATGCTTATGCATTAAAGAGGAGTCCATTATCTGTTGTCCATGTTGTCCCGGTATGGATGTCTAAGTTGAGAATAATCAAAAGCGAGAAATCCAAAATGCGAGCTTTCTCCTTAGACCTTTGTACGAGGCGGCATGGAGGTACCCCATTGTGACACTTGGTTAAAACATGTGTATTGCGATGATCCGGTAGTCCAAGCTAATTAGGACAAGGTGCGGGCACTATTAGTATACTATGCATGAGGCTTGCAACTTGTAGGATATAATTTACATAACTCATATGCTTTATTACTACCGTTGACAAAATTGTTTCATGTTTTCAAAATAAAAGCTCTAGCACAAATAGCAATCGATGCTTTCCTCTTTGAAGGACCATTCTTTTTACTTTTATGTTGAGTCAGTTCACCTATTTCTCTCCATCTCAAGAAGCAAACACTTGTGTGAACTGTGCATTGATTCCTACATACTTGCATATTGCACTTGTTATATTACTCTATGTTGACAATTATCCATGAGATATACATGTTACAAGTTGAAAGCAACCGCTGAAACTTAATCTTCCTTTGTGTTGCTTCGATACCTTTACTTTGATTTATTGCTTTATGAGTTAACTCTTATGCAAGACTTATTGATGCTTGTCTTGAAGTACTATTCATGAAAAGTCTTTGCTTTATGATTCACTTGTTTACTCATGTCATTACCATTGTTTTGATCGCTGCATTCATTACATATGTTTACGAATAGTATGATCAAGGTTATGATGGCATGTCACTTCAGAAATTATCTTTGTTATCGTTTTACCTCGCTCGGGACGAGCGAGAACTAAGCTTGGGGATGCTGATACGTCTCCGACGTATCGATAATTTCTTATGTTCCATGCCACATTATTGATGATATCTACATGTTTTATGCACACTTTATGTCATATTCGTGCATTTTCTCGGAACTAACCTATTAACAAGATGTCGAAGAGCCGCTGTCTGTTTTCTGCTGTTTTTGGTTTCAGAAATCCTAGTAACGAAATATTCTCGGAATTGGACGAAATCAACGCCCAGGGTCCTATTTTGCCACGAAGCTTCCGGAAGACCGAATAGGAGTCGAAGTGGGGCCACGAGGAGCCGCCACCATAGGGCGGCGCGGCCCAGGCCCTGGCCGCGCCGACCTATTGTGTGGGGCCCTCGTGTGGCCCCCCACGTTGCCCTTCCGCCTACTTAAAGCCTCCGTCGCGAAAACCCCAGTACGAAGAACCACGATACGGAAAACCTTCCAGCGACGCCGCCGCCGCCAATCCCATCTCGGGGGTTTCTGGAGATCTCCTCCGGCACCCTGCCGGAGAGGGGATTCATCTCCCGGAGGACTCTTCACCGCCATGGTCGCCTCCGGAGTGATGAGTGAGTAGTTCACCCCTGGACTATGGGTCCATAGCAGTAGCTAGATGGTTGTCTTCTCCTCATTGTGCTTCATTGTTGGATCTTGTGAGCTGCCTAACATGATCAAGATCATCTATCTGTAATACTATATGTTGTGTTTGTCGGGATCCGATGGATAGAGAATACCATGTTATGTTAATTATCAAGTTATTACCTATGTGTTGTTTATGATCTTGCATGCTCTCCGTTATTAGTAGAGGCTCTAGCCAAGTTGATGCTAGTAACTCCAAGAGGGAGTATTTATGCTCGATAGTGGGTTCATGCCTCGCATTGATATCTGGGGGAGTGACAGAAACCCCTAAGGTTGTGTTGTGTTGTTGCCACTAGGGATAAAACATTGATGCTATGTCTAAGGATGTAGTTGTCGATTACATTACGCACCATACTTAATGCAATTGTCTGTTGCTTTGCAACTTAATACTGGAGGGGGTTCGGATGATAACCTCGAAGGTGGACTTTTTAGGCATAGATGCAGCTTGGATGGCGGTCTATGTACTTTGTCGTAATGACCAATTAAATCTCACCGTACTTATCATGACATGTATGTGCATTGTTATGCCCTCTCTATTTGTCAATTGCCCGACCGTAATTTGTTCACCCAACATGCTTTTATCTTATGGGAGAGACACCTCTAGTGAACTCGTGGACCCCGGTCCATTCTTTTATACTGAAATACAAATCTGATGCAATACTTGTTCTTTACTGTTTTCTTGCGAACAATCATCTTCCACACAATACGGTTAACCCTTTGTTACAGCAAGCCGGTGAGATTGACAACCTCACTGTTTCGTTGGGGCAAAGTACTTTGGTTGTGTTGTGCAGGTTCCACGTTGGCACCGGAATCTCTGGTGTTGCGCCGCACTACATCCCGCCGCCATCAACCTTTAACGTGCTTCTTGACTCCTACTGGTTCGATTAAACCTTGATTTCTAACTGAGGGAAACTTGCCGCTGTGCGCATCACACTTTCCTCTTGGGGTTCCCAACGGACGTGTCAATTACACGCATCAGTGGACATTAGCTGCCCGTAGGAGTTCACTCTGCATAGTGAATTGCATTTACTATAACATATTTTCTAATTGATAGAAAATATAGAAGGCAAAAGAGACATACAATAACTGGAGCTGCCTCTGGCACGTGTTGTCCTTTGTTTGGTCCTTTCTTGAGCATGTGTGTTCTGATGAACACTTCGTCTCTCCGAGGGGCATACCCAAGGTCATCAGCCTACAACCATTTTTTGTTTCTCACTATTTATTAGATCTTGAAACACAGCGTCACCTTCTTTTCTAACTGGGTCAATATTCTTACCATTTCTTGGGCAACACGGGCATGACTCTTGCTGCCACTCGTATGAGGCACGGTTGACTTGGCGCGATTTTCTTTGGCCGTAGAACTGCGAGCCCGCAAGGATTTGCATTTGCATTCAAATGTACGGCTATTTGCATTTATATTTGATCCTCGCAAGAAAATGGGAAGGCTAACTTACTTCGAATTCGGGAGATCTCCAATATTTAAGAAGGTCCTTCCAATCAGCTTCGCTAATTCTATCATCACATCTAGGCATAAGCTCTTCGTCAGTCAATTCAGGATCAAACTTTGTCTTCTTTAAATCTGCCTTCCATTCCTTCCATTTTCTCTGTGATGTGTTAATGACAAATTTGAGAGCGATTGAGTCCAGCTCATAAAATCCCTGTTCAAGTGAAGTGTTAATGACATGTTTCAGAAGACACTCAGCTAGATGGCTTTAAGTAGAACATGTAAGTTGTAAATTATGTAATACCTGTAAGTGATCCCACACTAGCAACTTTGTTTCTTCATCAACATCTCTCCAATCTATAGCTTTTGGTGGTATATGCTTCCTGACCAGAGTGCCAATGAAATTGGAAAATTCAGTTGCATCTGGCCCAATTAGTTGGCCATACTCATTGAATGGAATTTTGATTTTCGGCTTATTCAACCTTGCATATATGTTAGCCTTTTTAGTTATCGTTCTGTTATCACTAGAATTTGACCAAGTCTGGAGATGGGCCGTGATTAAATGGGCTTAGAGGATTTGCATGGAAAATATTCCCGAATCGGCCTTGTACAAGAAGTTTGGGAAGGATTGCCCGCGTATCTGTAAATATAGTAGGATACGTGTCGGTTAGAATTAAGAGATAGAGTTTAGCTCGTACACGGTTGGGTTTTTTCCCAAGTTAGAGAGTCTACGGACTATAAATATGTATCTAGGGTTATTGAGAAGGAGGACGATCACGTTCACAACAAATCAATCTAGGCGCATCGCCACCCCTTATTTCGAGGGTTTCTCCCGGGTAAGCAACATGCTGCCTAGATCGCATCTTCCGATCTAGGCAGTATCAGTTTATTCGTTTTCGGTGTTGCTCGTGCTGAAGCCTTTTTGATGGCGAGCAACACCCTTATCTTAGGTGTTTTGGGGTTGATCACAATGCTTTCACGATGCATTCGTTTAGCTACGCTCCCCCTCGATATCTAGCTGCCCTTACACCTATTTTAGGTGTAAGGGCAGCACCTTGCTTGTTCATTATTTAGTAGATCTAATCCGTTATAGTTGCTCCTTGTTCTTCAAGGATTGGTTTGATATCCGTATGGTTAGGCCTTATAAACGGGTTGAAGGATCCGGTAGTGCGTAAGGTGTGGTTTACTAAGCTCTAGAGGGATTGTTCCGGGATCAACTGCACGTTGGTTTTTAGGCCTCTTTAGTGCTGGTTTTCTATCATCTTACGTATCTGTTAGGCTCAATTACGCATAGGATGTTCCGATTATACGGTGAAAACCCTAGACTATCGTAGATTAGCTTAGCTTGATATTGATAAAGCATGATCCCCATGTCCTTATAAATCTAACATGAACCATGGGGCAATCGGCTCTTTGAGCCGATCCGCAGAACAACTTAAGAGCCGATCGGGGCTCGTATTTAATGTTTACGTGTTTGCCATACAGGAAACTAGTCGAAGCAATCCATCACCTTCCTGACCAGGTATAGGTCAGGTGGCACGCCCTCGTAAGCACCAGGACGCGTGTGCCAGAAGGCATTGCGGGCCGTCGCCCGAGGGACCAGGGTCAGCCGCAATCCTGGGAGCCTCCCGGCTCTACTGTGTTGCCCGTCGTTGCTCGCCGGTGGGTTTCGACCGCAACACATTCCGGCACGCCGGTGGGACACTCTGCAACAACATCGACGTCTGCAGCAACCATGTCAAAAGCTGCGGAGGAGGTGGTTGGCGAACCAGTCACCTACGCAGATCTGCCAGAAGAGCAGAAGAAAAAGTATGATGAGATGAAAGCCATCTTGGAAGCCGATCTCATCGCGTCTTTTGTAAGGACCCGTTCACATGGCGTAAGGTGGAAGGGGTTCTCCCCTGAAGGTGTTCTTGACGGAGTAGACCTGTCTACCCCTTCGGAGGAACGTACTAGAGCTCTGATACGCCTCCGACGTATCGATAATTTCTTATGTTCCATGCCACATTATTGATGATATCTACATGTTTTATGCACACTTTATGTCATATTCGTGCATTTTCTGGAACTAACCTATTAACAAGATGCCGAAGAGCTAGTTGCTGTTTTCTGCTGTTTTTGGTTTCAGAACTCCTAGTAACGAAATATTCTCGGAATTGGACGAAATCAACGCCCAGGGTCCTATTTTGCCACGAAGCTTCCAGAAGACCGAAAGGGATACGAAGTGGGGCGACGAGGCGCCGCCACCATAGGGCCGCGCGGCCAGAGGGGGGCCCGCGCCTCCCTATGGTGTGGGCCCCTCGTTAGCCCTCCGACTCTGCCCTTCCGCCTACTTATAGCCTCCGTCGCGAAACCCCCGATGCGAAAAACCACGATACGGAAAACCTTCCAGACGCCGCCGCCGCCAATCCCATCTCGGGGGATTCGGAGATCTCCTCCGGCACCCCGCCGGAGAGGGGATTCATCTCCCGGCGGACTCTTCACCGCCATGGTCGCCTCCGGAGTGATGAGTGAGTAGTTCACCCCTGGACTATGGGTCCATAGCAGTAGCTAGATGGTTGTCTTCTCCTCATTGTGCTTCATTGTTGGATCTTGTGAGCTGCCTAACATGATCAAGATCATCTATCTGTAATACTATATGTTGTGTTTGTCGGGATCCGATGGATAGAGAATACCATGTTATGTTAATTATCAAGTTATTACCTATGTGTTGTTTATGATCTTGCATGCTCTCCGTTATTAGTAGAGGCTCGGCCAAGTTGATGCTAGTAACTCCAAGAGGGAGTATTTATGCTCGATAGTGGGTTCATGCCCGCATTGATATCTCGGGGCAGTGACGAAACCCCTAAGGTTGTGTTGTGTTGTTGCCACTAGGGATAAAACATTGATGCTATGTCTAAGGATGTAGTTGTCGATTACATTACGCACCATACTTAATGCAATTGTCTCGTTGCTTTGCAACTTAATACCGGAAGGGGTTCGGATGATAACCCGAAGGTGGACTTTTTAGGCATAGATGCAGCTTGGATGGCGGTCTATGTACTTTGTCGTAATGCCCAATTAAATCTCACTGTACTTATCATGACATGTATGTGCATTATTATGCCCTCTCTATTTGTCAATTGCCCGACTGTAATTTGTTCACCCAACATGCTTTTATCTTATGGGAGAGACACCTCTAGTGAACTGTGGACCCCGGTCCATTCTTTTATACTGAAATACAAATCTGCTGCAATACTTGTTCTTTACTATTTTCTTGCAAACAATCATCTTCCACACAATACGGTTAACCCTTTGTTACAGCAAGCCGGTGAGATTGACAACCTCACTGTTTCGTTGGGGCAAAGTACTTTGGTTGTGCTGTGCAGGTTCCACGTTGGCGCCGGAATCTCTGGTGTTGCGCCGCACTACATCCCGCCGCCATCAACCTTCAACGTGCTTCTTGACTCCTACTGGTTCGATTAAACCTTGGTTTCTAATCGAGGGAAACTTGCCGCTGTGCGCATCACACCTTCCTCTTGGGGTTCCCAACGGACGTGTCAATTACACGCATCAAGCAAATTTCTGGCGCCGTTGCCGGGGAGATCAAGACACGCTGCAAGGGGTGTCTCCACTTCCCAATCTCTTTACTTTGTTTTTGTCTTGCTTTATTTTATTTACTACTTTGTTTGCTGCATTATATCAAAACACAAAAAAATTAGTTGCTAGCTTTACTTTATTTACTATCTTGTTTGCTACATCAAAAACACAAAAAAATTAGTTACTCGCATTTACTTTATTATCATGTCTAGTCCCGTAGTTGTTACTCTATCACCTGAGGAATCAATCTTCACTTTTAAACAAGGAGGTGAAGAGAATTTTAAAGAAGCATGGTCTAGAATTTTTGATTCTTATAGTAAAACTGAACCTAAAATGACCTTAAGCTTGCTTCTTAGTAATTTCTATTTTGGACTTATTCTTCGTTATAGATATGCCTTAGATGCTGTAGTGGGAGGAGATTTCCTTCATTGTGATGGGGATCAAGCTTTTAATGCTATAAGGAAATTGATTACATCATTTAGCTCTGATAATAATTTTGATCCATCTCATGCTAGTATGCATAATAGATTAAACACTATTGAAACAAATATATCTTGTTTAAAAGAAGTGTATAACCGAATTCGCGAATACTATGATTATGTTCCATTAAGCTTCGAACCTTCAATGTGGGTGCCTACCATTAAAGCTACTATTGGTGGTGAAATTTTTCCTGCTCGTTGTGATATTATGTCCGAGTTTTGCCTTATGCCTCGAAAATATTTATAAATCTTTGACACTTTGGGAACTTATCGAAGGAGGAGAAGAAATAACTCTTACGGATAACTCGTTGTAATTCCTAAGGGTATAGCTGAAGGTGTTTTCACAACCTTTCTTGGAAGGACTGGTATCCACTGATTATCTCGTTATTGAATGTGTAGGGACTGGACAAATCACTTTTGGAAGATCCCCGCTCGAAACTCATGGGAGCAGTCATAGATGTTGGGAAAGGCACTCTAAATTTTACCTCTACACCCGGATGCGGTCATGTATTCCCTAGACCAAAGAGTAAGAATAAGAGTAAGAAAGGTAAGAGCAACACCCCTAGTAAGCATGCCAACGCATCATCTCTCGATAATACTTGATATACACTTTCTGCGCCTAGCTGAAAGGCGTTAAAGAAAAGCGCTTATGGGAGACAACCCATTGTTTTTACTACAGTACTTTGTTTTATATTTGAGTCTTGGAAGTTGTTTACTACCGTAGCAACCTCTCCTTATCTTAGTTTTGATGTTTTGTTGTGCCAAGTAAAGTCTTTGATAGTAAAGTGAATACCAGATTTGGATTACCGCGCAGAAACAGATTTCTTTGCTGTCACGAATCTGGGTCTAATTCTCTCGTAGGTAACTCAGAAAATTAAGCCAATTTACGTGAGTGATCCTCGGATATGTACGCAACTTTCATTTAATTTGGGCATTTTCATTTGAGCAAGTCCGGTGCCTCAATTAAATCCATCTTTACGGACTATTCTGTTTTTGACAGATTCTGCCTTTTATTTCGCATTGCCTCTTTTGCTATGTTGGATGAATTTCTTTGATCCATTAATGTCCAAGTAGCTTTATGCAATGTCCAGAAGTGTTAAGAATGATTGTGTCACCTCTGAACATGTTAATTTTTATTGTGCACTAACCCTCTAATGAGTTGTTTCGAGTTTGGTGTGGAGGAAGTTTTCTAGGATCAAGAGAGGAGTATGATACAATATGATCAAGGAGAGTGAAAGCTCTAAGCTTGGGGATGCCCCGGTGGTTCACCCCTGCATATTCTAAGAAGACTCAAGCGTTTAAGCTTGGGGATGCCCAAGGCATCCCCTTCTTCATCGACAACATTATCGAGTTCCTCCCCCGAAACTATATTTTTATTCCGTCACATCTTATGCACTTTGCTTGGAGCGTCGGTTTGTTTTTGTTTTTGTTTTGTTTGAATAAAATGGATCCTAGCATTCACTTTGTGGGAGAGAGACACGCTCCGTCGTAGCATATGGACAAGTATGTCCTTAGGCTCTACTCATAGTATTCATGGCGAAGTTTCTTCTTCGTTAAATTGTTATATGGTTGGAATTGGAAAATGCTACATGTAGTAACTCTAAAATGTCTTGGATAATTTGATACTTGGCAATTGTTGTGCTCATGTTTAAGCTCTTGCATCATATACTTTGCACCCATTAATGAAGAAACACTTAGAGCTTGCTAATTTGGTTTGCATATTTGGTTTCTCTAGAGTCTAGATAATATCTAGTATTGAGTTTTGAACAACAAGGAAGACGGTGTAGAGTCTTATAATGTTTACAATATGTCTTTTATGTGAGTTTTGCTGCACCGTTCATCCTTGTGTTTGTTTCAAATAACCTTGCTAGCCTAAACCTTGTATCGAGAGGGAATACTTCTCATGCATCCAAAATCCTTGATATGGGGTGGCCCGATCTTCTCAGTAAGCAACGGTGGTGATGATGATCACGGGTGATGGCAGCGGAGAAACACGATGATGAAGTGGATGATAACTTGTATGACGCAACGAGATCTCTCGATTGGTCCCTGTCGCCAATGCAACAGACTTCTCAACCCTGCAAGATATTCGCAACTCCACACACTTGCGCACGTAGCCGCCGACCACGAAGCGGTAAGTTGCAACCGTCTAATTCCCAATGGAACATCAGATCACACAAGACCAGGATCTACACAATATCAAGCAATATGGTGTAGGGATTCAATAGTTTTGCTAGAGCAAACAACTAAGAACTAGGGTTTATCTTAAACATGGTCTAAAGCATGCTATGGGGCGTCCTGGGCACTTATATAGGTGTCCGGGACGAGTTCTGGTCGAAAAGATACAAGAATAACCGACCCAGAATAGATCTGGTCGAGACAGATCGACTCAGACTTGTCCGGTCTGGAATCCGGTCAACCGGTGACATAGGCATCCCAAATGGGCCTGCCGAAGATAGTACCCGGGGTTTATTGAAGGCCCACTACCCGAAGAATAAGAAGATTCGGGAGCCCAAGATATGTTAAGGAAAGTTAGAGTTGTAATAGGAAGTGCTATTTGTAATCTGGCGGGATGAGTTAGAAACCGTCCCGGACTCTGTAACTTGTACAAAACGAAACCCTCGGCTCCACCTCCTATATAAAGGGGGAGTCGAGGGACGAAGAGATCATCGAATCATTGTTCACAAACCCTAGTTTTCATAATCGTCGAGTACTTTTCGGCTGAAACCTTCGAGATCTACTTGCCCTCTACTTCTAATTAAACCCTAGCCTATAATCCATAGGCATTGACAAGTTGATACCTTGTCAATTGGCGCCGTCTGTGGGAATTAGAGGCGTAAGGATCCGATCTCGATGGCACGTTCAAGATCTTCGACATCGTCAACCGCAAGCAACACAATGGATCGAGGTAAACAGTATCGCCGCTGGTCCTGTCGATTTTGTTCCTCACCCACCCTCCCGTTTGGATGCATATGCGTATCTGGCGGAGCCCATGGAGATGACGTTCGGAAGGTTTCACTTTCGCGTCGAGAAGGAAGGATCGTATCGTGTCGAAATTCCGATTTCGTCGGGATCGTCGGCGGTCGATTCTGATTTTTCAAGCTATACATCGTCAACCGAGTCAGGAGAAGAAGAAACTTCGGGAACACGCTACGTCAGCACCAGAGCAAGAGAGAAACTCGCCAAGATCTTCAGCGACATGTCGTTGGGGTCATCTGCGGACTCATATATAAGCGATGACTCAAGCGATGTCAACAGTTACGACTTCATCGACAAATCTCTCACAGTGGGCAAGGTCTTCATCAATCTCAACAATGATGTCACCAAACCCGACACAGATCTGAGTACAAAATATCATCAAGTTTTTGCCATTGATCAAGAGGAAACATCAGAGGCTTTCGACGAATTGGGCAATCCCTATGTCGATCCCTCAGATCTAATGAGAGGTATGGGCACTAAATATGTCGGGCCCACACCACGCGTCAGAGTTCAACTTCCACAAACAGCCTGGGGATAGAGCCGCAAAAGCTCGTAGATGGTTCGGAGCCAATGACGACAACCGCTACAGACCCAAGAACTGCAAGCTTATCAATATAGACTCGCCGTAGCAGAAGAGAATTGGAAAAACAGTACGTAAGCTTTAAATAAAAGAAAGGAGGCAGCCTCCGCGTCAAGCAGTACGAAGGGCGGATCTAAGTCGACAATCTAGAACCTCGGGAGATAGCCATAGAGAAGCTCGGAACAGGGCAAGGTCCAGATCGCAACACATACCCGAGGGAGAAAGAGAGTACTTGGTTCAAAACCTCGACATGTCTTTTATGTCGATAGACACAAGAGGGAATATTATCCCTAAGACACCGTAAGCTGGGTATATGGCGACACAAGCCTTTATCCTTGCATCCAGTGCCACCTCCGGGAGATCCAAGGGAGGCTTTGTACAATATGGCGATAGCAGGACAAGAAGTCATGGGAACGGTGTTTGTATCAACACCGCCGAAGGAGCCGCAAGGCAAAATAGTCCACGACCTACGGCGGCGAAGCAGCAGCAAATGTTGAAGGAACAAGTGGAGCAAGAGATACGGCAGCACAAGCAAGGGTAGACAGAGCACGGCAAGGCAGTAAGGGAACATCGGCATTCCCCGTAACTAAACGACGAGGATATGTGCGGTTTGCCGTGCTTCACAAGGAGAGTACGAAAAACTCGAGTCCCTTCGGGATTTAAGTTGCCCGATCATTTCAAAAAATTCGACGGCCTGCAAGATCCGGAGGATTGGCTAGTTGATTACCTCGAGACGGTGAAGTTAACTGGAGGGACTAGGGCAACAGCCATGCAAAGTATTCAGGTGCACTTAAGTGGAGCTGCACGATCTTGGATCAAGAAACTTCCACCAGGATCTATCGACAGCTGGGAGAGTTTTGAGGACGTATTCGGCAAGAACTTCAGATCCACGTGCAAAAAACCTGCGTCGTTAGAAGAGTTGAGAGCATGTCGACAAAAGCCGGATGAGTCAATGAGAAAGTACATTCAAAGGTGGAACATCATCAAAAACTCGGCAGAAAACATATCTGACGAGAGAGCAATAGATGCGTTTGTGGCAGGAATCAGGCGTGGAGATTTTGTCGAGGACTTGGGAAGGACCAATCCAAAGACAGGATCCGCGTTAATGGAGATAGCAAACAGATGGGCAGATGGAGAAGATGCTGTCCACAACAAACGGCACAGGTCGCCAGAGGAGGACCGTGGTCGAAATTACCAACCGAGGCGACGATTTCCTCGGCAGTACCCGAACTATGACGCCCCAGGGTAAATTTCGGCTGGTTTCCGAGCCAGTGCAGGAGGAAATAATCGAGATGATTACCAGAGAAGTAATGAGCAACGAAATGAAAACAGAGACGAATTTCGACAAAATAGGCAAAGCAGCGGGCCAAGGCCACAGAGGCCTTTCGTGTCTCCCGAAGAGATGATGAACGGGCCGTGTCAGATGCACTTTTTCCTCGACAACAACGGAAAGAGATAGTCAGGACATCTGCAGAAGGATTGTCGAAATTTTCAGGCAATGCTGAAGAGTCACGAGGGTATGCTAATGCTCAGGCAGCGCAAAGAAACCCTCGAGAACCCAGAAGTGAGGTCCACCTACCACCTCCTCCCGCGATAACAGATGACAATCGGCATCAGCTCAGGATAGCAGCAGCACCTCCACCACCACCCTACGTTGACCCCAATTCTAATGGAGCGGTCTCGATGATTCGAAGTGTAAGGGTACATTGCCCCTATGTGTGGTTTTGGTAATTAATGACAACCCCTATGGACTAATGTTTTCATTGAGTTTACATGAAGGAATATTCCATAGGTACTACTTGCTCTCCATGTGTTGGATTCAAGTATGGATGCCATGAAGATAAAGGTATATCTTGTGTATTGGCATCAAGATCATCGATACAAGGTTGAGTTGGGCAAGTTCAAGATGAGCATCTCAAGTGAATCACATACTTGAAGCTTGCCATCCATTTGGTGATAATGGACTAATGAAGATGTGTATCAATGGAGCTTTCCCATCATAGTGTATGGGGGAGCATTTGTGAGTCTTCACGAAGCAACATTGGTCAAGTGAGGCATTCCGGCTTGAGTGAAGCTTGAAGAGTTATCATCAAGATCAAGCGGGATGCGCAAGGCAAAGGTATGGCCTTGCTAGGTTTTCCTTTTACCGGTCTTAAGGTGGATGTTGGGAGACCGGATTATAGGATAGATAGTCGCACTATTAAGAGGGGCTTTCGGTTGAGTAACTTGATCACATCGTCCTAGGGAGCTCAATCCTTTGCATACTTTGCATATCCTTATTGCTTCTTGGTGTTTCTCTATGTGAGGTTCTTGAGCTTGTTGCTAGCTTTACAACAAGCCCAAGTTCATCGAAAACGGAGTTCGCATGCATCTTCTAGTGCGTTTTCGAGGTTGGGTGATTTTACCGGTTATTCATGATATAAGGTTCTATCCTTTTATATTCATGATAAAATATCCTCCTACAGTTTCTTGTGTTTGCACTTTCTATTGGATAGCATTTGTTGTTATCTTCCCAACAAAATTGGTTTCATGTTAATCGGAGTTCGGGAGCAATAGTTATTAAAGAAAAGGTAAAAGAGAAAAAGAAAAGAAAGAAAAAGGGGGAAGGCCCCGGTTGCCGCCCGGCCTGCCGGCCCTCATGCCGGCCCACCCGGTCGACCGGGCGGCCACCGGCCCACCAGCCGGGCAGCCCAGCTTGCCTTCCGGTCCGACCGGACTTTAAACGGGCCGCCGTCTCCCCCGGCCCAGGCGCCGGTTTCCTACCGGGCCGCTCGGCGGCCACTCCGGCCGGACCGGCCTCCTGGCCGGACTGGGCCTCGCCCCCTGTCCGAAGCTGGCAGGCCCAGCTGCACCTCCGGTCCAGCCAGGCTGCGCACCGGGCCGCCTCCACGCGCCATGGCCCACGCGGCCTGGCCTTTCCCCCCGCGCGGCCTAAGGCAGTTCTGCCGCCCAGCGCGCCTCTGCCCAGCCCCGGTCGGTGGGCCGGTCCGACCGGGCAGGCCACCGGCCTCTCCGGCCCAGGCTCCGGTCGGCCGGCCCGTCGCCGGCCGGGCTGTCTTTTTAGCCGTTTTTCTGCCTATTTCTTTGTCTTTTTCCCCCCAACGGTTATTTCTTCCTCCCTTGCTATAAATACCTTTCTCCTACCTTGAGACAAGTAGTTCTTCCTATTCTCTCACCTCCATTGTTACTATTTGAAGAACTTGCTCTCCCCCTTGATTCCTCCAACCATTCTTGCTCATATTTGAGGATTTGAGAGAGGGGATCTAGATCTACACTTCCACCAAACCATTTCTTCTCTAAGTGAGGGAATCTCTTGGGATCTAGATCTTGGAGTCTTTGGTTGACTTTCCCCTTGTTCTTCCTCTCCAATCTCATCCTAGCATTCGTTGCTTTGGTGGGATTTGAGTGTGAAGGACTTGAACACCTCCGGTGTTCTTGCTTTGCATCATTGCATAGTGTTGAGCTCTCCACCACGATTTGTTCGAGTGAGAGACCGTGAGCTTGTTACTCTTGGAGGGTGACCTCCTAGTTGGCTTGGTGATTGGTGCTCCGGTGATCTCTTCTAGAAGATTGTGAAGAGGCCCGGGCTTATCCTTCGTGGAGCTTGTGAAGTGGTTGTGGAGCTTGCCATCTCCGGAGCGGAGGAAAAGCTAACCATAAGGAAAGGGCCATTATCCTTCGTGGGTGTGGTTCGGAGAATAGGGTGAGCCTTCGTGGCGCGAGGAATCCTTCGTGGGACCTCCACTCCTCCAAACGTGACGTACCTTGTTGCAAAGCAAGGGAACACGGGAATACATCCTCGTCTCCGCGTGCCTCGTTTATTTCTATACCCGAGCTCTCTTTCCTTGTGATAGCCATCGTGCTTGAAGTACATATATCTTGCTATCACTTGTGCTACATATATCTTGTGCCTATCTTGCTTAGCTCTAGTTGCTATTGTTACACTTAGTTGAGCTTAGCATATTTAGGGTTTGTGCTTGTAAACTAAACGATAGTTTAATTCCGCATTCATACAAGACAAATCCGCAAGAGTTTGTAATTGCCTATTCACCCCCCCCTCTAGGCGACATCTCGATCTTTCAAGAAGGGAAGACCGTCCAATAGAACTCAAAAAGTAATCTCGCGACAGGTGTTCATGGCAGAGAAGATGCCTCCACCAACAGTTGAGTACCTCAATTGGTCGGGACAAGACATTGGCTTCACCATAGCAGATCATCCGCAGCAAGTTCCTCGACCGAGGCGGTCGAGCACTTATTACGCCGGCGGTTATTGCGGATTTGATGTTTCTCGAGTGTTCATAGATGGTGGCAGCAGGCTTAAACCTTATGTATGCGGATACATTGAGGAAGATGAACATATCCTTAGCAAACTTGAAGCCAACGGACACAAGGTTCCACGGCATCACACCGGAGAAACCAAGTTATCCATCGGGAAAGATAAATCTTGACGTTCAGTTTGGAACTCGAGAAAATTATAGAATCGAGAAGCTGGAATTCGAAGTCGTGGATTTTCCATCGCAATACCACGCTTTGTTGGGACGACCAGCATATGCTAGGTTTATGGCGGTACCACATTATACATACCTGTTGTGGAGATTGCCTGGACCAAAGGGACCAATCACAGTTAAAGGAAGCTTCGCCTTAGCCGACAAGTGCGACAAGGATTTTCATCGGTTATCAGAAACTTTCGGGATGCAAGCTGAGTATTTGGCGTCAAAAAGCATGACTGATTACGACGTACTGCCAGACGTTGGAAGGCCAAATAAAGAGTCAACTTTCAATACCGAGAAAAATTCTAAGGAGGTGCAGATTCACCCGACAGACCCGAAAAAGACGACATCCATCGCAAACGACATGGA
>NC_061513.1:279040176-279126445 GCF_022539505.1 Lolium rigidum
CGGGTAGCACCCCTATTAGATTTTGTCATGTTCTTTTCTTTTTGTGCATCATCATGCATCATGCATCATATCATCCACAAGATTTTATCAAATAAAATTATTTTAAATAAAAACTATTTTTCTTTCCCTCTCATATGGTTTATATATAACCTCCCACTTTTTGTCTCGAGATGAAAACATATTTTTCTCTAACTATTTTCATATATAAAAATATTTGTAAAACGAGTTTTGAAAAAGAAAAAGGAAAAGAAGTTTTAAAATAAAAATCTACCCCTAACCCTCCCTTGGGCTCCCTCGCTCTCGGCCCATCTCTCCCTCTCCATCCGGCAGCCCATCCCCTTTCCTCACTTCCGGCCGAGCCGGCCAACTTCCCCTTCAGGCCCGTACCCCTTCGCGAAGAGGAGCTTCTCCTCGTTGTCGTCTTCTCCAACGGAGCACGCGGAAGGCGTGAACCCCTCCCGCTCACGTCACGCGAGCGCCTCCACCACACAACCACTCCCCGCCCTTCTTAATCCCCACCACCAGGGGCAGCAAACCCTAGCACCCACCCCTCTCTCTCCCTCTAGCCGCCGCCATCAAGTTCCCCTTCTCCCTATTCCCCTTTTTCTCTTCTCTCGTGAGCTCATGAAGAAAACTGTCACCGCCGTCCTCACCATGGCGCCGCCGCTCCCCACCTCCCCTCGCCGTCCTGAGGGCACCATCAGATGCGCCTCGTCATCCTCTTCCTCCGTGTGCAAGGAATCGACCGGAGTCTCCCCATATCGGCCACAAAATCGCCGATTCCATCTCCGACCTGCCGGCGAATTTCTTTGATTCCGGCCGCTCCGGCCTCCCCGGCTTCCCCGACCTCTCCATCGGCTTCACGGTGATGTTCTCGTTCTCCCGGACCTATCCTCCTTCTCTATCTCCCTCTTAATCATCTTTTCCATGTTGACCTCTGTTCACCGCCGTAGGAGCTCGACGCCGGCGATGCTCCGGCGACCCCCGGACGCTGCACCACCACCATCCGGTTCCCCACATTCCACCGCACGCCCGACGCTCTCCCCTCGTCCCGTCTCGGTGGTAATCACCAGGGCCGTGCTCCACATGCGTTTCCTCCATGGCTGTCCTGGCCGAGCTCCGCCCAGACTACTTCAAAAGGTCGCGTGGCCCAACATCTTCAACAAACAAACCAGCAGCGTAGGTGGTTTGTCCTTTGCTTGTTGATCTTGACATCCTGGGTTCAAATCCCCTCACCATCTGTTTAACCCAACCATTTTTTTTTATATCCTCATATCCAGGATTTGGCCTGATATCTACGGCACAGCCCACATCGTCGGTGAGCGATGGACAGCTTCCCGCCGCTCGTGCGGTACGGATCCAACCCTTTTCTTCGTCCTCTTTTGTTAATTCTTTCTATATTGAAAAAAAATCATATCTCCTAATCCGTAGCTCGGATTACAAAGTATTTTATATGAAAATTGATCAGAAAAATATGCTGAACATGAATATGCCATCCATACATTTGTTAGCATCTCGCATCATGACGCGTCGTGATAGTTATGCATTTTCACCTCACATATATGCGGAGTATTTCGGAACACCGACTAAGGTTTCTCCGCTCCGTTTAACTTTGAAGTAGCTCACCCCTGTCATGCTATGCCATGCTAACCAACACTTAAATTTTCCGGTAGAAAATGCAACTCCAACCTAATTTGATTGTCGGGGTTCCGACTCCGATTAAATTGGATAAGTTGCATCGCATCATCTTTGCCATGTCATGCATATCATCTTGATCATGCCGGTTCTTATTCCGTATTTGTAAGACTTGCATCCGTTGTTTGTTGTAGCATTTGCTTCTTCCCGGATAGGATCACGAAGTGGTGTTGTGAGATACGACGAGTTCTCCGACAAGTTCTTCTGCAGCTTTTCACAGGCGAGCCTTCTCTCTTCACCTATTTTACTCTCTCCCTGCATTGCTATCCTTATGTTGCGATTCTTTATCGAGTCACGTGTCCTATTCTACTTGTTTACCATAATAATCCTATATGCACCATTCCTTATCCATAGCCGTTGCTTGATGTTTGAGCCTTGCGAGTCGTAGGCGTGTTTAGGATGCATTGTTTATCTCGATCTGTTATTGGGATATGTTGGGTTGTTGGGAGGTTATCACATGCTATATTAGTTTGTTGGAGATACACCTGCTTTACTTATTTGTTAACAACTAAAATTGTAAGCGAGAGGCATGCAGTGAGCCCCTTTGCGAAAGCATCGGAACTTTGACTTGCTAATGTCCCCTAGGACCCGAGTTCTTGTTATGCGTTCCGAGATTGAGCGCTCTACCCATGCGTGGGGACGATTATCGGGACCCCCTCACCCATTACCTTTTCTCAAGTCGGTTGAAAAGGGGCCACAACCTTGGTTTTATTTGCCTATGCCATGTATGCCATGCTTTACTTACTTGTTGCCTTCGGGTGTTTACTTCCTGTTGCCTTCGGATGTTTATATTATCATCTTGTACCCCGCGGGACGTTTAGCGAAAGCGTGTGGTTCGCACGCCCTAGCCGCCGTCGCAAACCACTGAGTCCGCTTCGGGTACGGTCGGACTTCGTTACGGGTAGCTTAGTCGGGTGGCCCCCTAGACTTTCTTGTTGAGCTGGGAACGGTCTTGTTGTGAGACATCGCACCTGTAAGAAGCGGGTCGAGCATGCGTATGGTTACATTTGGGCAACCCCTGCGGGGTGTACATCTTATCGATAAGCCGTGTCGCGGTTATGGACGACTTGGAATTGTATAGCTTGATCATAGAACAACTTACACCTTTATGTTGATGCTAATAACTTGCGTAGTAATATAGCATTATTACAATGGCTACCTAATAAAACTTGTCCACTAGTTGAGTGCCTTTTACATTGCCTCTTCGCAATTGTTGAAGGGGATATGTGTATTTGGCTGGGTTATGTTTGTGTAGTATTTATACTGTTACCTTGTGCGCTCTCTTACCTTCTACGAGTAGACGGATGTTGTAGCGTGTCTCTATTGGTTATAGTTTTGCTGCCGCTAAACCTACCATATAGCCCCAGGCGATATATATATATACTCGCTCGGCGAGCATAGCCATTTCTAGTCTCGCTAAGTACGTGCCGGAGTTCGTTCCTTGGTACTTACTCTCGCCTTTTCCCCTTTCTCTTTTGCTTCCTCCCTCTTGTCGGCAACCGATGGCCCTACTTTGACAGGTACGAGATGACGACGTTAGCAAGGTTACCCTTCCGGCTTGGCACGGGCGGGGTTATGGACGCCATTGGTTATCTTCAGGACTCTTAGTCCAATTTGTATCTTGTACGTACTCGGACGTATTCGATCTTCTGTATGATTTGGATCTTTGTATTGAATATTTGTATCTTGACTCGTTGGAGTCGTTGTTGTAATATATGTATCTTGTGGGCTCTATTGTAATCCTGTTGTAATGTTACCGCTCGTGTTAATTCCTCTGGCATCACGTGTGTGATTCGTCGCGCACGTCGTGTCGGAGGGCGTCTCGAGAATCGATATCGTGCGGATTTTGGCGGGTTCGTTGGAATCCTCGGGATGCCGGTTCGGGCGTCACAAGTTGGTATCGAGCTCGAGGTTGCGGTACCCCACTAGTCCGGCCTGTAGGATAACCTTGCCAACGGTCGTTGAGTTTAGAGTGTCAAAACCTATATTCCGAAAATTCGTTGGATAGATCGATTAGCTCGACTTTTCTCCTTATCTATATTCTTTCTCCTCTTACCTATGCGAGTTTTGAGTTTTCTCTCTTATCTGAGTTTTCTGAGTCTTAGGTCTCTACTCGGGTTGGACGATCTTTGCCTTTATCCTATTAGGTTCTATCTTCGGAGGATCCGACGAAAGCGCATCATGAAAGAAAAAGGCAAGTGACCAAATTTGAGGTGCCAAAAAAAACTCCAAGAAAAGAAAGTTTTATAGTACATAGAGGATGACATGCGGGTCCCATTTAGCGACGGCGGTATCACCGTTTGAGAGGCGGCGGGGATCGAAAGAAAAAGGCAAGTGACCAAATATGAGGTGCCAAAAATAATTCAAGAAAAGAAAGTTTTATAGTGCATAGAGGATGACATGCGGGTCCCATTTAGCAGCAGCGGTATCACCGTTTGAGAGGCGGCGGGGATCGAAAGAAAAAGGCAAGTGACCAAATTTGAGGTGCCAAAAAAACTCCAAGAAAAGAAAGTTGATTGCACATAGAGGATGACATGCGGGTCCCATTTAGCAGCAGCGGTCTCAACGTTTCCAAGGCGGCAAGGGATCAAAAGAAAAAGGAAGTAGCCGAGAAATCAGGGGGTCAAAAAAAATCCAAGAATAGAAAGAATTTTGGTTCATAGAGGATGACATGCGGGACCCATGATCCGCGCATCGTAAACGGCTCGATCGGAGAACGTTGAACGAGATGGCGCGATCGAGAAAAAAACAATGCCGGAGAGGCTACCATCCGGGCCCTACATCCCTCGGCGGTGCGGATTTGCGTTGACTCGGCCGGCGAACCCGAGAATTCGCGATGCACCACGTCCCGGGCCACCATACGCGACGTTTTGGCCGCTTTCGTCGGGCTAGGTGGCCTCAAAAACGAGAAAAAAAAAGTTTTGACATGCACCACGGAGGGACCAAAATCGTCGGCCATGGTACACCAGCAACCACGGCGCGACTTCAACTTCGTCGGCCATGGCAACTTTTCTTGTAGTGTAGTTCACCTCTCTCCCCTGTACCATGGCGTGGAACCTCGGGGCGAGGTTCCTTGTTAGTGGTGTCGATTGTAACGGCCCCGGGTAGCACCCCTATTATATTTGGTTGTTCTTTTTCTTTTATGCATCATCATGCATCATGCATCATATCATCCACAAGGTTTTATGAACTAAAAATTATTTTAAATAAAAACTATTTGTGTTTTCCCTCTCATATGGTTTCTATATTAAACCTCCTCTTCTATTCATTTAACAAAACCCTGTAACAAAACTATATATTATTTTATTTTTGCTATAAAATCTTTGGATCATATTTTACCTTTATCTCCACCTCTATATTCAAATTCAAACTTTTGTTGACCTGGTTCAAACCAATTTGCAAAACAGCTTTTAAAAGGAGAAAAGATTTAGAAAATAAAACCCTAACCCTCTCTCACCCCGGTGGCCTGCTAATCTAGCCCAACCCCTTGGGCCTATCTCTTCATGGCCCCAGTTTTCTCTCTCTCCCTTCTTCCACCGAGCAGCCCAACACCAGCAGTGGGCCAGCCCATCTCTGGCCTGTACCTCTTCGTCCAGCCTCTTCTCTTTTCCCCTTTTCTCTCTCGACAACGACAGGAGACGTCCCCCACCTGCTCGCTCACGCAGCTCGCGTGCTCCTCCAGCCGCGTGCTCCTCCTCTCTCCTCCTTTCTTTATCTCTGGATCACGCCAACCACCACGCACCCAGCCCCTCCACTTTCCCCTCCTCATCTGCTTGCTCCTCACGAAAGGAACCATCTGGGAGAAAACCCCATCTCCACCGTCGGCCTCACCATGGCGCCGCCGCTCTAGACCCTCCCCTTCCAAGCCGAGAGCACTAGGAGATGCGCCTCGCCTCCCTTGTCATCCTCTCCGAAGGAATCGTCCACGAGCGATCCGTATCGACGCCAACCTCGCCGTTTCTTCCCCGTGTCCGGCGGAAAAACTCGCCGATTCCGGCCGCCATGGTCCACCTCCGACGTCCCCGACCACACCAGCAGCTTCGGGGTGAGCTCGCGCACCCCCTGCACCTCCTCTCCTCTCTCCTCGCTTCCTGGTTCGATTCCTCACCGTGATTCCCGTCCGCCTCTCCGCAGATGCTCCCCGCCGGCGGTGCTCCGGCGACCTCTTGGAAGCGGCGCCGCCACCTTCTTGCCCGCGCCGTCGAGACGCACCCGTCGCACAACCGCGCGCATCCAAGGACATCCTGCATCGCCCGCGCGACGCCGCTGACCCGCGGTGACCGGCTCTCCTGGAACGTGCACGGCATCAAGCACCTTCCGTGCGTGCCTCGCACGGTTCGCCAGCTCAGCGCCACGCTGGCGGCCACATCAACACGCGGGCCCCTGCTGTCATCCTCTGCGGCTAGATCCATACCGGTGAGAAAACCCCTTCCCCAGATCCAGATCTGGACTTTCGCATCTAGCCCCCTATCTTTTCAAGATGCTTAACCCACAGTCCCTGGCGCCTGTGCTTTGCACGATAACCCCCTGCATGTTTTTAAAACTAACCCGCAGTCCTTACTCTGTCTGGACTTTTCGTTCGAGTCCTTTTCTAATTAAAACAAATTCTGTTTTTCTATTTTAAATACTAAAAACTATTATGTTAATAACTTTTAATCTATAACTCGAAATAAAAAGTGTTCTATATGAAAATTGATCAGAAAAATATGCTGAACATGAATATGCCATCCATTCATCTGTTTGCATTTCACATCATGTCATTCCGTGATAGTTTGTGCATTTCACCTCACATAACATGCGGAGTATTTTGGATTTCCACCTAGGGTTTTCCCCGCTCCGTTTAATATTGAAGTAGCGCACCCCTGCCATGATACGCCATGCTAACAACTACTTAAATTTGCCGGTAGAAATGCAACTTCAACCATAAATTGCGTGTCCGGGGTTCCGACTCCGATTAATATGGATAAGTTGCATTGCATCATCGTTGCCATGTCATGCATATCATCTTGATCATGCCGGTTCTTATTCCGTAGTTGTAAGATTTGCATCCGTTGTTTGTTGTAGCATTTGCTTCTTCCCGGATAGGATCACGAAGTGTTGATGTGAGATACGACAAGTTCTTCTGCAGCTTTTCACAGGCGAGCCCTCTCTCTTCACCTATTTTAATCTCTCCCTCGCATTGCTATCCTTATGTTGCGCTTCTTTATCGAGTCACGTGTCCTATTCCACTTGTTTACCATAATAATCCTATATGTATCATTCCTTATCCATAGCCGTTGCTTGATGTTTGAGCCTTGCGAGTCGTAGGCGTGTTTAGGATCTGTTGTTTATCTCGATCAGTTATCGGGATATGTTGGGTTGTTGGGAGGTTATCACATGCTATATTAGTTTGTTGGAGATACACATGCTTTACTTAATTGTTAACAACTAAAATTGTAAGCAGAGGCATCTGTGAGCCCCTTTGCGAAAGCATCGGAACTTTGACTCGCTAATGTCCCCTAGGACCCGAGTTCTTGTTATCCGTTCCGAGATTGAGCGCTCTACCCATGCGTGGGGACGATTATTGGGACCCCCCTCACCCATTACCTTTTCTCAAGTCAGTTGAAAAGGCGGCCACAACCTTGGTTTTATTTGCCTATGCCATGTATGCCATGCTTTACTTACTGTTGCCTTCGGGTGTTTACTTACTGTTGCCTTCGGGTGTTTATATTCTGTACTGTACCCCGCGGAACGTTTAGCGAAGCGTGTGGTTTGCACGCCTAGCCGTTAACGCAAACCCTGAGTCCGCTTCGGAGTACGGCCGGACTTCGTTACGGGTAGCTTAGTTGGTTGGCCCCCCTAGACTTTCTTGTTGAACTGGGAACGGTCTTGTTGTGAGACATCCACCTGTCGTAAGTGGGCCGAGCATGCGTATGGTTACATTTGGGCAACCCCTATAGGGTGTACATCTTATCGATAAGCCGTGTCCGCGGTTATGGACGACTTGGAGCTGTTTAACTCGATCATAGAACAACTTACACCTTATACTTGTTGTTAATAATCTGATAATAACTTGCGTAGTAATATAGCATTACTACAACCGATACCTAATAAAACTTGTCCACCGTTGAGTGCCTTTTACATTGCCTCTTCGCTTTGTTGAAGGGGATATGTGTAATCGGCTGGGTTATGTTTGTGTAGTATTTATATGTTACCTTGTGCGCTCTCTTATCTTCTCTGAGTAGACGGATGTTGTAGCGTGTCTCTATTGGTTATAGTTTTGCTGCCGCTAAACCTACCATATAGCCCCAGGCGATATATATTTATACTCGCTCGGCGAGCATAGCCATTTCTAGTCTCGCTAAGTACGTGCCGGAGTTCGTTCCTTTGTACTTACTCTCGCCTTTCCTCTTTCTCTTTTGCTTCCTCCCTTTTGTCGGCAACCGATGGCCCGACTTTGACAGGTACGAGATGACGACGTTAGCAAGGTTACCCTTCGGCTTGGCATCGGGCGGGGTTATGGACGCCATTGGTTATCTTCAGGACTCTTAGTCCAATTTGTATCTTGTCCGTACTCGGACGTATTCGATCTTCTGTATGGTTTGGATCTTTGTATTGTATATTTGTATCTTGACTCGTTGGAGTCGTTGTTGTAATATATGTATCTTGTGGGCTCTATTGTAATCCTGTTGTAATGTTACCGCTCGTGTTAATTCCTCTGGCATCACGTGTGTGATTCGTCGCGCACGTCGTGTCGGAGGGCGTCTCAGAATCGATATCGTGCGGATTTCGGCGGGATCGCTGGAATCCTCAGGATACCGGTTCCGGGGCGTCACAAGTGTGAATGGATGTAGCTTAAGGTTCTAGGCGGAAGTTCAACTTAACAGTCTCCGCTGAAACACCGGTATATAAACAAGCAGCGAGTATTGGTAAATCTCTAAATGGGGATTTGAGATCTGGTGGGGGATTGTTGAAATATTGGGTCCACATTTGGTGGCCCATACTAGATTTCAGATTTTCCCTATAATCTCAAAGCCCACTTAGTGGCAGCCTTGTGAGTTTGAGCCCAAGTTGGTGGCAGCTCACTAGGGAGTGGCAAGAGGTGGGAAGTTTAGTCCCACATGGAAAGTTGGGAGGAAGTTAGACCACCTTATAAGGTGGGTTGTTCCACCACTAGTAAGTGAGTGAGAATAGGAGTGCTACACGCGCGCGCTCCTCCTCCTCCTCGCTCGCTCGTCTCGACTCGACTCGACTCGACTCGACACATCACGACGCGCGCGCCGCGCTCGTGGTGAGTGGACATATACACGAGTTAGGGTTTCCACCTCTCTCTGCTTGCGCCGACATCGTAGCCTACTCCATCTCGCGCGCCGACGTGCATTGGCGAACGGGAGAGCAGGTCTCCGGAACCGCTCGTCCTTGCGATCCTGTACGGGAGAGGGCGAATTAGGTTTTTGGGAAGCGCTCTGCGCGACTGCTCAAGCTCTTCATCACGGGTCGTCTTCCGTCCAAGTCGGGCGGTGCTGCCTACCGTCGTCTACAACGCCATCTACTTCGACCCGTCGTCCCCGTCGTCAACAACGTTGTCATCAACAACGTTACTGCTGCGACATCGTCTGCTACACCCGCCGACGTGCATTGGCGAACGGGAGAGCATGTCTCCGGAACCGCTCGTCCTTGCGATCCTGTACGGGAGAGGGCGAATTAGGTTTTTGGGAAGCGCTCTGCGCGATTGCTCAAGCTCTTCATCACGGGTCGTCTTCCATCCAAGTCGGGCGGTGCTGCCTACCGTCGTCTACAACGCCATCTACTTCGACCCGTCGTCCCCGTCGTCAACAACGTTGTCATCAACAACGTTACTGTCTGCGACATCGTCTGCTACACCTCCACCGCCACCTCCACCGGATCGGTACGTGCGACATATCTCGATCTGTTTAGCGATGGATGTTGTACTGTTTGCTCTACTACTGTTCATGTTGATCACTGCATCTAGTATGTTCGAGTTTCACATGTTAGTAGTTACTGTCGTCATGCTTAATATTCTGGAATTAATCATGGAAATTGTGCCTAATTATCCAACAGGGAGTTCCTGCGGCAGCGAGTCGCTGCCGGGGCTTGGTCATGCAGCGAACTATGTGGGGTCTTGGTCATGTGCTTAGCTAGCTCGATCTCTTGAGTTGTCCACTGGATCTGTGTGGCGTGGTGTGTTGTACCCAGCAACAATTCTTAGACTGCTCATAGTGGGAGTAACTTAGGTAGTAACATCACACATTTCAAGGTGTTTTGGTGACATGGCATAGCAATAAATGAAGAAAGAGATGAAGGTGGTAAGAGCAAGAACAATAATAAAGCCTGCTGCTGACTATATACACATGCCAGGTCACTTAGAGTAAACGGCAGTACAATAGATCTGGCTATTAAGTTGGCTCTAACGATTACTTAAGCAATTAATGTATTGCATGGGCTGGTTGCATGCAAGACTCAGGCAAGCAGGTAGAGCCAGCTTTATCGCCCGCGTGAGGCTGCATGCGAGCTGTACCTTCTCGTTTTTTGTGTTGTAGCCCGGCGATTGAAGAATCGCCCGCTCTGTTCTCTCTCCTCATTTCTCTCTCATCCAGCTAAGATTTTGCTGATGTGGACAAGCTTATAGCCTGCTGAGTAGGCTCTATTGTACTTGCTCTAACTAGCTATGTTACCATAACATCACACATCCCAAGATAAAATGAGTCTACAAACTAATAAATAAGACTTTGCATGATACCATCTCTAAGTTACTTTCCACTATGAAGGTAGTAACATGAACTAGTAACTTATGCATGACACCACCTTATGTTACTCCCCACTATGAGCAGCCTTATTGATATTATGTCTCGGCATTTAATAAAGCACATGGGTTCAAAAAATAAAAGCCCACATGTTGAGAATATTTCGTACGGTGGTGCCAGAGTTGACCTTACATCACCCTGCACACGTTTCCAACGAGAGGTTCATATAATTTGGCAATTGCATCGTTAAATACTGAAGTAAACCGCGAGTAGGCATCAACAGAAAAGTACTTTTCAAATCAGCAAGACAACAACGACTAATCACTATGGCAGGTAGAGATCGATTTATCAACTACTAGGGTCAAGGGGAATCAACATGTCAGCTGTAGTATGTTTAGAACCATCAATCAATTTTCCTGCTGGTAGAATAAACAAACTATGAATACAAGACAAAAGGCATAGTTATACTACCTCCATTTCAAGGATTAAGAAACCCTCGTTTTACGTGATTTTTGTTTGATTAAGAATTACTTCAAATAGATAAACATTATTTATATGAAATTAGATCATTAAAAAGTGTTTTTCAATACGAATCCAACGATACTAATTACATATAATATAATTAAGATTTTATTGTTCAATTTTTATGATCAAAGTTTATCTTGAAATAAGCGTGCGCCTTATTCCTTGAAACGGAGGTAGTAATTTATAGCTATTTCCAACTCTAATATGTTTATTAGCACCAGCTAACTCACGGGAAACACGTATTGTGCTCGTTTTCAGGGATTACAAGTATAGTGCTGACCTTCAGATGCATGTTGTGAAAACAATAGTCGTAAAATGATTTATCTTAACAATGTTATGTAGGATAATTAGGCAAATGGAAGGAATGGAAATGAAAAAAAGGGTTTTGGCCCTTTAGCCAATGACGAAAACGAACCAGGCATTTTTCACCATTATATGAGATGTCTCCTCTTAGTCACATGTTTTCTTATTTGATTTCAGTCACCCAATATTTTTCATATTACAAACATTAATTATTAGAGGTACTAGTGAGGAATAATCTATTGTATAACATGTGTCTATATCTTCTCTAAGTGACATAGAATGCATGAGAAAATAAAGTCTTATCCGACCATTATGCAGTCTCACCGAGTGAGGGCTGCCCTCGGCGTAGCCTACGCCAACGACCTAAGGTGGCTACGCGCTGAGGGTTTCCAATCGTCGGTGTAGCGATCCATTCCTGTTGTGAGAGGTCGATGGCAGATGGACGGACTAGGGCGACTGGAAACTGCTAGATGAAACTCATCTGCCGATTCTGACTCGAGCTTAAGGCCACCACCGCTGCCACCTGCCTGCACGCTATCCGCTCCTCATTCTCATTCCTTCTATATTTTTTTTTTCAATCGCGCAATTGGATTTCCGATAGCTCGATACGCTTCTTAATCTGGTTAGTTGAGGTCCGGCCAGCTGGAAATCCGCTCCATGTTTCCTCTGTGCATCTGATTTTAGTGGATCGACTGTGTCTGCTGCTACCTCTGACTCTGAGCCACCAGACTACTACTTATTTTGACTTTTGGGCGTCTTGGTTTTGGTCTCCTAGTTAATTTAACGCTGGGCCACAACCATACTCCATCTATCCTTGAATAAGTAGATGTTTAATCTTAAACTTTGTCATGAAACTGTTCAAAAAAAAAAAAACTTTGTCATGAAAGAGTGCATTTCTGAATTTTTGGCAAAAAGGAGGATCACCTCCACGAGTGAATTGTCAAAAAGGACCACCTTCGAGTGAAATGGTCAAAAAAAAAAAACCACCTACGCCGTGATGGCAAGCTCGCTAAGCGACACGTGGCACTTGCCGCCACAGCCTCTGGCGGCAAGCTCCCCCACGTATTGTTCACCCACAGCCTGTGAGCAGTGCCTACTGCCACGGGTGGTGGCGGCAGGTGCCACGTATCGCTTGTCGGTGAGTGAACAGTACATGCCGCCACAGGCTATGGCGGCAGGTGCTACGTGTCGCTTGGGGGAGCTTGCCGCTAGGTGGTCTCTTTTGTCAATTTCATTCGAAGGTGGTCCTTTTTGACAATTCACTCGTGAAAGTGGTTCTTTTTGCAAAAAATTCTGCATTTCTATATCTATAATGCATTTTAAAATAGCAAAAATTAATTCTCTCTTATCGGATGAAAATCAAAACCAATGATATTCATCACATGTCATCATAATTTTGTACGTGCGCTTAGCTTATTGGCGATAATAGAATTAAAGGTGAGAGAAATGTTGATTTATATCTTCCTAATGTAAATTATTTTTCCACTTGTTAATCTCTTTTGAAAACCCCGCACATTTATATGTTTTGAAAAATGTAGCTATTACTAATAGAGACCCCGTGACCACAAATCTTACAGACTACTACAACCAGCCAACAAACAATTCGACACGTACTACATTATTACCATCAAAATGGCCGCGAGTACTGTCTATGCCGCCGTTGTGATGGTCATCCCAAAGATGGCTACCGACGCCGCCGACAGCAACGGCACTACGGCGGCCGCCACACGCGCCGCCTTTGCCCCGTCAGAGTGGGGCGACTATTTCATCACCTACGACCCTCCTCTCGCGCAGGTGCAGACACATACATCTAGCTCCGTAGTGCTTCACATTGTTCAGTGCAAATGCGTAACGATCGATTCTACGAGTTCTCCAATTACCTTACTGGCATGTTTCTGTGTGTGTGCGTCTCCGTGTACGCAGAGGTCCGAGGAGTGGATGAGGGACAGGGCAGAGGAGCTGAAGCAGCGAGTGCGGAAGATGTTCGTCTTCGAGGACGGCAGCGTGGCCGGCGCGGTGGCACTTGTGGACACGCTCGAGCGTCTCGGCCTAGACGGCCACTTCCGCGAGGAGATCACCGCGGCCATAACCCGTATCCACCTCGTCGGGCTGGAAAGCACCGGGTTCGTTGGCGGCTCCGATGCCCATGATCTTGGCGTCACTGCTACTCGGTTCCGTCTGCTCCGGCAACACGGGCTATGGGTGTCCACAGGTAGCTTGTAAAAGCTAACCTCTAATCAATATCCTCAGATTTTTTTCGATAAAGGAGCAGCAGCCCCAGCCTCTGCATCAATCGATGCACACGGCCTTTTATTGAACTTATAAAGTATCAAGTATCAAGTAAAAAGTACAAAAGGCATAGGGTAACAAACAAATATGTGACCGACTTGGTTGCCACATACATCAACCAGCGGAACAATGAAACATCTAAATAGGCTAGCCATACTCTATCCTATTAATGTGTCGCCACCCAGTAGCCCGGTAGTAGAAATCCTGAGTAAGCACCAGCAGTCTGTTGCATCCAGTATCCATATCCTTCCGCTGATCCTCCGGTAGCAGGAAAGCCCATAACCGTATCCAGTGCACAGCTCGAAGAATAACCTGCAAAAAGTTAGTACCCTTTTGATTATTAAAAATCATATCATTTCTAGTGTTCCATATTGTCCAACATATAGCAGATATACCAATCCTAATTTTCAGTTTATCTTTCTTCGGAACTCCATACAACCAGTTCCCAAACATATTATTAATACTCGTAGGTGGCGGAAAACAATATCCTCAGATATTAGCAATAGATATAGTATGATCTGTCCGCGTAATTGCGTATATGTGTATTACAGATGTGTTCGATAGGTTCAGGGACGGCGACGGCAGTTTCAGCACGAGCCTAAGCAGCAACATCGACGACCCGAGAATTCTACTGAGCTTGTACAATGCGGCTCACATGGCGGTGCCGGGCGACGTGGACGCCGTCCTCGACAACGCTAGGGTCTTCGCACGGCGACACCTGGAAGCAATGGCAAGAGGCGAGCTGCGGTCGCCGGCGGCGGAGCAAGTCGCCCGCGCCCTTGATCACCCTCTCCCGCGGTTCACGGGGCTGCTGGAGACCATGCGTTACGTTGCCGAGTATGCGCAGGAGGTGACGCACGACGGCACAATCCTAGAACTTGCTCGGCTCAATTCTAACCTCATGAGGTGCCTTCACCTCAGGGAGCTAAAGGCCCTTAGCATGTAAGTCTAATTTTTGCCTTTGCCATAATGTTTCGATCTGCATCAGTTGACTTTATAAGAGAGTAAACTCGATATCGGTTATCTCGATTAACCGACCTGTAGATGGTGGAGGGACCTATACGACACCGTGAATTCTAAGGTATGCTCGGGACCGTATGGTGGAGATCTACTTTTGGAGCTGCGGAATGATCCCCGAGGAGGAGTTCTCGCGTGCACGTTTGATGTTCGCCAAGACGTTTGGACTTGTGTCTATTCTAGATGATACCTACGATGTCCATGCAAGTGCAGAGGAGTGTCTTAGTCTTACGCAAGCCATGCAGAGGTGCGAACATTCATTTGATACCTACTATGAGAAATTCAGTTTGCGTAATTGCAAGCGTGCTTTAACTGTTCAAATTTAAGTTTCGTTCAATTCTTATTAAGGCCGCACGTCTCATTTTGTATGCAGATGGGATGAAAGTGCGGTTCCTGTTCTACCTGAATACCTACGCGTCCTATACATCAAAACACTAAGCACCTTCAAAGAGTTTGAGGATCTGTTAGAACCACACGAGAAGTACCGAATGTCATATGCCAAAAAAGCGGTATATGTAGCCTCACTGTAAATGCACTAACAAATAAATAGATATAGTTTTTATTTGTTCTCATCTAGTCTCTCGGAAACAGAACTTTGTGGTTTCACTTTAAGTACCTATAAGAAAAAGAAATTAGTCTACCAAATATTTTAAAATTGGCCATCAAAAATTGAGCGGGTGTATTTCAGAGTAGAAGGTACCAATAAAACAGTTTTTCTTACTTTGATGACAGAATAGATCGAACGGCCGGCTAGTCGTCCCGTCCCTTATAATATTCCTAAACTAATTGTGTTATTTAAACCATTGTGCATGCAGTACCAGCTGCAGGCGGAATATTATATGCAAGAGGCCCACTGGTCGAGCGAGAAGTATCGGCCGAGCTTCAAGGAACACGAGGAGCTGTGTGGTAAGTCTTGTGGTCTGATAATGCTTAATCTGGTGCCTCTCATGGGCTACGGCGCCAGCGCAACCAAGGAGTTGTTTGATTGGGCGTTTGCCATCCCTGATGTGGTCCGCGCTGGAACGCAGATCGGCCGCTTCCTCAACGACATCTCCTCTTACAAGGTACATTGCATTTCTGTTGTAGAAAAGGAAAAACCAGAAAGAGTATATAACCACCGACGTCGCCACCGTGTATGCAGCTGGGGAAGAACAAGAAGGACCTCCCTAGCGGCGTGGAGTGCTACATGATGGAGAAGGGCGTGACAGGGGAGGAGGCCGTGGCGGCAATCGCCGCCATGACCGAGGATAGGTGGAGGACAATGAACAAGGCATGCATGGAGATGGACCGCGCGCTCCTGCCTGTGGCGCACCTAGTGGTGAATATTGCGAGATCGAACGAAGTAATCTACCTCCACTACAGGAATGGGGCTATATGCCGAGGGCCGGGAACCCTCGGCGTAGCATGCTTTGGCCCTCGGCGTAGGCTATGCCGAGGGCCGCCCTCGGCATAGCTCCTCGGCGTGTAGGTCCCTCGGCAAAGGCACTATCGCCGTCGGCGTAGCCCGGCCCTCGGCGTAGCACGCTACGCCGACGGCAAAACCCTCGGCATAGACTTTTAAAAAATTCAAATTTCCCGTTTCCAAAAAAATTCAAAAAAAAAAATTCGAAAAAAAATATATTTTTTTCTATATGCCGACGGCAAAACCCTAGGCATAGACTTTTAAATTTTTTAAAATTTTAATTTCTTTTACACAATTTTTTTCCTTTTTTTCTTTTTTTTTCTTTTTTTTACTTGTTTATCTTTCACCCAATACACTTTTAACTCTAACTACACTTAATCTTATGTCAAATTACAATCATGGTTAAACTTCCCAGTCGGTCACCCATCCTCACACTACTCCGGCCTCAGCACGCTTAACTTCTTGGTTCCATTCGGATGAGCTTCCATTATAGAATTGACACCTCTTGCCGATAATAATAGCATATCAACCCTATTAACCCTTGAACCGTGATGCACACTTCTTTATTTTTGAATCCCAAACAATTACTTAAGTAGACAACAATGAATATATATAAGTAATAATAATATTGAATTCAAATAAAAATAAAATGATTTTATTTTTTGGTCTTTTTTCTATTTAATATTGAATAATTAATATCTTTAAATCGGAAAATCAAAATTCCACAAATAATATGTCTAAATCGATCAGAAAAATGAGAGGAATCTAAATATAACATACATATCATCATTTGAACCTAAAAATTAGAGGAATCCAAATATGACGCCCAATTTGCCATGTGGCCAAAACAGCCCCCTCGCGAGATGCGAAATGGCCGTATCGGGCGGGCTGGTGCACCGTTCGCCAACACGCTAAACGGACAAAAATTAGCACATAAAGTGATGTGTTATAGACATAAAAAAAAAATTTGCGGAATTTATTGAGCGACGGAAAGTGTACCCCTAGTTCAAATCCGGTCAGTTTCCAGCGGATTCGGCGGGACACCGCAGGAAGCCGCATGGATTCCCAGATAGCTAGCGCGCACATATGGCATGTGATATGTGGTGCGAAGGCGGTGTCCTACCACTACGCGGAGGTCTCGCGCAATACTAAAATGCGCCCCATGTAGGCTGCTTCACAAAATAAACCCGTTTTGGCACCCCGAAAATGAAAAAACCATCGCTCATCGGTCGGATTGGAAATCCGCTCCCGGGGCCTTGCTTCCCATCCCAGGGACCACGCACATGCCAAATATGGCCTCGTTCCGACAAACTATGCGGTGTCACGGGCCGTTTCCTACTCATTTGCCCTAAAAGCCATAGAACTTCGGACGTGATAGCCCTGTTTGTGAAGGGTTTTCCAAAATAATTGCCGTATCCTAATTCCGACTTTTGGAGTGGTTACTAGAACACATAAAATGACGCCATGCGGCTCCGCGGGATTTTCTGACTTTGTTTAAATTGTCATTTGGCCAAAACGGGCCCCCACGGAGATGCGGTATGTCCGTACCGGGCGCGCTGGTGCACCCGTTTACCATCGCGCTAGACGGACAAAAATTGGCACATAAATTGATATGTCATAGACCTAAAAACATTTTTTGCGGAATTTATTGAGCGACGGAAAATGTAGCCCTAGTTCAAATCCGGTCACTTTCCAGCGGATTCGGCGGGACACCGCAGGAAGCCGCCAGATAGCTAGCGTGCACATATGGCATGTGATATGTGGTGCGAAGGCGGTGTCCTACCACTACGCAGAGGTCTCGCGCAATACTAAAATGCGCCTTATGTAGTTCCTTCACAAAAAAAACCCGTTTTGGCACCCCAAAAATGAAAAAACCATCGCCCATGGGTCGGATTGGAAATCCGCTCCCGGGGCCTTGCTTCCCATCCCAGGGACCACGCACGTGCCAAATATGGCCTCGTTCCGACAAACTATGCGGTGTCACGGGTCGTTTCCTACTCATTTGCCCTAAAAGCCATAGAACTCCGGACGTGATAGCCCTGTTTGTGAAGGGTTTTCCAAAATAATTGCCGTATCCTAATTCCGACATTTGGAGTGGTTACTAGGACACATAAAATGACGCCATGCGGCTCCGCGGGATTTTCTGACTTTGTTTAAATTGTCATTTGGCCAAAACGGGCCCCCACGGAGATGCGGTATGGCCGTACCGGGCGCGCTGGTGCACCCGTTTACCATCGCGCTAAACGGACAAAAATTAGCACATAAACTGATATGTCATAGACCTAAAAACAATTTTTGCGGAATTTATTGAGCGACGGAAAGTGTAGCCCTAGTTCAAATCCGGTCACTTTTCAGCGGATTCGGCGGGACACCGCGAGAAGCCGCATGGATTCCCGGATAGCTAGCGCGCACATATGGCATGTGATATGGGGTGCGAAGGCGGTGTCCTACCACTACGCGAGAGGTCTCGCGCAATACTAAAATGCGCCCCATGTAGTTCCTTCACAAAAAAACCTGTTTTGGCACCCCAAAAATGAAAAAACCATCGCCCATGGGTCGGATTGGAAATGCGCTCCCGGGGCATTGCTTCCCATCCCAGGGACCACGCACGTGCCAAATATGGTCTCGTTCCGACAAACTATGCGGTGTCACGGGCCGTTTCCTACTCATTGCCCTAAAAGCCATAGAAATACGGACTTGATAGCCCTGTTCGTGAAGGGTTTTCCAAAATAATTGTCGTATCCCAATTCCATCTTTTGGAGTGGTTACTAGGACACATAAAATGATGCCATGCGGCTCCGCGAGATTTTCTGACTTCGTTTAAATTGCCATACGGCTAAAACGGGAACCTGAGAACATATAAGAAAGTGATTGAATTGTTTCTATGTTAACATGTTATTCTACATGATTCAAATATGCATGATTTTGACATAAACGGGTAGAGGATGTTTTTCTGAACATTTTGATACCTCATACGCATTTTTCGACATCATATGAATTAGTTATGATTTTTACAAAATTAGACAAATTTGAAAAATAGCCTACGCCGAGGGTGGCCGTCGGCGTAGCCCTGTCTACGCCTAGGGCCAAAGATATGCCGAGGGCTGCCCTCGGCGTAGAGGTCGCTACGCCGACGGCCACGTTTCGCCGAGTGTTGAAACGGCAGGCTGGCCTGGCCGGGCCATACGCCGACGGCCCCGACTTTTGGCCGTCGGCGTATAGCCTGGCCCTCGGCATAGCCTCCCATTCCTGTAGTATAGTGCTGACCTTCAGATGCATGTTGTGAAAACAATAGTCGTAAAATGATTTATCTTAACAATGTTATGTAGGATAATTAGGCAAATGGAAGGAATGGAAATGAAAACAAGGGTTTTGGCCCTTTAGCCAATGACGAAAACGAACCAGGCATTTTTCACCATTATATGAGATGTCTCCTCTTAGTCACATGTTTTCTTATTTGATTTCAGTCACCCAATATTTTTCATATTACAAACATTAATTATTAGAGGTACTAGTGAGGAATAATCTATTGTATAACATGTGTCTATATCTTCTCTAAGTGACATAGAATGCATGAGAAAATAAAGTCTTATCCGACCATTATGCAGTCTCACCGAGTGAGGGCTGCCCTCGGCGTAGCCTCCGCCAACGACCTAAGGTGGCTACGCGCGCTGAGGGTTTCCAATCGTCGGTGTAGCGATCCATTCCTGTTGTGAGAGGTCGATGGCAGACGGACGGACTAGGGCGACTGGAAACTGCTAGATGAAACTCATCTGCTGATTCTGACTCGAGCTTAAGGCCACCACCGCTGCCACCTGCCTGCACGCTATCCGCTCCTCATTCTCATTCCTTCTATGCTTTTTCTTTTCAATCGCGCAATTGGATTTCCGATAGCTCGATAGGCTTCTTAATCTGGTTAGTTGAGGTCCGGCCAGCTGGAAATCCGCTCCATGTTTCCTCTGTGCATCTGATTTTAGTGGATCGACTGTGTCTGCTGCTACCTCTGACTCTGAGCCACCAGACTACTACTTATTTTGACTTTTGGGCGTCTTGGTTTTGGTCTCCTATTTAATTTAACGCTGGGCCACAACCATACTCCATCTATCCTTGAATAAGTAGATGTTTAATCTTAAACTTTGTCATGAAACTGTTCAAAAAAAAAACTTTGTCATGAAAGAGTGCATTTCTGAATTTTTGGCAAAAAGGAGGATCACCTCCACGAGTGAATTGTCAAAAAGGACCACCTTCGAGTGAAATGGTCAAAAAAAAAAAACCACCTACGCCGTGATGGCAAGCTCGCTAAGCGACACGTGGCACTTGCTGCCACAGCCTCTAGCGGCAAGCTCCCCCACGTATTGTTCACCCACAGCCTGTGAGCAGTGCCTGCTGCCACGGGTGGTGGCGGCAGGTGCCACGTGTCGCTTGTCGGTGAGTGAATAGTACATGCCCCCACAGGCTATGGCGGCAGGTGCTACGTGTCGCTTGGGGGAGCTTGCCGCCAGGTGGTCTTTTTTGTCAATTTCATTCGAAGGTGGTCCTTTTTGACATTTCACTCGTGAAAGTGGTTCTTTTTGCAAAAAAATTCTGCATTTCTATATCTATAATGCATTTTTAAAATAGCAAAAATTAATTCTCTCTTATCGGATGAAAATCAAAACCAATGATATTCATCACATGTCATCGTAATTTTGTACGTGCGCTTAGCTTATTGGCGATAATAGAATTAAAGGTGAGAGAAATGTTGATTTATATCTTCCTAATGTAAATTATTTTTCCACTTGATAATCTCTTTTGAAAACCCCGCACATTTATATGTTTTGAAAAATGTAGGAAAGCTTGGTTGTGGGTCTATTAATAGAGACCCCGTGACCACAAATCTTACAGACTACTACAACCAGCCAACAAACAATTCGGCACGTACTACATTATTACCATCAAAATGGCCGCGAGTACTGTCTATGCCGCCGTTGTGATGGTCATCCCAAAGATGGCTACCGACGCTGCCGACAGCAACGGCACTACGGCGGCCGCCACACGCGCCGCCTTTGCCCCGTCAGAGTGGGGCGACTATTTCATCACCTACGACCCTCCTCTCGCGCAGGTGCAGACACATACATCTAGCTTCGTAGTGCTTCACATTGTTCAGTGCAAATGCGTAACGATCGATTCTACGAGTTCTCCAATTACCTTACTGGCATGTTTCTGTGTGTGTGCGTCTCCGTGTACGCAGAGGTCCGAGGAGTGGATGAGGGAGAGGGCAGAGGAGCTGAAGCAGCGAGTGCAGAAGATGTTCGTGTTCGAGGACGGCAGCGTGGCCGGCGCGGTGGCACTTGTGGACACGCTCGAGCGTCTCAGCCTAGACGGCCACTTCCGCGAGGAGATCACCGCGGCCATAACCCGTATCTACCTCGTCGGGCTGGAAAGCCCCGGGTTCGTTGGCAGCTCCGATGCCCATGATCTTGGCGTCACTGCTACTCGGTTCCGTCTGCTCCGGCAACACGGGCTATGGGTGTCCACAGGTAGCTTGTAAAAGCTAACCTCTAATCAATATCCTCAGATATTAGCAATAGATATAGTATGATCTGTCCGCGTAATTGCGTATATGTGTATTACAGATGTGTTCGATAGGTTCAGGGACGGCGACGGCAATTTCAGCGCGAGCCTAAGCAGCAACATCGACGACCCGAGAATTCTACTGAGCTTGTACAATGCGGCTCACATGGCGGTGCCGGGCGACGTGGATGCCGTCCTCGACAACGCTAGGGTCTTCGCACGGCGACACCTGGAAGCCATGGCAAGAGGCGAGCTGCGGTCGCCGGCGGCGGAGCAAGTCGCCCGCGCCCTTGATCACCCTCTCCCGCGGTTCACGGGGCTGCTGGAGACCATGCGTTACGTTGCCGAGTATGCGCAGGAGGTGACGCACGACGGCACAATCCTAGAACTTGCTCGGCTCAATTCTAACCTCATGAGGTGCCTTCACCTCAGGGAGCTAAAGGCCCTTAGCATGTAAGTCTAGTTTTTGCCTTTGCCATAATGTTTCGATCTGCATCAGTTGATGACAAAACTTTATAAGAGAATAAACTCGATAACGGTTATCTCGATTAACCTGTAGATGGTGGAGGGATCTATACGAAACAGTGAATCTAAGGTATGCTCGGGACCGTATGGTGGAGATCTACTTTTGGAGCTGCGGAATGATCCCCGAGGAGGAGTTCTCGCGTGCACGTTTGATGTTCGCCAAGACGTTTGGACTTGTGTCTATTCTTGATGATACCTACGATGTCCATGCAACTGCAGAGGAGTGTCTTAGTCTTACCCAAGCCATGCAGAGGTGCGAACATCCATTTGATACCTACTATGAGAAATTCAGTTTGCGTAATTGCAAGCGTGCTTTAACTGTTCAAATTTAAGTTTCGTTCAATTCTTATTAAGGCCGCACGTCTCATTTTGTATGCAGATGGGATGAAAGTGCGGTTCCTGTTCTACCTGAATACCTACGCGTCCTATACATCAAAACACTAAGCATCTTCAAAGAGTTTGAGGATCTGTTAGAACCACACGAGAAGTACCGAATGTCATATGCCAAAAAAGCGGTATGTAGCCTCACTGTAAATGCACTAACAAATAAATAGTAGTCTTTATTTGTTCTCATCTAGTCTCTCCGAAACAGAACTTTGTGGTTTCACTTAAGTACGTACGGAGTATAGTTTAGGACGATAAAATGAATGAAATCGGCGTACCTATAAGAAAAAGAAATTTGTCTACCAAATATTTTAAAATTGGCCATCAAAAATTGAGCGGGTGTATTTCAGAACTAATTGTGTTATTTAAACCATTGTGCATGCAGTACCAGCTGCAGGCGGAATATTATATGCAAGAGGCCCACTGGTCGAGCGAGAAGTATCGGCCGAGCTTCAAGGAACACGAGGAGCTGTGTGGTAAGTCTTGTGGTCTGATAATGCTTAATCTGGTGGCCCTCATGGGCTACGGCGCCAGCGCAACCAAGGAGTTGTTTGATTGGGCGTTTGCCATCCCTGATGTGGTCCGCGCTGGCACGCAGATCGGCCGCTTCCTCAACGACATCTCCTCTTACAAGGTACATTGCATTTCTGTTGTAGAAAAGGAAAAACCAGGAAGAATATATAACCACTGACGTCGCCGCGC
This sequence comes from Lolium rigidum, assembly GCF_022539505.1. NCBI lineage: Eukaryota > Viridiplantae > Streptophyta > Magnoliopsida > Poales > Poaceae > Lolium > Lolium rigidum. The sequence goes on from NC_061513.1 coordinate 279,063,316, forward strand.
GCCGTGTATGCAGCTAGGGAAGAACAAGAAGGACCTCCCTAGCGGCGTGGAGTGCTACATGATGGAGAAGGGCGTGACAGGGGAGGAGGCCGTGGCGGCAATCGCCGCCATGACCGAGGATAGGTGGAGGACAATGAACAAGGCGTGCATGGAGATGGACCGCGCGCTCCTGCCTGTGGCGCAGCTAGTGGCGAACATTGCGAGATCGAACGAAGTAATCTACCTCCACGGCAGGGATGGCTATACCTTCGGCAGCCACGTCAAGGACCTCGTGACGGCTCTCTTCCTTGATCCCATCCCCCTTTAAGCTGCCATTTCGTCACCATATTTCAATTACTTTATTAATCCTGAAGTTCGAAGTTTTTAAATGGAATAAGTATGTGTATGCGGGCCTGTACATGTTTATTTGGCCGTAACGCTCCATTGACTTCACTTTGCTCCCCTCATCGGTCACATGGTCACCTTCCTTCGTACAAAAGCCTTGTTAAGAAAAGTAGTAAAACAAGTTAGCTGACACGGCTTTTATTAGTGTGAACTATTGAGCTATTTGGATGACCCTCGTGGTGGTATATATAAATGTACAAGATTTAGAGGACAGGAAAGCTAATGACTTGGAATATAAGACAATGCTACCTCTATAATCTAAGTTTGTCTTTAAATTCAAGCATTCCCCCTCTGTCATTGTGGGAGAAGGTCTTGTGCTTCCGTCGTCTTCACCACTTCACCATCATCAACAACTTATCTCATGGCGGCAACCTAGGACGGTGACTAGATCCCCTTGTGGTGTATTCCCCATCTTCCTTTTATTTCCCCTCGCGGTCACAACACGGTATTGTGGGCGCTAATGATGACACACAATTTGGGCGTGCAGCTATCTTCGATTGGTAGATGTAGAATTAGGCCTTGTTCTCGATGTCGAGCTAGCTGATCTTGATGTACTAGCCGTGGTCAATGATGTCGTCATCATAGTCGGTGTAGCCACACAAAAAATGCTTCGTGTGTATGTGGAGAAGCTACCATTGTATACGTTTTGCACCTTATAAAGGTGTTGTCATGGGTGTCATATTGATGTCCGAGGACACGGTCGTAGGAGATTACAATATTGCTAGGCCTAAAAGAATTTCACTGAGCACGCCAATTTTGCTACGACCATTGCGCTTGTAGGGATCATCAAAAATGTATAGTGATGACGGTGCATCAATGTAGTCGATTATGTTGGTCGTGGTCAATGTTGCCACCGGTGTTATGTCTTGTAGTAATACTATCGCAAGACGTTGATGATGTGCGTCCATAAGGAAGGACGATGTGGCGATGGAGGTGATGGCGAGCATGTTGATGAAGACCATTTTAATGTAGACCTTGATGATGTAGCATCGTCTATAGCAACAACAAATGTGAAGATTTGTGCCGTATTTTTGGTGACACGCGCGTGCAAGCGCCATCAGCTCGCTTGCACAGGGAGAGCACGGCTTTTCCTCTTTTCGTCATCGCCGAACATAGCTCGTTGGAAAAGCCGAAATTGAGCGTGCCTTTTGAGCCAACTTTTGATCCGCTTTAAGAACCGTGTGATCCATGAACGAGTCAAACTTAACCCAACACATGCGGGTAACCGCACTTGCGAGCAGCCAAACTGAACCTTAGGATCTTCAAGGTGCGGACAGATGTAGCATGGATTCCTGAACAGATATTCTCCTACAGCAGTAGTTGTATGAAGATATCGAGTGCTTAGTTAAAAACGTGGTAATTTGTGATTGTACCAAAGAGATTAAGTGTCTCACGGCCATGTGTGTGAGCCTATAAAAGGTCATGTAAGAAAAAGGTTGGCTGTGAGAGGCAGCCAACGCCCATAACACTTGTATCTCCATTGCTATTTCTATGTGAGTTCAGAGGTAGCTAAAGGTAGAAGAAGAGGGGCTGCGAGGCGCAGCCCCAACACACCTAAGCTAATCAAGATGTTATATTTAAACCTCCATTGACATGGGCTTTCACCATGCTTGCCTCCAGCAGGAACGGGAACACTCCAATTACTTGTAAGTTCTCACGAAATCCATTCACCTTTGGTGTTCAAGATATTGATTAGGCGCAATATGTTAATTCCTAAAGCTAACATTTGTCACTACTTTAAAAAATATAATCAAAGGTAGTATATGCTTGGAGCAAGTTGTTTTTTGAGAGCGGGTGTCCATGTTATTGGTTCATGGTCTTTTAAATTTGGCGGTATAGTTGCTTGCTCTTCGCCGTCTTGAACAGCCGTGGTCACCACCTGACAGGGAAGCCGTGTGTGCTACTAGTTTCTCATCTGACCAAGTTGTGTTGCTCAAGTATCGTGGTGAAGCAATGTCCAAGGATTCAAAGGGTTACCTTGATCTGTCGAGATAAGTTGTTTCTGTTGAAGCTGAAGGAAGGCTTGACGTTTTCGTAGAGGCATATGTGCCGACTTCTGGAGGTATCATGGCACGAGGCCATGTCTCCTTCGTGCCCAAACGTTGCAACGCCAGTTAGCTAGAATTGACCTTGGTAACACCGAGGTAGCAATAATTGTTGCTTGGTCCCTTCTTGTCACAGACAAGGATGATGTTGCGGTATATGGATGGGTGCCTGATGAAGAAGGCACGAGAAAATGAGGGCAACACTAGCGTTGCTTGCTTTGTGTGCTCAGTTTGTTGAAGTATCTTGGTATTTTCATGTCACAAGTAGCTATGCAAGTATTCGTGTATGTATGTTCCAACTATTTGTATATCAGCTGTTATGTTGTGTGAAGTAGTTTTGTTCGGATTAATCAGCGGTCTGTTTTTATGGTACGAACTTATAGCACAAACTTGATTTATTGAAAAATCTCAAAAATTAAATTCTTACTTTGGAGTCAAAAGAGGTCCTGGTGGATTGATATGTTTCTGTTTGTTGCTTGGTTGTTGGGCATCGAAATTATATTGTATATACATTTGGGATTTTTCAGCATGTTGGCAATGTTAACATGTTTTTAATGGAATAAATATGTGCATTAAATTTAAGCGTGCATCCGTACATGGACACTAATAAAGTGGTAAGCTCTTAAAAAACTGAGTGACCCTCTATCGCCAATTTTACTTAACATTGTACCTGATATGTGCGAAGAACTCGGGATAAATTGCAGGAGTGATGCCTCATCTAGTTGCTGACGGGCTTCCTATCTTGCAATATGCCGATGATACAATCTACTTTGTGGAGCATGTCCTCGAAAAGGCTAAAAACCCATAATTTAATACTTGCAACATTTAAACATTTGAACAACTTTCTTGTCTAAATATTATTTTTTGTAAGAGTTTGTTATTTTGTTTCGGAGAAGCTCGTGAATTTTCCATTCAATACGAACTGTTCGGCTGCGAGCAGTGCCGGTTCCCTATTAGATACCTGAAAATACCTGTAAGTTATCGACTCTTAAATGTCTAGTGAAAAAATGTTGAGATCCATTTGGAGAAATGGATGAGCAGTTGGAAAAAGGAACTCATTTCTGTCGGATTTATATGCAATTGGCAAGGACGGCAAAAATATAAGCTGAAAGTTGATGGTAGCGGAATAAAATAGTGTAATACATTCTTCAAGGGGTTGTAAGGCCACAAGAATTCTAGAATAAATCAGTACCATCACCTCTAGAATAAATCAGTACTGTAATACATTCTTCATAGTGCACGACCACAAAATAATGTAGTGAAATAGTGTAGCACACTTTTCTTCTTCATACTACCAGGGTTAGATACTTTCCCCTGGGCTACGAGTTCACTTCTACCCGATGGTGCAGCGTAGGTAATGCTCAAAACAAGCCCGAAGTGGTCACTAGGTAATACAGGTAATTCCAGCTTGCGGATTCCCTTGCGGAGTTTCTTCTCTATCGAGTACGATAGTCCAGGTATGGCCTCCTTCCCAATCATCTCGATGGCGTGGATCTTGAAATCTGGCAGCTTACACACGAACCGATCTACTCTCCCCTGCATCCTGGGGTCGCCTGATATCATGCCGTTAGATTTCGTGTCGTAGGTCCAGCCATCTTCACCTGGCTTCAACTCATCCCAGGCATCAACCCAGCCGCTTGGCAGAGGGAACTGCCCGTCCCCGGCGACCCAGTTCATGTCTCCGCAGAATATTACATTGCGGAAGCTGTCCAAAATCCTCACCGACTCAGTCGCCTGAGCTGCCCGCTCCTTGCTGTACATCTGATCTCGACCACATGGGCTCTCTAGGTGGCTTGTAGCCAACACCAGCTTGGTCACGCCTACAACGTTGGTGTCTGCCTTGCACAGCTCCCTTTCCATTACTGAGTTACCAAATGGGATGGAGTCAAAAGAATTCACATCCAATTTGCTCATCTGCACTTATTGCAATCGAAACACATTACTGGACATCATGAATACGGGAGAAAAAAGAGACTATGGAAAAAAGTTGATATGCAAATTTTCTTCCGATATGTCGTTTTATTACTCATAAGTAGCATCACAAATATACAATTCAAACAATTTTACACCTGGCCTCTGCATAGGTATGATACACTCAGACGCATTAAGTAAAAGTAGATACGCAAACAATATCCAGCAAAAACATGACATGAAAATCCAACTGTTTGCATACTCTGTATGTTAGATAACAAGTGAAGTGATGTCGAACATATGTAAAACCTAGATAACACCATGCAGATATATGTAAAAACATTTGGGTTTGGCCATTTGCGAAATATGCCGATTTATTTCTTTTTGGAAATAATTTCTTGGTCATACATATTGTTTTCAATGGTGTCATATATAAACAGATTGTTCATTGTGCATCTTGGTGACCATGAATTTCATTAATTTATTTGAAAAAGAGGAAGCCCCCTGGCCTCTGCTCCGATCGGTGTACACGTGCATATATTATTGCAAAGTATCATCCAGGTACGACCATGAAAATAAAAGGCTCACTAATTTATATTAATGGAGATTAGAAATTTGGGAGATCAGTACATTAAACTTGGGAGATGCTTGCACTTATGCAATGTATGGAGTTTCAGGGAATAATCAGTTAATACCTGCATGCAGAAATATCGCCTCTCCATGTACATGTCTATCTTATCTGATAGCGAGCACTTGTAGTCTTGCCACCAGCCAGATTTTTGGAGAAGCTGATATATGTTTGGTGTAATCTCCTGGAGTTACGCAGGAGAAGTTGAGCAGGGGACAAGACATAACATAAAGTTCAATGTGACAAATTCTGGACCTGGAAACATATAAGATCTGGGTTGTGGTGGTGAATAAGATCTCCAAGAGCTTTCATCCTTCTGCTCAGTTCCATATCCTCCCGAAACCATACATTGTATGTCATGACTTTGATAATCTTGTTATCCATCTCAGAATTTACTGCGGATATGCATTATATAAATTTTTAGCTAGACCACACAAAACTAGAAGCTTCTAACCTACCTATAAGTAGCTAGAACATTTGTTCTGCCGATCAGTTTAGACAAAAAAAAAAAGGTTCAATCATTTTAAGATGAGATCATGCTGAGTTTCAAGACAAACAACATATCATATGTAAGAAAAATCTGTTAGTGACTTCCATAGAATCATGTTGATTATATTCAAGATAACAGGAAACAAATGTTGATATCTTGCTCCTTGGTCAAAGAGGCAAATGAGCATGACAGCAATATTGGACATAAGGTGTAAGATTTATGTATAAGAAATTGACAGCAATAGCCAATATGGACATATCAGAGCAATAGCAGGAAACAAAGGTTATACTTCATCATTTTTAATAGTCAATGCAAAATATAAATACTGAATTTTCACTTTAGCCACAGTCGTGTCCTCACATTGGTTCGAGCCGCCATCCTCATCGACGACTGACGAAGCGAGCGCCATCTCTCTGGAGCTCCCATGGTGCGGGAGAAACGCGGCACCGGCGGTGGAAGATAGCTCGCCATCGCCAGGAGCCTGTGCGGGACGCGCGACGCAACACGCGTGGCAGGCGGCGGAGCTCCCGGGTTTGCAGACAGTGCAACAGCCGCGGGTCCTCCGCATAGGCATGTCCATGGTTGGGGAGAGGAGGCCGAGGCTGGAGGAGGCGCGAATGAAACCGTGGAAGGGAAAGAAACGGAAACAAATGGGGATGATGGTGCGCTAGCAAAATTCAGGAGAGAGAACGCGTTATCATTGTCGCTAATCAGCGTATACAAAAGAGACGTGGCTTGGCGATGATTAGCTTACTGCTGTTTATAAATGCATCTGTCAATTCGAACACTATTGTCGTGGCCTCTCTGGATCCAACGCATTCCAGGCATACAAGACATATGGGACTATGTGCGTAGATGTACATCTCTTTTTTTTCCATCTCAACTGCATGGAATATGTTGAATTTAGGAAGAAACTGTATGAACTCTGACTTTTTTTCTTTTGCAATCAAGACACTCAGAAATAAGCACATATACTCACCTCTATGAACGCACGTACACCTTACTTTTATAGGGACCACCTCAAATGGCTCCCTATCAAGAGGAACGTTATCTTCCGCTGAAAAATATTTTGCTTTTATAAGATAGCAAAATATTAAACCTAATGTTTAAAATCTGGTGGGTGGGGCTGCAGTTGTCCTCCTAACTATCAAACCACAGATTAACTTTAATCTTCTTTTTGGTTCTTAACTTTAACCTTCTATTCTCTTGTTCCAGGCATACATTTAGAAAGAAACTGCGTCAAGTAACGTACATGCACAAATGGCATACGTCTAATATTTGTTTGCTTCTCCCGACAATAAGAGAAGGCCAAAGAAGGGAAGGCCAAAGTTTATGTGGACTTCTCCAAATATTCTGAGTTTGTAATTACTTTACTCTCTCCATCCACTAATTAAATGACTCAGATTTGTTTACATAGTATTGTAGGCGCGATACATGGAACAAATCTATGTCCATGGAGGGTGTAACATATTTTAGGACGTTGAGTTAGTGGCATTTAACGGGACTTGATCCAACTAATTGCTTTATTTTAAAGAGAATAAACCTTTTTCTTACGCTAAACACTATACTCTCTCCGTCGTCCACAAATAAGTTCACTTCTAGCTTTTGCCTTTAATTTTTTAAAATTTAAACAAATATATAGCATAATATTGTTATATTATGAAACTACATTTTAAAACAAATCAAGTGGTACCAATTTGAATTGAAGAAAATTTGACTTACGGCAAATACTAGAAGTGCACTTATTTGAGGACGGGGATGGAAATCAAATCATGGTTGGTTGCCATCTCTATTCCATCGCACAGCCCAGAGCAGATTGCTTCTGACATTCAAATAGAAAAAAGGGCCCCGTCAACGTAGCTCAACAAACAAGACGCTGCATCTTATCAAACCAGTATGTTTAACCATCAAACTAGCCAAGCAAACATATCCCAAAAAAGCAAATGATGGGAAACAAACATCATCTAATGTCACCATATGTATCAGTACAACAGGATACAGGCTTCAGAACTCGCAACTAAGCCGAGAGAGTAACATTATGGAAAACAAATCACCGCCAAGATGGTAACATTATGGAAGACAAATCACCTTCATCCCTCACGACGGTAACCCACCAGCCAATTGATTTCTGGGGCTGTTTTATCTCTCACTGACTCATAGGGAGTTAACTCTCTCCACTTGCGCCATGTCATTGAATCCTCCAACAGAGTTGCTACGGCGATGGTCATCACGACTGTGGTGATGGTGGTGACCGTGATGGCGTTTGCTTTTGTGAGACCCTTTACCATTCATCTTATCTGGTTCACCAATAGCTGCTCCATCATCTGAGGAATCTCCTATGGAGCGGCTCCTGTGGTGCTTGTGGTTGTCGGAATCTGAAGGAATGTCCTCATCACTTGACCTATGACGCTTCCTGTGTCTGGATCTGCTCTTCTCCTCAGGGTCATCCTCTGATGACCTGTGGCGGCGTCTGTGACTCCTGGAATGGTGGTCCTTCCTGGTTGACCTCCGCACTTCATCATCACTACTGTAGTCTGAACCATCAGAGTCTGACCTTGCAGAGTGCCGGCGATGCTTTCTCTTGTGTGAGTGCTTCTTCCTGCGACATTCTTCCTCAGAACCACTATCGTGTTCATCACTATCACTCTCATCACTAGAGTCTGAGCTCCTTCTCTTTGACCTGCGCTTGCGCCTCCTAGCGCCATCAGAATCAGAGTGGCCATGCTTCTTGTGCCTTCTGCGCTCCTTTCTCTTCCTGTGCTTCCGATCACAGTCACTCTCGGACTCACTGTCAGACTCTGAGGAAGAATAGCTCCTCCTCCTCCTGTGCTTTCTTGACTTGAGCTTCTTCTCCTTTTCTTCAGTGGCTTTAATTGCTGCTTCCAGTTTCTGCTGCCATTTCAGTGGGGCTTCTTTCTTCTCAAGGACTCTCTTCTTCTTCTCCTCGAGGATCTGCAGGAACTTCTTGGAATCCATCCCAGGGAAACTGATAAAGAGCTAAAACCTGCAGGGCCATGAAATGATGCAAGGAAGTGCATCTCATAGAAGAGAGAAATCACTGTTAGTTCATGGAACATCTAGGATTATCTAGCTTGCTAGCGGAAAATGAAATGTCCAAGTTCAGTCAGCAAGCAAGCAGAACAATACCTTCAGACAACTCAACAAAGAAACTGGCAACTAATTTACAACTAATATCAGGCATACAAAAGATTAGTTCAGCTACTCCATAAAACAAGCCAGTGCAAATGAAATGGACAGAGTATTAATCATTTAAGCCAAGATAGCACCAAAATAGTACGAACTGTGAATATCAAAGTCGAGCTTACAGATCTAGTGTCAACCAAAAACAAATTAAAGCTGTAGTCAAGACATACAGCGAAAATAAGTAGCCTCTGCGTGAGAAAAACTATCTTAAGTTCGAATGCAATTTCAATTTTTACTGATCCAAGGAAGAGGTTTATATTTGAATGCTAATTCCAATTCTCAAGCAGTATTTTTTTCCTGAATCTCATTCTGGGTGTATGAGAAAGCTTTTAACTACTCTCTCCGATCCATATTACTTGTATGTATCATCCAAAAAGGAAAAGTTTCTTCATATGGGGCATCAGTTTAGTCTGAATGTAATTCAACTCTTAAGCTGTGTAAAGAACGGGGAGCAGAAAGGGAGCACACAGACTGACAGACAGCAAACCAAGCTTTTCTCAGCAGTTCAAACAGACTACACAAAGCACGCGTTGACTGCCAATGAACAGCTAGGAATAAGTGCAGTTCTAACAAACCGAAGCACGGAACACGGACGATTATACACTTTCTTACCTTGTCCTGAAGCTCCCAGCTACAAAGAGAGGCTGCTCCTTTCTCCTCAGCCCCAGATTTTCGCCTGCAGTAACAAAACAAAAGGTAAATTTCCAACAACTTTAAACAAGCTCACACAGGAAACACGCCCACAGCTATGGTCGGGCCCCAAATTCGAGTCCTAGAACTCCCGCGGCACGAGAGATCACAGAGTTCCGCATCAAGACCCGGAATGAAATCAGGAATCGCGGCAGAACTAGCTCGCGGCCGGCGAAACCCTAGAATTCTCGACCAAGTTCAAAATTGAGCGCCGAAAACCCGTCCGTCTCGGACCTAGCCGACTGGATCTGGATCCTACGCGTCCGCACGGCGCGATCTAGCGCCCTACCCGTACCCATACCGCCACCACCACGGTGGCCTACAATTCCATGAAGAATATGAACGATCGGCTGGAATTGTCGGAGACGAACAAGGCGGAACATCGCAACTCACCGTACCGTGGACGCGATGCCGGCGGGGATGGTGGCGGCGGCGGCGGCGAGCGTGCCGGTCGACGAGGAAGGGGCGGCGTGTGGGAAAGGAGAAGTGCGACTTTGGCTTGGGTTGGGCTGGTGGCCGGCTCCACGTTTTATAAGCAGGAGTGCAGGACAGATTCGTTTCCGGTGGCGACACTGACTGTTGGGCCCCAAAGCAATTAGGTCGGCTCCTTCGTCGGTTGTTCTGTTTCCAGTTGGAGTTTCCTAAAAACTTCATGATTTCTTTCTCGACGAAAAATGGACCATGCCAACCTTCCTTATTATTGTTTCAAAAAAGAAAATGCCAACCTTCCTTATTTGTTCAGCTTGATATAATGTCACACTGATCGTGGCTCAAGTCATGCAGATAATGTAAGAAAATCCTAACCATCTTTATAGCATGTCTAGCAGGCTCCTTACTTTTCTACCCCGTAAACGCGAGTATTTCGTCCCGTATAAAAAAAAAGTGCTCCTAGATAGACCGTTCCGTCTAACAGACCCGTATTTCATCCCGTAAATTCGTAAATTTAAAATCCCGGGAAACTTGTTCATATTCATAGTTCATACATAGTCGATCATACATACGGATCAACATATATACATACCGATTTGCGCGATCCTAAATGGATCGCGATGATGCGCGTAGATGTACACGTCCGTTGGAAACCCCAAGTGGAAGGTATGATGCGTATAGAAGCAAGTTTCCCTCAGTATGAAACCAAGGTTTAATCGAACCAGTAGGAGCCAAGAAGCACGTTGAAGGTTGATGGTGGCGAAATGTGATGCGGCGCAACACCGGGGATTCCGGCGCCAACGTGGAACCTTCACAACACAACCAAAGTACTTTGCCCCAACGAAACGAGTGAGGTTGTCAATCTCACCGGCTTGCTTGTAACAAAGGATTAACCGTATTGTGTGGAAGATGATTGTTTGCGAAGAAAAACGAGTAAAACAAGTATTGCGATAGATTGTATGCGATGTAAAGAATAGGACCGGGGTCCACGGTTCACTAGAGGTGTCTCTCCCATAAGATTAAAGCATGTTGGGTGAACAAATTACGGTCGGGCAATTGACAAATAGAAAAGGGCATAACAATGCATATACATGATATGATAAATATAGTGAGATTTAATCGGGGCATTACGACAAAGTACATAGACCGCCATCCGGCATGCATCTATGCCTAAAAAGTCCACCTTCGAGGTTATCATCCGAACCCCTTCCGGTATTAAGTTGCAAGCAACAGGACAATTGCATTAAGTATGGTGCGTAATGTAATCAACAACTACATCCTTAGACATAGCATCAATGTTTTATCCCTAGTGGCAACAGCACATCCACAACCTTAGAACTTTACGTCCATTGTCCCGAGATATCAATGGAGGCATGAACCCACTATCGAGCATAAATACTCCCTCTTGGAGTTAAGAGCAAAAACTTGGCCGAGCCTCTACTAATAACGGAGAGCATGCAAGATCATAAACAACACATAAATAATAGATTGATAATCACCATAACATAGTATTCTCTATCCATCGGATCCCGACAAACACAACATATAGTATTTCAGATAGATGATCTTGATCATGTTAGGCAGCTCACAAGATCCAACAATGAAGCACATAAGGAGAAGACGACCATCTAGCTACTGCTATGGACCCATAGTCCGGGGGTGAACTACTCACTCATCACTCCGGAGGCGATCATGGCGATGAAGAGTCCTCCGGGAGATGATTCCTCTCTCCGGCGAGGGTGCCGGGAGCGATCTCTGAATCCCCGAGATGGGATTCGCGGCGGCGCGTCTCGGTAGGTTTTCCGTATCGTGGCTCTCGGTACAGAGGGTTTCGCGACGAAGACTTTAAGTAGGCGGAAGGGCAACGCGAGGGGCCACACGAGGGCCCCACACACCAGGCCGGCGCGGCCAGGGCCTGGGCCGCGCCGCCCTAGTGTGGCGGCGCCTCATGGCCCCACTTCCTTTCCCCCTCGGTCTTCTGGAAGCTTCGTGCAAAAATAGGACCACTGGACGTTGATTTCGTCCAATTCCGAGAATATTTCCTTACTAGGATTTCCGAAACCAAAAACAGCGACAACGACAAGCTGGCTCTTCGGCATCTTGTTAATAGGTTAGTTCCAGAAAATACGTAAATACGACATATAATATGTATAAAACATGTAGATATCATCAATAATGTAGCATGGAACATAAGAAATTATCGATACGTCGGAGACGTATCAGCATCCCCAAGCTTAGTTACGCTCGTCCGGCGAGGTAAACGATAACAAGGATAATTTACGGAGTGACATGCCATCATAATCTTGATCATACTATTGTAAACATATGTAATGAATGCAGCGATCAAAACAATGGTAATGACATGAGTAAACAAATGAATCATAAAGCAAAGACTTTTCATGAATAGTACTTCAAGACAAGCATCAATAAGTCTTGCATAAGAGTTAACTCATAAAGCAATAAATCAAAGTAAAGGTATTGAAGCAACACAAAGGAAGATTAAGTTTCAGCGGTTGCTTTCAACTTATAACATGTATATCTCATGGATACTGTCAATATAAAGTAATATAACAAGTGCAATATGCAAGTATGTAGGAATCAATGCACAGTTCGCACAAGTGTTTGCTTCTTAAGGTGGAGAGAGATAGGTGAACTTACTCAACATAGAAGTAAAAGAAAGGTCCTTCAAAGAGGAAAGCATCGATTGCTATATTTGTGCTAGAGCTTTTATTTTGAAAACATGAAACAATTTTGTCAATGGTAGTAATAAAGCATATGAGTTATGTAAATTATATCTTACAAGTTGCAAGCCTCATGCATAGTATACTAATAGTGCCCGCACCTTGTCCTAATCAGCTTGGACTACCGGATCATCGCAATACACATGTTTCAACCAAGTGTCACAAAGGGGTACCTCCATGCCGCTCTGTACAAAGGTCTAAGGAGAAAGCTCGCATTTTGGATTTCTCGCTTTTGATTATTCTCAACTTAGACATCCATACCGGGACAACATGGACAACAGATAATGGACTCCTCTTTAATGCATAAGCATGTAGCAACAATTATTATTCTCATATGAGATTGAGCATATATGTCCAAAACTGAAACTTCCACCATGATTCATGGCTTTAGTTAGCAGCCCAATGTTCTTCTCTAACAATATGCATGCTCCAACCATTAAGGTGGTAGATCTCTCTTACTTCAGACAAGACGGACATGCATAGCAACTCACATGATATTCAACAAAGGATAGTTGATGGCGTCCCCAGAAGCATGGTTATCGCACAACAAGCAACTTAATAAGAGATAAAGTGCATAAGTACATATTCAATACCACAATAGTTTTTAAGGCTATTTTGTCCCATGAGCTATATATTGCAAAGGTGAATGATGGAATTTTAAAGGTAGCACTCAAGCAATTTACTTTGGAATGGCGGAGAAATACCATGTAGTAGGTAGGTATGGTGGACACGAATGGCATAGTGGTTGGCTCAAGGATTTTGGATGCATGAGAAGTATTCCCTCTCGATACAAGGCTTAGGCTAGCAAGGTTATTTGAAGCAAACTCAAGGATGAACCGGTGCAGCAAAACTCACATAAAAGACATATTGTAAACATTATAAGACTCTACACCGTCTTCCTTGTTGTTCAAAACTCAATACTAGAAATTATCTAGACCTTAGAGAGACCAAATATGCAAACCAAATTTTAGCAAGCTCTATGTATTTCTTCATTAATGGGTGCAAAGTATATGATGCAAGAGCTTAAACATGAGCACAACAATTGCCAAGTATCACATTATCCAAGACATTTTAGAATTACTACATATAGCGTTTCCCGATTCCAACCATATAACAATTTAACGAAGAAGTTTCAACCTTCGCCTTGAACATTATGAGTAAAGCCTAAGGACATATTTGTCCATATGCAACAGCGGAGCGTGTCTCTCTCCCACACAGTGAATGCTAGGATCCATTTTATTCAAACAAAAACAAAAAACAAAACAAACCGACGCTCCAAGTAAAGAACATAAGATGTGACTGAATAAAAATATAGTTTCAGGGGAGGAACCTGATGATGTTGTCGATGAAGAAGGGGATGCCTTGGGCATCCCCAAGCTTAGACGCTTGAGTCTTCTTAAAATATGCAGGGATGAACCACGGGGGCATCCCCAAGCTTAGAGCTTTCACTCCTCTTGATCATAGTATATCATACTCCTTTCTTGACCCTTGAAAACTTCCTTCACACCAAACTTCAAGCAAACTCATTAGAGGGTTAGTGCACAATTAAAATTCACATATTCAGAGGTGACACAATCATTCTTAACACTTCTGGACATTGCACAAAGCTACTTAACATTAATGGATCAAAGAAATTCATCCAACATAGCAAATACGGCAATGCGAAATAAAAGGCAGAATCTGTCAAAAACAGAACAGTCCGTAAATACGAACCTGAAAGAGGCACTAGACTTGCTCAAATGGAAAAACTCAAAACTAATGAAAGTTGTGTACATATATGAGGATCACGCTCGTAATTTTGCAGATTTTTTTGAATTTTCTACAGAGACTTATGCCAGAATTCGTGACAGACAGCAATGCTGATTCTGCGCAGCGATCCCAAATATAACATCAACTTTAACATAGAAACTTTACTTGGCACAAAAAACATGATAAGGAGAGGTTGCTACAGTAGTAAACAACTTCCAAGACTCAACAAAACAAAAATCGCTGTAGTAAAATAAACACATGGGTTATCTCCCAAGAAGTTCTTTCTTTATAGCCATTAAGATGGGCTCAGTAATAAGAGTTGATGCAAAAGAGAGCATCAAGAAGCAAATTCAAAACACATTTAAGCCTAACCCACTTCCTATGAAAAGGAATCTTGTACACAAATAGATTCATGAAGAACAAAGTGGCAAGCATAGAAAAGCAACACAAGTTCAATTTCAAGATTCTCAACATAAAGAGGGGAAACTTAATATTATTAAGATGCATATAACCATGTTTCCCTCTCTCATAATAACTTTCAGTAGCATCATGAACAAACTCAACAATATAACTATCACATACAACATTCTTGTCATGAGCTACATGCATAAAATTATTACTCTCCACATAAGCATAATCAATTCTATTAGTTGTAGTGGGAGCAAATTCAATAAAATAGCTATCATTATTATTCTCATCACCATAATCATCATACATAGGAGGCATATTGTAATCATAATTAATTTTCTCCTCAATAGTAGGTGGACTGAAAATATCATATTCATCATTGCAAGCATCATATATAGGAGGTAAAGTATCATCAAAGTAAATTTTCTCTTCCATGCTTGGGGGACTAAAAATATCACAACCAGCTTCCCAAGCTTAAATTCTTCCATAGCTTTAGCAATAATGGTGTTCAAAGAGTTCATGCTAATAACCTTGCTACAACTATTTTGCAAACAAAGTTCCATGGGTTTTTTAATTTTCTCTTCAAACACATCATGTCCTAATTCAAGATAAATCTCATAAAGATCTCTAATTTTTTTGTTGTTTTCCATTATGCCTAACTAGTGAAAATAAAAACAACTACAGGACTAGACATGATAACAAAATAAATTAAATGCAAGTAACTAATTTTTGTGTGTTTTGTTTAAGTGCAGCAAACAAAGTAGTAAATAAAATAAAGCAAGACAAAAACAAAGTAAAGAGATTGGAAGTGGAGACTCCCCTTGCAGCGTGTCTTGATCTCCCCGGCAACGGCGCCAGAAATTTGCTTGATGCGCGTAGATGTACACGTCCGTTGGGAACCCCAAGTGGAAGGTATGATGCGTATAGAAGCAAGTTTCCCTCGGTATGAAACCAAGGTTTAATCGAACCAGTAGGAGCCAAGAAGCACGTTGAAGGTTGATGGTGGCGAAATGTGATGCGGCGCAACACCAGAGATTCCGGCGCCAACGTGGAACCTGCACAACACAACCAAAGTACTTTGCCCCAACGAAACAGTGAGGTTGTCAATCTCACCGGCTTGCTGTAACAAAGGATTAACCGTATTGTGTGGAAGATGATTGTTTGCGAAGAAAACGAGTAAAACAAGTATTGCGATGAGATTGTATGCGATGTAAAGAATAGGACCGGGGTCCACGGTTCACTAGAGGTGTCTCTCCCATAAGATTAAAGCATGTTGGGTGAACAAATTACAGTCGGGCAATTGACAAATAGAAAAGGGCATAACAATGCATATACATGATATGATAAATATAGTGAGATTTAATCAGGGCATTACGACAAAGTACATAGACCGCCATCCAGCATGCATCTATGCCTAAAAAGTCCACCTTCAGGTTATCATCCGAACCCCTTCCGGTATTAAGTTGCAAGCAACAGACAATTGCATTAAGTATGGTGCGTAATGTAATCAACAACTACATCCTTAGACATAGCATCAATGTTTTATCCCTAGTGGCAACAGCACATCCACAACCTTAGAACTTTTTGTCACTGTCCCAGGTATCAATGGAGGCATGAACCCACTATCGAGCATAAATACTCCCTCTTGGAGTTAAGAGCAAAAACTTGGCCAGAGCCTCTACTAATAACGGAGAGCATGCAAGATCATAAACAACACATAAATAATAGATTGATAATCACCATAACATAGTATTCTCTATCTATCGGATCCCGACAAACACAACATATAGTATTACAGATAGATGATCTTGATCATGTTAGGCAGCTCACAAGATCCAACAATGAAGCACATAAGGAGAAGACGACCATCTAGCTACTGCTATGGACCCATAGTCCGGGGGTGAACTACTCACTCATCACTCCGGAGGCGATCATGGCGATGAAGAGTCCTCCGGGAGATGATTCCCCTCTCCGGCAGGGTGCCGGAGGCGATCTCCTCGAATCCCCCGAGATGGGATTCGCGGCGGCGTCTCGGTGGGTTTTCCGTATCGTGGCTCTCGGTACAGAGGGTTTCGCGACGAAGACTTTAAGTAGGCGGAAGGGCAACGCGGGGGGCCACACGAGGGCCCCACACACCAGGCCGGCGCGGCCAGGGCCTGGGCCGCGCCGCCCTAGTGTGGCGGCGCCTCATGGCCCCACTTCCTTTCCCCCTCGGTCTTCTGGAAGCTTCGTGCAAAAATAGGACCCTGGGCGTTGATTTCGTCCAATTCCGAGAATATTTCCTTACTAGGATTTCTGAAACCAAAAACAGCAGAAAACAGCAACTGGCTCTTCGGCATCTTGTTAATAGGTTAGTTCCAGAAAATGCGTAAATACGACATATAATGTGTATAAAACATGTAGATATCATCAATAATGTAGCATGGAACATAAGAAATTACCGATACGTCGGAGACGTATCACGCGACTTCTAGTCGGAGAGGTCGACGATGTACGCGTCCGCCTTCGCCTCCCGCGCCTGCGCCTCCTTCACGGCGGCGATGGCCGCTGCCTTCTCTTCTTCCTCCGCCCTCTTCTTGTCGGCGTCGTCCTTGAGGGACGCTTCTATCGCCTGCAAGAAGAGGGGGTCTTCCTCCTCCTCCTCTTCCTCCTCGCCGGCGAGCGGAGCTCCTCCGCCGCTGGTGCTCCCGATGCGCGCGTCCCATGCCGCCTTCGCCCGGCGGTTGCGCTCCCACTCGGCGCGCCACATGTCGAAGTCGGGGCCGCTCATCGGCTTGAGCCGCGGATCCTCCTTGTACCAGAGCCCGCCCGGCGCGAACTCACGGAGCTTCGGCAGGACGTACAGGGCGTCGGCGTACCTGCAGGCCGCACGGCGGCTCCCGGCGGCGGAACTTGCATTGGAGACGCCACGCCTCCTCGACGGTGTCCGGCGAGCGGGATCGCTTCGATCCGCTCGCCGGAGAGGCGGTACTGCGGCGACGTGCGTACATGCCGACCGGCGGTTGAAATGCGGAGCTAGGGTGGGCGGGATTTCTCGCCGGAGCTAACTGGGGAGGCGGCGGCGCACGGCGGAGCTAGGGCTGTGAGTGAGGGGTTAACCCCTCACTCGCACCTTCGCCCGGTATAAGTAGGGGGCGGCGGTGCGGATTTCCTAGGCCCCGTATTCCGCCGAAATGGGCCGGCCCGAATACGGGGCCTGCTAGACGGCCCAAACCACGCCTTCCCCGTATCCCGCCGGAATTTTACGGGGTGGGCGGGTTATAAGGGGCCTGTTAGACATGCTCTTAGAACATCTCTAGTTGATCCCCCATAACCCAAATTCAAATATTTTGGAGCAGGGGAGTACATACGAGATATGAAGTACGAGTGAAAAAAACAGATACTCAAACTCATGCTACGAATTCAAACAAAAAATTCTGCGAGAAACGCATAAGACAAACGGTCGAGCAAGAAATTTAGAAGTTGGCATCAGTTCATCACAGAGCCATTACATATGGAAAGTTCAACTTTATTGCCGACGGACCTACCCCTAACCCTAATAGGTTGCCCGGCAGACATAGTTGTCGGAGTCGTGATTCGGCGGATACGCGAATTCGTGCATGATGTTGAGGTTCTCCAGGCACTTATGGTGGAAAGCGTGCTCCTCCTTCGCCTCCTCCGCCCGGCGCTGCAACTCGGTGTCGCCAGGGTTTGCCATCGCCATATCCCGAGCCTTGACGAAGACTTGCAACGCGTCATAGCTGCGTTTGAGCGCCGGGAACATGACATCGTACACCAGATCCGCTCGTGAACGTTGCCACGCTCGTGGGTTGCTTTGGGGGAGCGCTTCTTGGGCCCGCACCTGGCGCGAGAGCCATGGATCATCACAACGGGAGATCGGCTGGATGGGCGGCGGAGCGGGAGGCGGCACCCGCGAGCTTCCCGCCCCCACGCCATTGGCTCCGCATGGTAAGAGGTGACCAGTGACCTTCGCACGCGCTTCCTCTACGTCTGGGAAGTCGTTCCGCGCTGGGGAGGTTATCCTCAGGCGGAGGACTCCGCGTGGGCGGTGTTGTAGACGATGGCTCTCTGCCTTGGTGTCGGTGGGTGGGCTTCGCGGGCGGCGACCAGATCCACTTCTGAACGCCATGGCGTCGTTGATTTGACCTTGGAGTTGTGGAAAAGGAAATGTGGCGGCGAGAAATTGCGGCGGGGTGCTCGGGGATACGAACCCTAATCGCCCTCGATACGCGATATATAGGGGCGTGGTGGGCGGCTATCAGGTACCTTGGATACTTCTATCCGGGCCGGGCCATTTTCCAGTTTTTGTTCGGGCCACAAAAACGCCATTCGCTGGAAACATCCGGAGTTTTCCATGCCCGGCCTGTTTTCCGGAATCTGCCTGAGATGCTCTTATTTTTGCACCTTGAGCCTGTACTCTAGTCAAATTTCGAAAACAGAAAATTTGTGCACGTCATGAATAGGTTGTCTTTGAATGCAATTAAATTTGCTTACAACTTTCCAAGACCGGCTAGTGACCCTCCACCATTACCCTCGGCCGCTCTACCAAAACTAAAACAGGGTTTTTCTAGTTGGTTTAGTTTTAGAAAAAACATTCATACTTTGTGACAAATCGCCGCGTGCATTACTTTATTATTAGGATGCGTTTGGTTACTCTCCAGTCTCCAGCTTCCAAAAATCTATGTAACAAGTTGACCGAACATACCAGGTCTGAGAAGCTAACTCAAATTGGACCAAAAACGGTGTACAAAACTCGGTGCAAGCTTTTTGCTCATCCGTGGATCTGGACGTGGTAGATTTCACTCATATTACGCCGGTATGCCATCGCCAAGTGAGAGGTCGAACCATGCACTTCTATTTCGAGTGCGTATCCTATCCTTGCTCCTTCCGACTGTTTCCCTTCTTTACCCCCACCTCCTCCCGAAAGAACCATACGACAGTCTGGTAGTATGGTAGTTGTTATGTTTATGTACTTTGTTGTTTGCAACTTTGATGTCTACCATGCTTATGTCCGTGATTATTGTAGTGTACTTATACAAAAAGTGGCATACATCTTTGTAGACAAGTGTGAAGAATGGTTGATGAATGGACCGATGAGAACACCAAGATTCTCACTAAGATTCTCACCGAGTTCACGCAAGAGAGGATGGGAAATAGGCCAAACGCCTACTTGACCCCTAATAATGCATTTGAGGAGGTGGCTATTCAATTCAAAAATCTCCTTCGTCCGTTGTTCCAGTTGGAGTTTTCTAAGAACTTCACGATTATTTTCTCGAGCAAAAATGGACCATGCCAACCTTCCTTATTATTGTTTCAGAAAGAAGATGCCAACCTTCCTTATTATTGTTTCAGAAAGAAAATACCAACCTTCCTTATTTGTTCACCTTAGTACCCACCTGATACAATGTCACAGACTCAGTCATACACGATAATGTTAGAAAATTTCAACCTTACTAGGGCATCTCTAGGAGATCCTCCATAATCCGAACCAGGATATTTTGGATCGGGGGAGTTGGATACAGATATGCAGTACCAGGGCTCGAGTGAAAAGAACACGACTGGAAATCATACTACAAATTCGAACAAAAATTTGTGTGAGAAATGCAAACGATAAATGATCGAGCTAGAAATTTAGAAGTTCGCATCAGCTCATCACAGATCCATTAACTTACATATGCGAAGATAAACTGTAATGTCACCGGACCTAGCCTTAACCCTGATAGGTTGCCCAGACGACGCCGGAGACGTTGGCGGTGACAGGACAAACTAGGCGCCATAGTTGCCGCCGTCGTGATTCGGCGGATGCACGAATTCGTGCATGATGTTGAGGTTCTCCAGGCACTTATGGTGGAACGCGTGATCTTTCTTCGCCTCCTCCGCCTGGCGCTGCAACTCGGCGTCGCCAGGGTTTGCCAGCGCCGTATCCCGAGCCTCGATGAGGACTTGTAGCGCGTCATAGTTGCGTTTGAGTGCCGGGTACATGACATCATGCACCAGGTCCGCCCGCGACCGCTGCCACGCTCGTGGGTTGCTTTGGGGGAGCGCTTCTCAGGCCCGCACCTGGCGCGAGCGCCATGGATCGACACCGCGGGAGATCGGCTGCATGGGCGGCGGAGCGGAAGGTGGCACCCGTGAACTTCCCACCCCCACGCCATTGGCTCCGCACAGTAAGAGGTGACCAGTGGCCTCCGCGCGTGCTTCCTCTACGTCGGGGAAGTCGTTCCGCACCGGGGAGGTTATCCTCAGGCGGAGGACTCCGCGGGGGCGCCGCTGTAGACGTTGGCTCTCCGCCTCGGTGTCGGTGGGTGGGCTTCGCGGGCGGCGACCAGGTCCACTTCCGAATGCCATGGCGTCGTTGATTTGTCCATGGAGTTGTGGAAAAGGAAATGTGGCGGCAAGAAATTGCAGTGGGGCGCTTAACCCTAATCGCCCTCAATACGCGATATATAGCGGCACGGTGGGTGGCTATCGGGTACCTTGGATACTTCTATCTGGGCCGGGCCATTTTGTAGTTTTGTTCGGGCCACAAAAATGTCATTTGCCGGAAACATCCAGAGTTTTCCATGTCCGGCATGTTTTCCAGAGATGCTCTTATTTGTACACCTTGAGACTGTACTCTAGTCAAATTTCGAAAACAGAGAATTTGTGCACGTCATGAAAAGCTTGTCTTTCAATGCAATTAAATTTGCTTACAACCTTCCAAGACCGGCTACTGATCCTCCACCACTACCCTCGGCGCTCAACCAAAACTGAAACACGGTTTTTCTAGTTGATTTAGTTTAAAAAAATCATACTTTGTGACAAATCGCCGCGTGCATTACTTTATTAGGATGTGTTTGGTTACTCTCCAGCCTCCAGCTTCCGAAAATCTATGTAACAAGTTCACCGAACATACTAGATCTGAGAAGCTAACTCAGATTTGGCCCAAAACGGTGTACAAAACTCGGTGCGAACTTTTTGCTCATCCGTGGTGGATTTCACTCATATTATGCTGGTATGCCATCGCAGAGAGGTCAAACCGTGCACTTCTATTTCCTAGTGCGTATCATCGCTCCTTCCGACCGTTTCCCTTCTCTACCCCCATCTCCTCCCGAAAGAACCATGACAGTCTGGTAGTATGGTAGTTGTTCTGTTTACGTACTTTGTTGTTTGCAACTTTGATGTCTACGATTCTTGTGTCCATGATTATTGTAGTGTACCTATACAAAAAGTGACATACATCTTTGTAGACAAGTGTGAAGAATGGCTGATGATGAATGGACCGACGAGAACACCAAGATTCTCACTAAGATTCTCACCGAGTTCACGCAAGAGAGGGTGGGAAATAGGCCAAACACCTACTTGACCCCTGATGCATTTGAGGAAGTGGCTATTCAATTCAAAAATAGAATGGGGCTTGAGCTCATACATCCGTTGTTCTCATTCCAATCTGGAGTTTTTTCAAAACTTCATGATAACTTTCTCGAGCAAAGAGGACCATGCCAACCTTCCTTTTTATTTTTTCAGAAAAATAATGCCAGTCTTCCTTACTTGTTCACCTTGAGCCAGTACAAACGTGATATAATGTCAGAGCGGGAGTGGCTCAAGCCATCCACGATAGTGTCAGAAATCCCGACCTTCCTTATTTGTTCGGACAGAGATTTTTGGCTCCTAATGTTTCAAAAAAATAAAAAATCACACTTATGTATTTCAAAAAATTAGAAAAAAATCATGGTGTAGCCAATGAATTATTTCATAAATGTGCCAAATTTCAGTTTCAAATATAGGGCTACACAAAAATGACAAACGTGTGGATCTAGGTATGCATATTTCAAATCTCCAAATTTCAACAGATTTGTCTTTTTTGTGTAGCCTAAAATATAAATAATTTCATATTAAAATTTTACACGCATGTAGGTCACATCATTTACTATGTCTAGATTTATTTATAGAATTTTTGAAAATAAATATGTATGATTTTCCATTTTTTTAAATAGCAGAAGCACTGGTACCCAAGAGCCAAAGATACTATTCGTATTTGTACACCTTGAGCATGTACTCTATTCGAGTTTCGAAAACATAGAACTTATGCATGCCATGGATAATTTGACTTTCGGTGCAATTAATTTGCTTACAACCTTCCAAGTCTGGTTGTTGATCCTCCACCGCTATCCTTGGCGGCTGAACCAAAACTAAAACATGGTTTTTCTAGTTGATTTAGTTTAGAAAAAACATCGTCATTGTAGGTCGTTGTGTGCTTATACATCGCAGACAAGTAGGAGTAGGGGTGTTACCTCCTCACGAGGGTCTCGAACCTGGGTAAACCTTGTGTCATCTCGCGTGTGTGTTCTTCATCTCCCACTCCTCCGGATCCCTCGGGACACATCAGCCTCAACTTAAGCCTATCTATGGCATCTGTTTGTTCACCATGACGACAATTCTCAAGTATTGGATTTAGCCGATTAATAAGTAGTTGACTCATAGCAGTATTAAATAAAATGATATTGTTTATTTGTACTAAATATTTATACTTATTTAGAACTCAATATATTGATATATGATATCAAGCATTCTATGACACTTAGTGAATTTAATCATACAAAAATGATATTAGATGTTAATGTATATTATTTCATTCTATGTCTTTGGTTGGAAATAAACATGCATTACATTTTTAGAATATTTTGTAAGGAAAGTACAATAGTTATTTCCTTTTCAAGATATGTACCCATAAGATGTTTTGACTAAAAAAAATTACTATGTATTTGAAAAATAAAAGGTTGCATGTCTTCCTAGATTAATTTATGTCAGCTTAGCTGAATTGTAACTATATGTATGTGCTTGTGTCCAGGTGCAGAGAACCCAGTAGGGCGAGGTAGGGCGGCCGCCCTATCTTGATTTTTGACGAAAACTCAAGTATATGTATGCATCCGATCGATCAGTTCATCTGTACGGTCATCTTTTCGTAAGTTCGTTAGTTTGTTCCTTAGTTCCAGGGCGTTTGGAGAAGAAAGGGGAAGTGAGGAAGTGGGCTGTAACCGGGCCTGTTGAGCCCGAGTTGGAGGAGCGCCCTGGTTACTAGGCTTCTTTCGTTTCTTCCAAAGCCACAAACACAAGCATATGCACGATGAGCACCATGTTCTGGGCATGTAGAGTGTAGACTATCGATTATTTTTTTAATTAGTTCACTGTTTCCAAAATATATGGATACATTAATTTTAATTAGTTAAGTGGTTTCATCTCAATACTTTTTTATAAATAAGGTTTCAATCATATCATAAATAAGCCATATATGTAGTAAAACTCGATTTTCTGCATCAATCTTTTATGTTAAGATTTCGCCCTACCTCAATATTTTTTCATCCTCCGCCACTGCTTGTGTCTATTTTAATACCTAAATATCATTGCACGGAGCTCTAGAATTAATAGAGGTTTCTAGTGTAGAGGTTTTATTGTACATGAATGTCAGTATATAAAGGGGGTAATTACCACTTTACACAGTGAAAGTCAAGATTATGTGTAATGGCTTTGAGAGTTCTGTCCTCCAGTCATTCACCAAAGAGAATGTGTCAAACTTTTCATTATTTTTCTATGCGGTGTCGTTTGACAAATGTGAAACAAAACTATAATGTAGTAACAAAGAACATAATCGGACTCGAACACCTGAAAATAATAGTATCCTGTAGCAAAATTTCCTATATGTTTATTTTATATATATCTGTATAAATGCCGAATCCAACAGATTTGCATGGACAAAACCAGGCTTCCAAACGTAATACTCCGGCCCATAAGAAACACTTATTATTGATCCGAGGGAGTAATAATATTTTCTAATGTATACATAGCTTGTGAGATCTATCATGTCAATGTGAGATTTAAATTTTGTATATACTATTCTAAGGGAAATATGAGGGGGGAGCTTGCATGAATATTTAATTACGTTCTCACAATTAAAAATATCTTTCTACATACTTATATTGGTTGTCTCTTCTATTGATGGTAAGTCAAGCCAAAAAAAAAGGATGTTGCCCCCACTTTACCTATTTTCTGCGAGATTTTATTTATTTTCCCTAAATATCTCACTAATGGTCTTTTGTTAAATATGTGCTCACCCCAAACATTTACCTTGATGTTGCACTGGGGCTGCCCTCAGCTCCACCTCATGTTATAGTGGCTTAACCATCTCATAGTCAACTGAAGCATGATATTTGCCACTACTGGTTGCAAGGATATGTAGAATATCTAGCGTTAGTTTAAATAGATTTGAATTGCTAATAGATATCTGTCATGGTTAGGGGCAATTTCTATTGTACAATAGTTTGTATGTTGAGTTGACTGATCACTGGTAAGTCAGCAGCTACGGTACACACGGCATAGTACAACCTTTAGTCGCGTAAAAGTTACAGCACTTCTAAGGATACTGTTCCCCTCTCACTATTTGTTCAAGTGCATTATTCACATACACATATACAATCTACTCTCCTTTTACTTCGTCTTATGTGTAGCTTGCTTGCGATTGGCACAATGACAGTTTACATATTACCAATTGGTGATTGTTCCAAATTAACTGACAGGTTTTGAGCATAAGAATGATACTGAGAAGGGAATGGTCTTGCTTGTCGTCTATTATTTACTTTGGAATTGCATTCAAGGTTTCTACTATAGCTGAAATCAAAGCTTGGACAGGCTGCGAAACAAATTTCTCATGTGGAAACGATTGGTTTGTAATCAGGGAAACTAATCTGTTAAAATGTGCAGCAACGTCTTGTATGCAACGTAAGAAACACTTAATTAACAGTGAATTATTTCAACTAATACATCAAAGAACTTGTGTTTCGTTAGGATTAACGTATTAATATGAGG
The DNA here is from genome assembly GCF_022539505.1 of Lolium rigidum. Classification (NCBI taxonomy): domain Eukaryota; kingdom Viridiplantae; phylum Streptophyta; class Magnoliopsida; order Poales; family Poaceae; genus Lolium; species Lolium rigidum. The sequence goes on from NC_061513.1 coordinate 279,088,837, forward strand.
GGATTTAGGGCGGTCACAACGCTCCACGCTGTACCGTATCTAAGTTATGCCACGTATGTATGTGTACAGAGCTGACGTGGAGGCATAATTAAGGAGGAGAGAGAGCACCATCGTATCCTATTGATGATAGGACTCTTAGCGTTGTAACCGATGCAAATTAAAGCGCCCCTCCATCCCGTGCAGCCCTTTCCCCGCCTTGTGTGCGATCAAATCCCTCTTATCTTCTCCGGGCGGCGGTTTCCTCTTCTTTGAATCCATGTCGACATTGGTTTCTCTCTGGCGCTTTTCTTGTGGCCGACGAAGGAGCTGGAAGTGGATCGATCCCTGTTCTTTGCTAGTACCCGCTCTTTTGGGCAAAATCGATTCTTGGGGTACTTGACGTCTTGTGGCAGAAAGTAATCTAGATCCAAGCTAGTCTCTCCGCTCAATTCATCGCGTTTTTCCCTAGTTCATGCGTTTATGGCTTTCTAGTTCGACTGAATCTGCATGTCCGATAATAATCCGCTCTTGGAAGCGATGGTAGTGGAAACCACGAATCTGCTGGTCCTTCGCCATGCTTCCGTCTTCGCCACCCAGCCACGGCCGAAACTGTTGCTTCCCACAACCCTGCATTGCTCACAGTCCGATCACAAATTCACAACGACCAGATCGTGGTATTATGTGGTGATTTTTTGGGATACTGTTAGCTCTATTGGCAAGTGTAAACAGTAGTACGAATTTTACTGGAATAGAGGTGCTGAATAGGTAGTTTCTGTATTCTGTGCGACTGATTCTAACTTTTTTTATCTTGTCAATCCATGTGCAGGCGTCAAAAGGTTGTTTGAAGATATACCAAAATATTTATATGCACAAGTTATAAATTTGACCCCATATTCAGTTAGTAGTTCAAGTGTAGTTTGGTTCAAGCTTTTGCAAACTGGAGTGATATTTGTATTGCCACTAGTAGACCACACGGTAAGCTATAGGATTAATCCCAAAACATATTAGATGAAGGCTCTTTTAGATACAAGACTAAGATACGGTGCACTGGAGGAGTTGTATCTAAAAGGACATTTAATGCTTTAGATACAGTAGTAAGATACAATGCACTGTGGATGCCCTTATGGAGGAAAGTTATCTTTGACAAATGATTACCTGTGGTGCTCTGCTTTTTAGTCGAAGGGATGCATGGGCTCAAATTATGAATAGAATCAAGTTTAGGTTCTTATTTATTTACTTTAGAGTGGCCATGTTTGGTTTATGTGGATCATTACTCACTGGGCTTCTGATATCCCAAACTCTTGTTGGCAGTGCCCTGCTAGTTCTTACTTGCAGTGGCAGACCTTGAGGTAGGTTCTGCCCTGATAGGATTGTTTGTTTGGTAATGGAGGCAGGACACACACGCGGTGATCTAATCTTTCGATTTTGACACCCTTATGAACAACATGCTTTAACCTGTCAAATCGGGATGAGAACTCCGTGGGAGATTCACGGTTGTCTGGATTTCCAACACTAGTGTTGTTGCTTTACTGTCATCTTTCATTTTCTTGAACACGCATCTAAATGTGCGTCATTTTACCAACATCTTTCGTTTATTTGTTTTCCCGCAAGAGAGCATATTTTGAAGATGACACACATATCGCCAGTTGTCTATTGGTGTTGTAACTTGGTGACAAGGAGCTTACTTCTGTTTTGTTGTTTATCACGAAACCTGCTTGTGTGGTCTCAGGAAAGTTAATATTGTCATGCAAGACTTGTGTGTGGCTCCACGTAGGTGTCCTCCTTCTATCCAGATTATTAGTCAGACCTTGAAGTGCCAACTTGATATTGATCATCAGGTTGCCACCAACTAATAATGGTCCCTCTATGGAGCCTCCATGAAAAACATGACTGCCCTTGCCTGTTGTGGTTAAAGTGGTCATCACATTCCTTCCTAGAATGGGATGTGAAACATGGATGATAGCTCAGCTGCAACCTCATCCTGGCCACTATATAACACTGTACAAAGAGAGAAACGCTGGCTAGATAGCAAGCTATATGGAGACGTAGGGCAACCACAAAAGTGCAGCTAATAAATTGGAAGCCACAAAGTGTGGTATAAGTTAGCAAAGATTTCACTGTATGATAGATGGACCATTTGGTAGTAAAGTGTGGCAATTCCAGGAACACCTTTGCTTGTAGGTGGAGACTTTAATATTATTCGAAGTCCATTAGAGAAAAATAACGGAAATTATAATGCAAAGTGGCCGTTTGTCTTCAATGCAATCATAGGTTCACTTAACCTGCGCGAGTTGATTTTGTCGGGCCGACAGTTCACTTGGGCGAGTCGCCGTGAAAATCCCACCTACGAAAAATTAGATCGTGTGCTAGCTAATGTAGAGTGGGAACAAAAATTTCCGTTAACTTATATGCGCGCACTGACCCGTATTTACCATCTCGCGCAGAGCACCGGCACGAGCCGCATCCGTCGCCGGAGTTTCGTCGGAGCTGAGCTCGGTCAGCCAACCACCGTCGTTATGGAGATGACGCCAACACGATCGAAAAAGAACGGCCGCACGCCGTTGTCCGCTTCACCGAGCCCAAGAACCACAGGGGCAGCATCGGCGAAGACATTCCCAGCAGCTCCGTCTGTCATCCTCACTAATGGCAACCTGTGTACAGTTTATTGTAGATTAGATAAAAGTCAAATCCATCTTAGACCATTGGATCTGAATCTGACGGGCCACAGCCAAATTAAGTGAACCACCACGTCAACACGAATCGATCGATCGGTGTGTTTGGTGCTAGCTCATCCACATAAAAAAAACTTGAATATTTCATATCTCTCAATTTAGAGATCGGTTCTCAATGATTCTTCTTGCGTTGAGTTTATAATTAAATTATCTACGACTTTTCTGTAGAGAGTTTTTCCATCCGATAAATTTTTCTGGACAACTTTTCGTACAACATTAAAATTTAACCGCGACATGTTTAATCTTGTAAAATTCATAACTAATGTTTGGAAACTCGGATTCTAACAAATAATATGTCGTTGAACTCACAAAAATGAGGAGAACACAGTGGTGCAATAAAATTTGAATTTTGAATTTTTTTCGAATATTCAAATTTAAATATGTAAGTTTGAGTATTTTCTGCATGGTTCAAATTCTATAAATTTAAATCAAAGGATTCCTCTTGCAAATGGAACTTATTGATGTCCGCTGTCCATTAACATCAGTGCATAAAACTTATAAAACTATTTGCAAGTATTCAAGTCTAAATATGAGGACTTGAGTAGTTTCGACATAACATAAATTCTATAAATTATTTTAAATTGATTCCTTATGCAAATGAATCATATTAAAACTCTCTATCTAGTAGAATTTATGTTTAGTTTAGTTGAATACATTCACTTTACATTGTTTCATCTCTAAAGTAATATCCTTCTATAAGCCATATCACAAAGTCCAAAGATCATGTTTGATCCATTCATATTCTAATGCCCTTATATTACTCATCAATATCCATTGGAACCACTCATTCTATGTTCACACAATTCAAATCATGTACATTGAACTTCAATTTCTAATTCATGAATACATACCTTGTGGATCTTAAACTACATATGATTGATTCCTTTTGCATATCGAACCAAGAGACGAACATGAAAAATAACAAATGGAATGATAATACTAATTTATCTTGTTTGTGATTGTTGTGTGTTATTTGGTTCTTGATTGTCTGTTCATGTGTGGTGTATTGTTTTTATCGTATAGATTGTACGGAGTGCAACGAGTGCGACTGCAACGATTATCTGAACAACACCGAAGGCAAGTGTCACACACTATTATGTCCTATTATTTCTGTATGCACATTGTAGGTATTTTCAGTAGCTATGTATGTGTAGGAGTTTTTCAAATTATATATTGCTATGCCAATAAACCTATCTAGGATAGCCATATGATTTCATGCCTTATTTCTTTGTCGCCACCGTACTATAGTATGCTTAGCGTTGCTATTTAGATGCGTGGTTGGGATTTCATGATGAGATATGTGGTATTGTGAAAGTATGGTTTTATGTAATAAAACAACCTAAGATAATGAATCATCTGGGTGGAAGTGGTTTGCTTGGTTTATGTTGAGTGGTTACACCGGAGTCATGTCTATGGCGGTCTTGTGTACCACACTTGTGGTTGGCCACCCAGAAACAAAGAGATTTGACAGGTTTCTGTTTTAGTAGCTTCCAGTACAACCACATGTCATATGGGCTCTGTCTTGACTAATTAAGTTATAGGACCATGGCCAGTCGTGTATCAGCTGGTAGTGAATTGTAGGTTGGGTATGATCCGAAGCGTGGTTCATGGTTCTATTTCCCAAAGGTCTCGTCTTAGCTTTCACCCGACCATTTGAGCAAATTGAGCATCATGGTAAAAGGGGCTGGCTAGGTCATGTGGGCAAAGTGTACATCCTCTCGAGAGTGTCAAACTAAGTACTTAGCCGTGTCCCGGTTATGGACATTATGAGCAACTAGAGTCTGGAACTGTTTGGAGGATCTCATCATTCCAATTTCTTAATAAAACTTGATGGGACAAACACTGGGTTTAGGAGCATGCAAAGCTAGGTTGTCTTGTGTTTACATGGGCCTATGCTAGCATGTCCGTAGATGTTTAGGAGCATATGAAGCTAACTGTCTTGCGACGGCATGGGTTATGCTATTATGTTCCTAGACGATGATTTTAAAGAATAAAATTGTTTATAAAAGATAGGGAAACTATTGCTTTCCGCAAAAGAGCCTAAACTCCACCTGCCAAATGAGCACGTAGTTTTTTTTTGAAAGAACCAGCAAATGCTGGCTTTCGATGTATTAGCAGAGGGAAATTCGTACAACAGATTGTACAACGGGCCAGTGTCGCCCCGGACGAAATTACGTCCGAGAACGAGCAGAAAAGAGAAAAGAAATGGAAAATAACGGGGCGACAAGCCAACCACCCTTGTGGAACTGTTTAGTCACCCCTGCAAGCACAACCACATCCACTACCTCACGCGGGCATGGTCAAAGCTTGTTCCGAGGTCGCCACCTCGGCGTACAACCGTCGTCCGGGGCCGCTGCCCCGGCATCCTCCAACCTTGCCGACGAAGCCAGGCCGCCCGACAACCGAGACTCCCACGAAGCACCGAGGACTTCAAGGCGGTGTCTTCAAGAAGATAGCGACGAGGGCGCCGTCACCGCCCACTCCATCGGAGTTTGGGTTTTCACCCGAAGAGACCTTGGCCTTCGTGGTGTTGGAGCGGCAGGTTCCACGACAATGCCTTCAAGAAGGAGAGGGACGCCCAAAGACGCCTCATCGTCGGCACCAGCCCAAAGCTAGTGCAAGGCTTTCGCCCGGAACACTGACACCCAACTGAGCACCCTGAGGTCTGAGGAGCCATGCTACATGAGCCATATAGCTGCACAGCACCGACCTCGCCGCCGACCGCCAACTCCGGCAAAGACACAAACAGCAGCGGCACCTCCTACCGCGGCAGATGTGTTGAGCCAGAGCACCTATGTCGCCGCTGTCCGGGGCCGCCGCCCCGGCATCCAGAAACGAAGATCCACAACCGCTCTCTCTGAGCCAGAAAGCTCGGGCACGCTGGGCCCAGATCTAGACCGCACGAGCCCAGATCCGGCCCGCACGCTGAGATGCTGCGCAGCCGAGGTCAGCCGCACCGAGGGGTCGCAACCGACCTGCAGCTCGCTGCCAACAAAGCACCTCGCCGCCGTCCATGCCGCACGTCGCCTCGCCGACCACCTCCCACGCTAGTGCAAGGCCCAGATCGAGCCCTCCAAGCCCAGATCTGGCCCGCACGGAAGAGCGTGAGCACCTGCCGACGTCGCTCAGGACGTGGCACTGCCCGCACAGCCACCACGGCCGCCGAACCTGCCGAAGATGTCCGGGGCCGCCGCCCCGGCGCCCTTGCTCCGCCGCCAGCAGCCCGCCGTCCAGGGCGCCGCGCCGCTCCAGCCGGAGACCCCCGCGCACGAGGGAGGAGGGCCCGCCGCCGCCGGCTACCAGACGGGCTTTGCCCGCTGGCTGCGCCTGGCGGCGACGAGGGGAGTGGACGGAGGAAGTAGACGGGCTTGGGCGCGAGTTTGGTCGCCCGTGTCGCCTCCCTGGGAGCGACGCGGGCGTATGGAAGCTTCTATCATGAGCACGTAGTTGGTAGGCGCCATTTATATATCCACCAAATAGTGACATTTGCCAATACAATTCCAAATGTATTGACCCTGTGTGGCTGCAACGTAAAACGTTGCAGATATTCTGATGAACGAGTGAGGTTCGGTGGTTAGGGTTACGAGTCTATACTCGACATGCTCGCCTGTGGCACATGAAGACGAAGGACTCCATGCTATTATGGTTCGCTGTGAACTCTGATATTGAGCTAGCTTTGTGCTATGCAATTTGTAAGTTATTATGTAATTTTGGATCATGCGATGTAATAAAGACCTTTGTTTCTTGGTATTACATCTTAAACTGTGTGTGCTAGCGATTGATCCAGGGACTAGCACTATTAAACACAGAGATGCAACCCGTACCGGGTCGGATCGTTACACCAAAAAAGCTCTGCGCAAACCCCCAAATAACGTCACTTTTCTGGCCCATGGCCCGTACAGGGGCCTTCTTCCCAATACGCCAGTGGTGCACGAAATTGCTGCATGCTACCAAACGCGTCCATAGAATTTCTTAAAATATGGGAACACGTATACAAATGTGCCAGGGCTCTGTCAAAATGTGGGTTGGAGCTATATCAAGTCCATTCATTCTCCATCAAACAGCCCACAAGTGGTTGGTGCAGCCGTTGCACAAGTTCTGTCGGTGCACAGCGCGTCCTTCACCCGAAAACTCATTTTTACAGGCACCGATACCTACCGGAGTGACGTCAGCAATGACGTCAGCCATGTGCTGACCAATTTCTTCACAAAATTGTGAAACAAATTTGAAACTTAATTGAAACATAACTGAAACACTAATATTTTTGTGAAACAAACCGTAGTGACGTCAGCAATGATGTCATCAGTTTCACTTTTTGTCAGACTGTTTCACAATATTTTTCATGTATCACCTTAGTTTCAAAAAAAATTCACTTGTGTTTCAATTATTACTTTTATATTAGACAAATGTCAAAAGCCTCACCAATTTCAAAGCACAAAGTGGACGGTAGATGTGACACCTACACCTACCGGCTCCTTTAAAATCGCCGCTCTCGTCCTTCACCGCGGTAGGCAATATGACAATCTCCTCTTGTCCGGTGGAATCCCCATCCCGGCGGGGGCGACACTCGCAGGAGGGACGAGTTCTGGGTCCGGAAGCACGCGTACAGAAGCAACTGCACATGGCAGATTTCCAGCCAGTCTGACTCTGACACGGCACATGGAAATGAACATCCTCATCTGCAAATCTTGCAATCCAAAATGCAAATACAAGTCTTGCAATCCAGGACGCATCTGCAAGTCTCGCAGTCCAAGTTGCATGCAAGTTCAAAGTCCAGGATGCATGGGATGAGGTTGTGTATCAGCAATAGTTTGAAGGATTCTTCATCCGCATGAACGGAGCGAACAAGTTGTCAACTTCTATCAATCTCTAATGGAGACACACCGGAGTCGGAAATAAGGTTGAAACTACATGAGTGGAGCGAGTAAAGATTGGAAACACATGAGTGTATCGGCCTGAAATACAAATATATCCCAGTGTTGCCCCATCGCGACGCACATATATGTTTACAATAGAATACTAGCATTCTCATATCATCCCATTAGCAATCTATAGACACGGAAACTAATTAAACTTAATTGGAGCACTGATAAATTAGTTTGTTTTTTCTTTTCTTTTTGCCGCAACGTCCCGAGAGAAACCACAAGCACAAGGTCGCAACCATGGCGATCCATTGATCATCATGAAAATGGTTGCTAGCGGCTAACTACTCACGCTATTAGGCCATCTCCAACGGCCCGTAAACAGAGCGACCGTTTGCGTCCGCCGGGCCGAAAAATGCGTCTAACACCACCTCCAGCGGGGCGACGCAAAGTGACCGGGTCGTCCGCGGTGATGTAAACCTGGCTCAAATATGCGTCTCGGATACGTCTCTGCGGACGCTGCACGGACGCGCAAAGTGTCCGCTCGCATTTGACGAACGTTTCGTCGGGCCCGCCTGGCAGCGACCCTGCGTCGATGCGTCTTCTCAGGCGCGCCAGCGACTGGCGCCGTTGCGTCATTTCAGCAGTCTGCGCCACATTAATGGCGATGCCTCGCTGCCGAGCGACCGCCGCTCACATCCGCCAATGCAGTAATGGCGACGGCACGCGTCCAGCGGCCGTCGCCTGCCTGTGGCCTATATAAAGAGGGCGCGCGTTCTTCTTCCTCATCCACTCCTCCAAACAAATCCTAGCCGCCACAAGCTCCACCATAGTGCCGCCTAGCTCTTCCTGCGACGCAGCCAGGCCCGCGAGGAAATCCATGGCGGGTCCTGGTGGCCAGCGAGGAGGTCGAGGCCGCGGGCCTGGGCGCCCCTGGGGCCGGGGCAGAGGCCGCGGTGGTGGAGCAGCTACGGCCCTAGGCTCGCCGTCGCTTGCGCCCTCCTTGTCTTTGCGGGAGGGCTGCTGCTTCGAGTTCCTCCTCCGCATCGACGACGACCCACTTGGCATCAAGCGGCTCCCGGACAAGTTCGCCGAGTTCATCGATGGCGTCGAGCCGGCGCACTTGCAGCTACGGGAGGCCGGCTGCAACTTCTGCCGGTGGAATGTCGAAGTCTTGTTCGACGGGCAGGGCAAAATGTACCTGCACACGGGGTGGGACAAGTTCGCCCGCGACCTCGCGCTCGAGCCCAGCTGCCATCTCACCTTCCTCTAGGAGGAGAACGGGGAGATGATCGTCAAGGTGTTCGACGACACAGCGTGCCGCAGGCACTACCACACCGGCGAATCCGTCTCGGACACCGATTGTTAGAACTACTTAGAGTGTTCTTTCTTTCCAGCGAATATGGCTACGGGCCAGTTGAAGCCACTAGTGAAGGTTTCTAGTTGTTCTTCCTCGGAAGAACCAACAAGGACACCGTCACCAGCTGGATTTTCCAGTTTGGGTGACTGAGTGTGCCCTCGAGTGTTCTTTCTTGGCAGCGAACATACGGAAATCAACACAACTAGTTTTCTTTTTAAAAATGTTTTTATATGTGTCAACCATGGTTCAAACTATGTATTAGTTTGTGTAAACCATGTTCCTAACTATGCATTAGTTTGTGTAAAATCATGTTCCAATATGTAATGTTTGGAAGTATGTTTAAATGGAGAAGAGGAAAAAAACAAGTAAAAAAAATACGTCGTCCCGCTGGAGCCACCCCAGACGCAAACGAACGCGCGGACAAAAACGGTTATTTTTGCGTCCGCGGCGCGACGCAAACCGACGCTCGCGGACAATAAAAATGTGTCGCGCCCGCTGGAGATGCCCTTAGCTCCTTGTGGTAGGTGATGGTCATCGTGATACGATCGTTTCTTGCGAAAAAGATATATACCCATATTTTTTTTCACCCATTGCAGCACATGTGCACATTTACTAGTAACTTGTAAAAGAAAAATAAATGCTCGGGTTGGTACGGTGAGCTCAATGTGCTTCTTCTTCTTGCAACCTAGTATTTGCTATATCTACAGGCACTGAGTCTGTTTTCCTTTGGGCAAAATTTACGCATCCGGTTGACACACAGCAAATCTTGCTACTGGTCTCCAAAAGATCACATGTATAATGACGTGTTATTCAGCATGTAGAGTGTAGAATAAGTTATTCTAACCTATGATATTTAAAATTTATGTTGGTATATAGATAATTACTTCATATTGACCAAAACTACACAAAATTGGCATAGGAGTCAATTGATATAAAAATCAAAGAAATTACGTATTATGTCATATTTTTATACATCACGTAAACAATTATGTCACGCATAAATCCGTGTTCTTGACTTAACAGGTAATAAAAAAAAATCGGCATCCCTTTAGTCAATTAGTTTAATCTTTTCTTTTTCATTTCTGCTTCCGAGGCTCTCAGGTTGACCATCAGAAGTTGAAACATGCTAATCAATGAAATGATGTTGTTAGGACCGGGCTATGTTCACTTCTTTAGTCAATTAGTTTAACATCACATATCCCAAGACATTTTGGTGACATGGCATGCCATTAAATGAAGAAAGAGAGTGATGTGGTAACTAGTACCATAACATCACACTTTTCAAGACAAGATGAGTCTACAACATAATAAATATAAGTTTGCATGACACTATACATATGTTACTCTCCACTATGAAAGTAGTAACATAGGTTAGTAACATGTAATGTTACTACTCTATGTTACTCTCCACTATGACTAGTCTCAGGTTGACCATCAGAAGTTGAAACATGCTGATCAATGAAATGATGTTGTTAGGACCGAGCTATGTTCACTTCTTTAGTCAATTAGTTTAACCTTTTCTTTTTCATTTCTGCTTCCGAGGCTCTCAGGTTGACCATCAGAAGTTGAAACATGCTGATCAATGAAATGATGTTGTTAGGAGCTGGGGCTATGTTTACATTTTTGGCAGAATTGCAGATACAGCGTATAAAGGGCAAAACACAGCAATGCAAGCACCAGCTACCGCATCATCCTACCTCACACACGACAGGGAGGAGATGAAATCTGGAGGCTGTTTATTGTAACATGGTTTTTAGTTTGCGAATGGCTAGCACCAAGTAATTCAAGATTGGTAGGAAAAGACGGAACAAAGCACAAAATTATATGATCGATCTTCAGCAAAACGGAACAGAAGACAGATGCGACCCAATTAATTGATTTCGACTCTAAAGATCAAACATGACTTTCTAAAAAGGGGCCTAAAAGAAGTAATTGCATTGAAAATTTAGGAACATATATATGGTGTGCAACAAACAAATTCAAGTAACCATACTTCCAGGTATCAGAGGCGGGTATTGTGTGCGAAGCTCCTGCGCTTGAAAGACGGCAAAAATCTCAACCAGCTGGCAGAGCACGTTCTGAGTGCAGGCAGTTTCAGCTCCGCCTCCAAGGGGCAGACGGCGGAGTAGATGAAGTATTTGCAGAGGGTCTAGATCCACCAGGACGCCAGCGGTCAGTTGAAGGAGCAGCAGGAGCACCATCCAGCTGGCGGGCAGGGGGAGCCTCTTGGCGTGCAGGAAGGCGGGCAGCGGGCACCTCCTGTCGTGCAGGAAGGCGGGAAGGGGGTGCCTCTTGGCGTGCAGGAGGGGCATCCTGGCGGAGGGGACGTGCATCAGGGCGAGGACGGTCATCACGGGAGCCCCAGCGGTCTTGTTCAGGTGCAGCTGCAGGCCTCTGGCTGCTGCTGTCGCCGCCCCGTTTGAACTTTGGGACATACCTGCTAGGAGCAGGAGCAGGCGCAGCCGCTGCTGCAGCTGGAGCTGCCACTGCTGGTTCACGAGCTGGTGGTGCAACAGCATGAGCAGCAACATCAGGTGCGCGCAGGGGCTCCGCACCTCTCAAGAGAGCCTCCCTTTCCCTCTGCGCCTTCTCTTCCATCTCCCTTTCCCTCTGTGCCTGCTTAGCGGCAATTGCGTCCAGCTTGGCTTTCTTCTCTGCTTCCTCCCTCTTCCTCTTCTCTTCATCTGCAAATCAAACCAACAATATTTGATTAGCTAGGATGTGTTTCCCCTACTTCCAAATGATAACATTATGGAATAGCAACAAAGCAACAACTAGCAAGATTAATACGTTCCATTATCCACTGTCCAAGCATGAGAAATCAAATACTGTACCGTTGATTATCTAAGTTAATAATGATAATTCAAAGTACCACGAACATCAGTAATGATAATTCAAAGTTAACATTGTTGGAGGATTCTATCTCATCCCCGTCGAAATAAGAACTAGTCTAGAGCAATATAAGTTGAGCAAGAACAATCATTGAGTTGCCAATTTCAAGCATTCAAGTTACCAACAACAATAATAGAGTTCTAATTAATACTGCGCTCGGCAAGTTGAGCAAATAGCAAAATTAGTCCAAGAATAAACTTGCCTTCACGTTTTTTAGCCTCATCTTCTTCGCGCTGCCTTTGGATCCGCTGTTCCTCCAGGTTCAGATAATACATCAATTTCCGTACAGTTTCCCTTTCACGCTTTCTTGAAGATATCAACTGATTGACCCTTTCATCCCTCTCTTTCCTTAGGCTACTAAACTCAGCTTCACGACGTTGCACAATTCTTTCCTGGAAAGCATTCTGAAATAGCAAAAAAATATTTGGAAAAAGAATGTTAACATTATGGTCGATGTTTGGACAAAGATTAACAAAGTGAAGGTAGTTTTACGAGAAGGAAAACATTTACATGCTGAAAGAAACTCATAAGTTGACCCATGAAGCCAAAAATGAAAAACGATACATGGAAAACTGAATCTTTCTATGATGTGGTAATCCACCAAAAAGTACACCACGAATCATATCATCCAAACAAAACAAAATCAACACAAAACAGACCTTTGTACTACTAGATGGCATGCCACAGCTACTTAAGTAGTTCAAACCCTTTATGTGCAGGTAGAAAGTTGCATCACTATTACAATCCTCAAGATTTCCTCAGTGGATAAACTGAATATACATTACAAACTTGGAAAAAGCTTATTATGGAAGAAAAAACATGAGAAAGTAGATCATAATGCTCTCCAACACAAGATCGATGCACTAAGCAACACTGTCACACAAGTTGAATGCAGTTGCAAGTAGCATACATACCTTATGCTCCAACAATCGAGAAAGCCTATTTTTCTCCTGCAAGTCACCCGCATGGTGCAGCTTGCTAAGCTCAATCTCTCTCTACCAAGTTGAAATTTATAACAAACGTTAGCATGTTAACAACTATCAGGATTTGCACCTTGCAAGTAACAAAATGACAGTAAACACAAACCAACTGCTCTTGCTCATGCAGGATCTTCTCTTCCTCGAGGCGTTTCTGGAAGGCTTCCTCTATCAGTGGTGCTTCCTCCTGTCGTTTTGCCCTCTCCAAGTAATCCATTTTTTTTGCAAGCAGCTGCACCTTCTTTTCTATCTCCTGACGCTCCTTTAGTTGCCGACTCAATAACAGCTCCATGGCGCCTTGTTTTGTTAGCTCCTGCCATTTGAACACTCAATATATTAAAACGACCGCACATAGAAGCACAGATTTAGAGGTTGGATTTTATTAAGTAGCATAACCAAATTAAGACAACATAGTACATGTGTCTATACTCTGTACTGAATATAGTACAGTACTCTGTACTGAATATTTACCTAAGTTTACCCAAGTTCAACGAACCATTTAAGTATTAGTGTGCTAAACTGCTAATAGGTTTGTTTAAAGATCCTCGAGAAATAAATTATCCAACCAAATATGATCCTGTCTTTATCTACATAGCCTGCCATCCTTATACAGCATTCATCATCTTCTCCAAGCAGATCAGAGACAAATCGCAAAATATCGATACAGAGCTGACAATGCAGTAATATTACCTTTACCAGATATATCCAAGGAAGTACAAGAAAATAGAGCACATGTAGCAAGTTAGCATGGAGCGGCAATTATTGTAATTTCACAAATGTTTCTTACCCCTTCAGTGAAATGTTTTTTCTTATTCTTTGGTAGTTTTATATTATCATTGATCATTAATGATGCTTCCTTCTTATCTTTCTCCAGTATTTCTTTTTGTATCCTCTGCTTCTCCCTATTTCGCTGCTCCTTCTGAAGCCTCTCCCTTTCGTCATCTGCAGATTTCTTCTGAATACTCAATCTCTTTGTCTCCTCTTCTTTCTCCTAGAAATAATGAAAATAAAAACCATAAATAAAGACTACATGAGAAACAACAAATTATTGTAAGAAAGTAGGGAACCTTCTCCAATATTTGGCGCTCATGGTCTTCTTTGCGTTTTTCAATAATTGACTTTCTCGCAAGAAGCCTTTTATGTTCTTTCTCAACCACTCCAGCAAGACTATTCAAGTTCTCACCAAGCTTGGATGGCCTATGCACAGGTGGATGAATAAGACACCTTGCTTTGTTTAGGGAATCAGCAAGCACACTAAGGTGACTACTAAGACCATCAGATTCTATGTCCTGCACAGAGATATAAGTAAGAACAACAAACACATAGATTATAAAATAGATGTTGCTTACTTATCTGTACATATATTACTCTCCCCAATCCATAATAAGTGGTGTGGCTTTAGTTCAAATTGAAATAAAAGCACAACACTTATTATGGATTGGAGGGAGTATATAAGATGGAAACAGAAAATCAACTCTTGCCTTGTAGGTCAATTTCCAAACATTTGTGATGAGAAACAGAAATATTGCCTCAATTGATAAAACTGTGAATTGGCCACATATGCAGTTGCTCAAATGAGTGGTAGAACGTTTGAGGAAACATTACATTATTTAGCTAGACACAGCATTGTTGGTTGACACAGCATTGCTTCCTCTAAGACTAATCATTCCATGTTACACATGTTTGTGATTTATGATTTATAACACAATCAATAAAAATGTAACCATTCACTATGAACAGTTTATTCCTACAGAACACTCAAAAGCCCAAGATGACAAGGCTCTTCAGCTAATGAATGCGAGATGGTAGCCAGGAAGGTAATACAGAAAACATAAAATCGCAGAGCAGGCAACACATTTGAACATTATAGCAAACAAATAAAGCTTTCAAAAAAAGATGCTGAGAGGCCTAAAGAAGGTAGCAGTGTCCAAAGTCGGGAAGCATACCATGTTGCCAAAATGAACAGCTCCAGACAAATGGTTAACTTTCATAGCAACAAAATTGTGCTTCACAGCATCAACAGCTATCTTCTCCACAACATTGAAGTCAAAGAATGGGATCATTCTAGAGAGCATATCAATTTTCATGGACTGGAAAATCTGAGATGCCTGAAAATGTTTAAAACGAGAGCTGACTAACAAGTTTCAAATATAATAATGCAATGTATGATTAAAAAGGCATGATATCATAGAAATAGGACCTGCTGCAGCACCCTCAGTGCCGTAAGCTTCTCCAATGAAGATTGGTACTTCGATAACTGAATTTCTGGAACTGAAGAGGCAGCTGAAAGCTTTCCTCCAATCATAGAGATTTTGGAAAGCAGCGGCTGTACTTTTGATGCAAGATCCAGAGGAAGGAACTCATTCTCCATAAGGTTGTATAGATCTTTCACATCTTGAGAAGCACAAGAAATCACCCCTTTGGCAGCCTATTTTCATATCATAGTCAGAGCACAAGAGAGAGAGGGAGAGTTAGCTAACGAACAGCTTCCAAACAAGAAAATCATAATGTAACTACGTGATGACACACCAAAAAATTATAACAGACATATCAGAGAAAAAAGTTGCAACATAAGAGATGCAAATGAATTCAATTATCACACAAACACGGGCAGGGCATCCATGATGCCTTACAGAGATGCCCTCTACTGTGTATACTTCCAGATATATTGCTATTTTCAGAGCTGCCAGGCTATCCAAAGTGATAGAACACATATTAGGGGATTGCGAGCGGTGGAGGTGTGATTAGCAAAAGGAAACATTTTTTTTTTGCCTCCGAGGACAGGTAGGTGCTTATATCTTAGCACCACTGCTTGACAAGTGTTGATGCCTCTGTAGTATGAACTAATCTAACTTGAATGCATAAAAAAGCAATCACATAAGCTCAAAGGGCTTGCATCAGCTTGAATGCATAAAAAAAGCAATCACATAAGCTCAAAGGGCTAATATGAATGCTAGATGACAAGAAAAAGGCACCACCATTATAGCAGCGCTTGTGTTATAGATGCCCCTAAAGGGCCACGACAAGACATGCCTATAGAAAAGGCAGAATTAAAAAAAAACTTGATAGATGTGACAAACAAGACATTTAAAAATTTGACACAATATGATAGAAAACCAGCAGCCAAAAAAGGTTTCACGACATACCAACTCAGCAAGAAGAGATGCCCTTGAAGCCTGAAAGAAAGAGGGGGCATTATGAGAAAACAAATAATTATATTGATAAAATATATTTACAATGAAAACCATTGGAAGCTAACCATTTCTCTGTTCTCACGCTTGGAGTCAAGGGAGAAATTGACAAGGTTGGCCATACGAAAGCTACGCTCTTTCTCATTTTCAAGCTCAAGGTGAGACGCACCATATTTATGGTCATATGGTGTCACAGAAAGTGCAGCAAGCAGAACAGAAGATGCTAGTAACTGCAGATCCTTCTGAGTTAACTTCTTATTGAAGCTCTTCTGTAAGTTGAAAAGCTTCAGCCATGCATATGCGTGATACAAATGGCTCTCCGATATCCAAAATATTTCAGTTAGTTTGGCATAATATACGACCAGGACAGACGGTTTTGGAGTTATCTTAACTAAGCTCATCAAGCTGTGGATATCCTCCACAGATCGGAAAGCTTCCTGCAAGAAGAGTTTGGCTGGTGAATTTTATTTCATTAGCATTAAGAATATAACACAAGTTATGGAACAAACCTGCCATAGGGAGAGTTCTGTAGCAATTTTCAGTTGTTCAACCCTAGTATCAAGGTACAGCTTGCTGGTCTCAGGGGCAGTCAGATCAGGACGATCTCGCTGGTCACGATATTTGTTCAAATTTGCAAGATGGTTCCTAATAATCTCACACAATCTGCGGAACTCTGTGGACCTTTTATACTGCTTACAGAACTGAAAAGCCTTGTGCGCAGTCATCTGCACATTGAAAGGTTATAAAATCTGACACATTAGCTGCTGAAAAGCATTTACTTCATACTACATGCATTGGATAAGTATGTGCGGAAGCTATTAAATAGTTAATTTCAAATTGTACAGACAAGAGGAAATGTACAGACAAGAGGATAGATAAAGTAGTGAAGTTTCTGAAATGTAGTGGCAAACAGAATGACTAGACAGAAACACTACGATGAACCAGAGGCAATTTGCTGTTTAGTAGTGCGAACCCAAACAGTGTTGGACCATTTGGTGCAGTATGTAATTCCTCTAAAAGAAAAAAAGAGTGCATAACCTTACTGTTTCAGTGAACCATAGAAGTGGTATTTCATTATACAGGTATAAAATCACCGCCAAAACCAAATAAAACATAACAGGGGTAGATACTGGCAAAGCAGTAAAATAGCTTACCGCGTATAGTCCTTCAAGCTTTGAATTATTCCTCAGTATCTCGAGCACCGTCCTGTACGTCTCCCACAGGAACTTGAACCAAGGAGTGACAAACTCTCTGTCAGATCGGTCCTTCCCTTTCTCCCCACTAACATAGCTGAGCATCAGGTCCTCCGGACGCTCGGCTTCCAGATCCTCGACATCCAGCGCATCTTCCAGGGCCTGCGCCTGCGACTTTGCTTCCTCAGCTTTCTGATTGGAGAGCTGCATAAAGTGTTTTATGACCTCCTCCAAGGAGGACACGTTGACTTGCTGGCAGACAATCCTGTACTGAATAAGGCCGTCCCTGGCAAACCTGCCTTTCCTCAGATCGACGCACAGCTCCACGTACTTCATCATGATCTTCTCGAGAGGCTTCTGCCACGACCTGTATCTTTTTGAAGTGATGAGGTCGTGCAGCGCCTGCAGCGCTGCCTGCTTTTGTCCAACATGTATCAACTCTGGAGTACATCAAAGGTGAGATACGGCATGAGCATCTTTTAGTGAAATGTATGAAAAATAGCAGAGGTTTTGCATGTGAAGAGAAAGACAGGCAGAGAACCACTGGTGGCTATGATTTTGTGCGGAGTTAGAAACAGTGCACTGTGATTATCTGGAAGCACCCTAATAATCAGGCAATAATGTAAAAAATAAAGCCACTGTAATTCTCAAACCCAGGCTAAGTTGGTTTAGGAGAAGACGGGGGCTACTTTGCAGCTCGGGTACATGGTCATCAGGACAAAGAGGACAGCCAATTTATGAAATAAGCCGCATAATCCAAATAGCGCATGAGCATTCAGACGTTATAACTGCGAGTCTACCCAACCCGCAGCAGCAGAGGCATCACAACACCACGGCGACAACAATGGGGAACAGACAGTCGGTGTGAAAATTTAAAGAGGGCAAATGCAGAGGACTCACCCTCCGCTCTCTTGAGAGCGTTCTCGGGCTTGGCGAATGTCGACATGGTCGGGGGCTGGGGCTGTCCGGCGGCGATCTACTCCTGCATCCCGGCCGCGAACAACACGAAAACCATGATTAGCTCGCCGATCCACGGCACAGAGAAAGCGAAACGCGCATCGAACACCGAACGCCCCGGTTCGATCCGCCGAAGGAACCAAAGCGCGCCGATGTCGGATGAGATGGGGCGCGCGCGATGAGGCGACGTATCAAGGAGGGGGAGGCGGGCGGCGGTACCTGTAGATCGCCGGGGACGGTGGCGCTGGGGGCGGAGGGAGCGGGGGCGCGAATCTGGCGGCGGAGGGCGGAGTGGGGGTGGCGGCGGCGCGGAGGCGGGCAGGGTTTACTAGGGTTAGCAGCGGTGGGGCTGGAGAGACGAATAAAAACACGAAATTTGCGGGGCTATTTCGGGAATTGTTGAGGGGCCCGTTTCGCGGGGGTTTGGCTGGCGTGGGCCGTCGGATGCTGGAACGAGCGGTTGGGATCGCGTTCTGGAGTCGGTGGTTTCTGCCGATGGGATGGTGGAATTGGCGTGGAATAGAAGGTGGTTTGAGCAAAATTGACGGCCAAGTTTGTGCGGCTTGGCACACATCACACCTCCAAATCCAATCCAAATCCAAAATTGACGGCCAAGTTTGTCCCTCGACGATGTGGCATGTCGGTTGAGGACGTTCCATCGGATGCATCCCGCCACCGTTATTGGGGAAGAACACGTCGTCGGGCCACCAACCCTGTACCATCACCAATCTATCCAACTTGCTGACACCGCCATGGGAGGCTGCAACCGCCAGAGTAAACAAAGATCCCACCGTTTCGAACGAACGAGGGGCATACGAGGCCATTGGCTCAGTGGCGCCGTGGGGGGGGGGGGGATTGGAGAGGATTGGACGTGAAAGCTTAGTAGTAAATACAACAAGCCCGTTAAAACCATCCAAACTCCTGTTAAGAAATATTTTTTTTTACTTGGAACATATTTATTCCTTAATTAGAAGGCACAGCGACACCAGCATCATAACATCATTCGGTAGTTCGTTCAACCACAACTGGTTGGACACCTGAGGGCTTGCTCCTATGGCTGCTAGAGCATGGGCAACCTTATTACAGACTTTAGGACTATAAAGAAAGGAGACTGACGAAAATTTCAGACTAACAAATGATCTAATATCTCTGTAAACTACTCCCTCTGGAGCAAGATCGAAGGTTGTCGACTGGACCGCACAGACGAGGTTCTGGGCGTCGATTTCAAGCTCGACTCTTGTCATGCCCCACAGTGTTGCTTGGTGGAGCGCAACCAGACACGCCCGCACTTCCGCACAAGCTACGATGGCCACATACAGTATCTTTCCCGCCACCGCACCTCTAACCTATCTGTACTGATCCCTAGCCACAAAGCCCCATCCGCCTGTCCTCTCGACTGCACAGAAGCTGGCATCAACATTTATCTTGATTTTGTCTTCCGTTTGGGACTCGCCATGACACATTGGAAGTAGTGCTTCAATTGGTCTTCTCCGTCCTACAAAACTTCATCGATTCAAAAGTCCAGTGCCTGATTTACGAAACAATCTCGTTTATCTTCCTAGGCTTCTCATTGGCATTGATTTTATTCCGATTTGACCACCACTTCCACACACACCATACAGCATACAAGGATTCTCTTTTCCGTATCCAAGCCCATGATTGCTTCAGTCATTTCCTTTGGCGTTCGCATATCCCACATGTGTTAGCACAAATGAGACAACTCTAATTTCTCCCTAATTGGCTTAATCATTTTGCATTTGATAAACAGGTGAGCCCCATCTTCATCTAACCTTCTAACACATAGCGTATCACATTTCAATCCTCTTCTATCCAAGTTCTGTTTTAGCGGCAGGCTATTGTGTGACGGACGCCACATAAACTACCGGACCTTTGGTGGATACTCAACTTGCCAAATATTTTTCCAGTAATTTTCACCCACGCCTGGGTTAGAGCTAGACGCCCTTGGAACATCCCTTAATTGTACATACAGTTTGTAAGTAGATTTCACCGTGAAAATGCCATTCTCTTCATATCTCCATGCATACAAATCCTCAAAGTCCTCTCTCAACGGAGTGGCCAAGATCACCTTTGCATCAATATCCCAGAATGTGTTACGCACAAGGTTCTCATCCCGTCACTAGTTATTGGGTCAATCATCTCACAAACTTTTGTCAATAAACAATCGTGGTGTGATTGGTGTGGTGTGATTGGTTTGGTTGCATCGTTTCGTCCAACCACGGATCATACCATATTTTCACATCTGTTTCATCACCGATTCTCCAGACTACACCATCTTTCAACAGCTCAGTACCCTTCATAATACTTCGCCATGAATATGACATAACAGATATCGGTTGCGCTTCCAAAATTGAGGTGTTTGGGAAATACAAAGCTTTGAGGAATCTCGCACATAGTGAGTGAGGGGTTGTAAGTATGCGCCATGCCTGTCTGGCAAGCATTGCTAGATTGAAGCCATAGAGATCCATGAACCCTAGTCCCCTCTTTCTTCGGCCTTGTCAAAACCTCCCAACAAAGCCAATGCATTTTATTCTCTTTATCTTGTTGCGCCCACCAGAATCTACAAATCATCGTACGCATTTGCTCACATAGGGACTTGGTTAGATCAAAACATGACATTGCAAAAGTACGAATAGCTTGCTGATGTCTACTCACGCTTCTTTTCCTGTAGACAGTGTTGGGCCTCCAAGAGCAGAGGTTTGTAGAACAGCAGCAAGTTTTCCCTTAAGTGGATCACCCAAGGTTTATCGAACTCAGGGAGGAAGAGGTCAAAGATATCCCTCTCAAGCAACCCTGCAATCACGATACAAGAAGTCTCTTGTGTCCCAAACACACCTAATACACTTGTCAGATGTATAGGTGCACTAGTTCGGCGAAGAGATAGTGAAATACAAGTAGTATGGATGTATATGAGTGGTAATAGCAATCTGAATAAAATATGGCAGCGAGTAAACATGCAACAGTAACGATAAATAAGCGATGTTTGCGGTATTGGAAATAGGGCCTAGGGATCATACTTTCACTAGTGGACACTCTCAACATTGATCGCATAGTAAATAATAACTTCTCTCATTTGTGCTACATACACTCTTTTGTTGGATGACAAACACCAGTCGTTGTGTAGGGCTACAAGAGCTCCCTCAAGCCGGAGTTAACAAGCGCCACAACATTCAGCATTCATATTTAAGTAACCTTAGAGCATAATAGATCTTTGCAAAATAAACCGAGTACTAACATAGCATACACACTCGTCACCATTACACTATGAAATGGGGAATAGATCACATCAATACTATCATAGCGATAATTAACTCCATAACCTACAAGAGATTATGATCATAATCTACGACAAGAACCACACGATGCACACACTGTCACCTTTACACCATGCAAGAGGAATAGACTACTTTAATAACATCACATGAGTAGCACATAGATTAGTAGCACATAGACTAGTAGCACATGACATAGGCATCCCCAATGGGCCTGCCAAAGATGGTACCCGGGGTTTACTGAAGGCCCAGGACTCGAAGAATAAGAAGATTCGGAAGCTCATTTAGTGTTAAGGAAAGATAGATTGTATTAGGAAAGATAGAGATTTGTAATCTTACGGGTTGGGTACGAAACCCTCCCGAACTCTGTAACTTGTGTATTACGAAACCCTCGGCTCCACCCTCTATATAAGGGGAGTCGAGGGACGAAGAAAGGATCGAATCTATTGTCAACAGAACCCTAGTTTTCATAATCGGCGAGTAATTTTCGACTGAAACCTTCGAGATCTACTTGCCCTCTACTTCCAACGAAACCCTAGTCTACAATATGTAGGCATTGACAAATTAATCCTTTGTCAATTGGCGCCGTCCGTGGGAATTAGAGGTTGCAAGGAGCTGATCTCGATGGCACGTCCGGAATCGTCGACTTCGTCGGTGGCTAGCAATGCGATGGATCGAGGTAAACGGGAAAAACCGATCTAGTCGATTTTATTCCTCACCCGCCCTCCCGTATGGATGCATGTGCCTATCCGGAGGAGCCCATCGTCATGACGTTCGGAGAATTCCGATTTGGCGTCAACAAGGAAGGATCCTACCGTCTCGAAGTTCCGATCTCGTCGGAATTTTCAGCGGTCGATTCTGACTTTTCGTCGAGTGACGAGGAGTTTTCGTCGCCACGCTTCATCGACACCATGGCAAGCGGAAAGCTCGCCAAGATCTTCAGCGACACATCTTTCGAGTCGTCTGCGGACTCCTTTATAAGCAGCGATTCCAACAGCGTCGACAGCTTCAACTTCATCGACAAATCTGTTGCCATCGGAAAGGTCTTCACCAATCTATATGATGGTGTCACCAATCCCGACAAAAATTAATACTCAAAATACCATCAAATCTGTGCAATTGAAGAGGCAGGCCGAGCAGAACCAGAGACGTCAGAGGCTTTCGATGATTTGGGAAATCCATACGTCGATCCCGCTGATCTTAGAAGAGGCTTAGGCACTAAATATGCTGGGTCTTCATCTCGCGTAAGAGTTCAACTTCCGCAAGCGACATGGGATAGGGCCGCAAGAGCCATGGATGGTTCAGTAACCAATGACCACCACTCGCTACTGCGAGAAGAATTACAAGCCTATCAATATAAACTTGCTCGGGTGAGTAGGGAGCTGGAAAAACAGACAACATCCCCGAATAGAAGAAAAGAGGCGACCTCCGCGTCAAGCGGTGCGTCGAGCGAGCTCGGTCGACAATCAGAAACTTCGGGAGATAGCCATAGAGACGCTCGAAGAAGAGCAAGGTCTCGGCTGCAAAATATACCTGAAGAAGAGAGAGGAAACATAATTCAAAATCTCGACATGTCCTTCATGTCGATTGATACAAGGGGAAATATCATCCCGAAAACGCCAGAAGCAGGATACATGGCAACGCAAGCTTACATCCTCGCGTCCAGACCACCCCTGGAGACCCGAGAGAAGCATTGTTTAATATGGCGATGGCTGGAGTTGGAGTTATGGGAACAGCGTTTGCAGTCACGCCTCCCGAAGAAAATCCTAGGCAAAATAGTCCACGACCCACCGCAGCGGTGCAAGATCCACCAAGAACAAGTGGGGCAAGAGACACATCAGCTCAAGTAAGGGTGGATAGAGCGCGACAAGAAAGAAGAGAACGTCAGCATTCACCAGAAGTTGCCGACGAAGATATGTGTGGGCTCCCATGCTTTACGAGACGAGTTCGAAAAACTCGCGTCCCGAAAGGGTTTAAGTTGCCCGAAAATTTCAGGAAATTCGATGGCCTGCAGGATCCCGAGGATTGGCTCGTTGATTATCTCGAGATGGTAAAGCTAGTAGGAGGAATCAGAGCAACAGCCATGCAAAGTATCCAAGTTCATCTGAGTGGTGCCGCGAGATCTTGGATAAAGAAACTTCCCCAGTGTTCCATCGACAGCTGGGATAGTTTTGAGGACATCTTCGTGAGGAATTTCCGATCCACCTGCAAGAAACCTGCGTCATTGGAAGAGTTAAGGGCGTGTCGACAGAAACACGACGAGTCGATGAGGAAATATATACAGAGGTGGAACATTATTAAAAACTCGGCAGAAGATATATCTGACGAGAGAGCAATAGACGCGTTTGTGGCAGGAATTCGACGAGAAGATTTCGTCGAGGACTTAGGAAGAACCAACCCTAAGACAATATCAGCATTGATGGAGATAGCAAACAAGTGGGCAGATGGAGAAGATGCGATATACAACAAGCGACATAGGTCGCCAGAGGAGGATCGCGGTCGAAATTTTCAAAATAGAAGGCGATTTTCTCGCTAGTTCTACAATAATGATGCACCTGGCCACATATCGGCTGGTTTCGAGGAAACTCTGGAGGAAATAGTCGAGAAGATTACCAAAGGAGCAATGAACAACAAGGTGACAATAGAGGTGATTTCCGCGGGAATAGGCAAAATAGTGGACCAAGGTTTCAAAGACCTTATGTGTCCCCCGAGGAGATGATGAACGGACCGTGTCAGATGCACTTTTATCTCGACAGCAACGGAAAGAGGCAGTCAGGACATCTCCAAAAGGACTGTCGCAACTTTCAGGCAATGTTGCGAGCTGCAGGAATTGCAAATGCCCAAGCAATGAACAGAAACCCCCAGGGGCCAAGGAGTGAGATTCACCTCCCACCTCCTCCCGCAATTACGGACGAAAATCGGCACCAGCTCAGAATAGCGGCAGCACCACACCCACCTCCATATGTTGACCCCAACTCCAACGGTGCGGTCTCGATGATTCAGAAAGCTAGGCCATCTAACAGGGCGCAGAAGGTGATCTCACGGCAAGTGTTCATGGCAGAGAAGATGCCTCCACCAACAGTTGAGTACCTAAATTGGTCGGGGCAAGACATTGGCTTCACAATTGCGGATCATCCACATCAAGTTCCTCGACCATGACAATCGGCACTCATCTTACCCGCAGTAATTGCTGGCTTTGACGTGTCGAGAGTTTTTATAGATGGTGGCAGCAGTTTAAACCTTATGTATGCAGATACATTGAGGAAGATGAACATATCCCTGGCAAACCTGAAACCAACTGATACATGTTTTCATGGGATCACACCAGAGAAGCCAAGTTATCCGTTTGGCAAGATCAATCTCGACGTTCAGTTTGGAACCCGAGAAAACTACAGGATAGAGAATCTTGAGTTTGAAGTTGTGGATTTTCCGTCGCAATATCACGCCTTGTTGGGACGACCAGCATATGCCAAGTTTATGGCGGTACCACATTATGCGTACCTATTGTGGAGGTTGCCTGGACCCAAGGGACCTATCACAATTAAGGGAAGTTTCGCGCTGTCTGATAAGTGCGACAAGGATTTTCATCGATTGTCAGAAACTTTCGGGATGCAAGCAGAATATATGGCGCCAAGGCTCACTGATTATGATGTGCTGCCAGATGCAGGGAGGTCTCTCGGAGAGCCAACCTTCAACACTGCCAAGGATTCAAAAGAGGTGCAGATCCACCCGACGGACCCAAAGAAAACGACATCCATTGCAGCAAACATGGATATCGCATAGGAAAGCGCGCTCGTCGAGTTCCTCCGTGAGCACTGGAAAATCTTCGCATGGTGTCCAGATGACATGCCAGGAGTACCCAGGGAACTTGCCGAGCACCACCTTAACTTGGATCCTCTCGCGAGACCAATCAAGCAACCTTTGCGGCGTTTTTCGGAACCAAACCGCAAAGCTATGTTATCAGAAATAGATCGACTCAAAGATGTTGGTTTTATCAAAGAGATATCTACAGAAGCCACGTGGGTAGCTAACCCAGTGATGGTGCCGAAGAAAAACACGAAAGTCCTTCGCATGTGTGTCGACTTTACGTGTCTCAATAAACACTGTCCTAAGGATCACTTTCCCCTCCCAAGGATCGATCAAATCATCGATTCCACGGCAGGATGTGAACGTCTTTCCTTCTTGGACGCATACTCTGGTTATAACCAGATCAGATTAAAAGAAGATGATGAAGCCAAGACAGCGTTCATAACACCTTATGGCGTGTTTTGCTACAAAACAATGCCCTTTGGTTTGAAAAACACGGGAGCAACATATCAGCGGATGATGCAGAAGTGCCTTGTGATACGTCCATTTTGCATCACTATTTTATATCATAATTTGCTGTTATTCATTGATATATTTCATATTTAGAGATGATACTTATGTTATTTCATCTATTTTGCATGTTTCATGATCATTGGAGAATTATTCACCGGAGTCAGGATTCTGCTGGAAAAAGCACCGTCAGGACACCATATTTCTGAAGATCAACAATTGACGGAAGTTATACGAAAAATCCTATTTTTCCAGAAGGCGAAGGAGCCAAAAGGAGGGGCTGAGAGGGGCCACCATGGGCCCCCCCATAGGCCGGCGCGGGCCTAGGCCTGGCCGCGCCGCCTTGTGGGGAGGGGGCCCACAACCCCTCTGGCCGCCTCTCCTTCGCGTACTTTTTCGTCCCGAAAACCTAAGCCCCAGGGAGTTACGGAGAATTCACAGAGCCACCTCTGCGGGGCGGAGAAACACCAGAGAGAAAAGAGCTCTCCGGCGGGCAGGAATCCGCCGGGGAAATTCCCTCCCGGAGGGGGAAATCGACGCCATCGCCATCGTCATCGAGCTGGACATCATCTCCATCATCATCACCATCATCTCCATCGTCTACGCCGCCATCTCCACCGCTGCATCTCGTCACCGCTGTAACAATTTGGGTTGGATCTTGATTGTTTGATAGGGGAAACTCTCCCGGTGTTGATTACTACTTGTTATTGATGCTATTGAGTGAAACCATTGAGCCAAGGTTTATGTTCAGATTGTTATTCATCATCATATCACCTCCGATCATGTTCCATATGATGTCTCGTGAGTAGTTCGTTTAGTTCTTGAGGACATGGGTGAAGTCTAAATGTTAGTAGTGAATTATTGTTGAGTAGTATTCAATTTTATGATATTTAAGTTGTGGTGTTACTCTTCTAGTGGTGTCATGTGAACGTCGACTACATGATACTTCACCTTTATGGGCCTAGGGGAGTGCATCTTGTATTCGTTTGCTAATTGTGGGGTTGCCGGAGTGACAGCAACCTAAACCCTCGTTAGTATATCGGTGCAGGAGGGATAACAGGATTTCAGAGTTTAAGGTTGTGGTTAGATTTATCTTAATTACTTTCTTGTATTTGCGGATGCTTGCAAGGGGTATAATCACAAGTATGTATTAGTCCTAGGAAGGGCGGTGCATTAGCATAGGTTCACCCACACAACACTTATCAAAACAATGAAGATTAATCAGCCGTATGAAGCGAAAGCACTAGACTAAAATCCCCGTGTGTCCTCAAGAACGTTTGGTCATTATAGGTAAACAAACCGGCTTGTCCTTTGTGCTAAAAAGGATTGGGCCACTCGCTGCAATTATTTCTCTCGCATTTTATTTACTTGTACTTTATTTATCTGCTATATCAAAACCCCTGAATACTTGTCTCGTGAGCATTTACGAGTGAATCCTTCATCGAAACTGCTTGTCAACACCTTCTGCTCCTCGTTGGGTTCGACACTCTTATTTATCGAAAGTACTACGATATACCCCCTATACTTGTGGGTCATCAAGACTATTTTCTGGCGCCGTTGCCGGGGAGTGAAGCGTTATTGGTAAGTGGAATTGGTAAGGAAACTATTACTGTACGTGCTGATTTTGTTTCTGCTTTCTACTATAAGTCATTATGGAGAGATCCTCCCTTGAAATTCTATTTGGGAAATCTACTACTACTGCAACGGTAGTGGATGAGGCGCCAGGTGAGGAAGTAGTACCATATAAAATACCTATGAAAATTATTGAACGTGTTGTGGATAACCGCTATGAAGGGGATGGAACTGTTCATCCTGGAGATCATTTACTGTTTTTACATGAATTATGCGGGTTATTCAAATGTGCAGGTATTTCAATGGATCAAGTTAGGAAGAAATTATTTGTTATGTCGCTATATGGTAAAGCGGCGCATTGGTATAAACTGCTGAAGGATGGGCGTTCTCTTGATTGGAAGGATATTGTGCCTCTATTTTATTCCAAATTCTATCCTCCAAGTGAAATTCACAAAGATCGCAACCGTATATATAATTTTTGGCCTCATGATGGAGAGAGTATTGCCCAAGCGTGGGGGAGATTGAAGTCTTTAATGCTCAAATGCCCCATTCATGAGCTTCCTGGTAATATTATTATTGATAATTTCTATGCAAGACTTTCTTTTCAAGATAAAACCTTGCTGGATATTGCTTGTTTTGGATCATTCACGCGCAATAAAGAAGAGTTTAAATGGGACCTTCTTGATCGAATCCAAGAAAATGTTGAAGGATGGGAGAATGACAAAGGTAGAGTGTCAGGTATAAATTATAATTATGAATGCATTGAAACTTTTATGGATACTGATGAATATCGTAATATAAGTGCTACATATGGTCTTGACTCTCAAGTTGTTGCAAATATTTATAAAGCCTTTGCCTCTCATTTTGAATTGCCTAGGAAGAATTTTGATAAGTATCATGAACCATATAAAGATAAAACTGATTCACCTAAAGATAAATGTATTGAAATTAAAACTGTTGATCATGTTCTTCCTGAGGCTTATATTGAAAAAACTCCTTTCCCTGCTAAAATGAAGGAGTATTCTGTTATAACTAGTGTAGTTAATAAAAGTGCAAAGAAACCCATAGAACCTGAAGAACAAATAAAAGTTGAACCTGCTGTTGCATAGTTAAAGATCTTGTTGCTGAAAATGTGGAAGATGGTCATATTATTTTTTGTGAAGATGCTTCTAATATTGTTTCGCATCCTAATAAGTCTATGAAAGCCAGTGTTCATGTGCTCTCTGTTCGAATTGGTGATCATTGCTATTATGGTTTATGCGACATTGGTGCAAGTATTAGTGCCATTCCTTATGAGCTCTACACGGAAATTATGCATGAAATTGGTTCTTGTGAACTTGAAGATATTGATGTGGTTATTCGGCTAGCTAATAGAGAAACTATCTCTCCCATTGGTATTGTTCGAGATGTTGAAGTTCTATGTGGTAAGATTAAATATCCTGTTGACTTTTTGGTACTTGGTTCTGCTTGCTAGTAAGTTTTGTCCTATTATTTTTGGTAGACCTTTTCTAAATACATGTGGAGCTATTATAGATTGCAAGAAAGAGAAAATTGTTACTAAATTTGCAGGTGAATCTTATGAGTTTAACTTCTCTAAATTTGCCAAAACTCCTTATAAAGCTGATTTGCCTAATGATGATTTTAGAGTTGAACAGTGTGCATCTATTGCTCTTGCTCCTAGTAATCCTTTGCAGCAACATTTGGAGAACAGTGAGAGTGAAGTTTTTAGGGAAGAAAGGGATGAGCTTGATGAAATTTTCCTTCGTCAACCTATTCTTAAACATGACTTACCGGTTGAAGATTTAGGCGTAACACCACCACCAAAGGAAGATCCTGTATTTGATTTAAAGCCATTATGATGAGGTCTAAGACCCCGTGTGTGGCCCGATCTCGCGAATGACCCAAGATCCAAAGGGGGAAAGAGAGGGAGAGGCGGAAGAACACGAAGAACACGAAGAACACAACGCACACCAACCCGATACAATCGATACTTACCCTCGTGGCTCGATGGACCACGCCAATAGAATCACCACGGGAGAGACTCGAGGTAGAATCCCGGAGTGAGAGATCGGTGTTGAGGACGGAGGTAGGTGAGGGAGAGAGAGTGGGCTACACTAGAATCTCACTCACATAGATCCAATCATCCAACATGGGGTGCCTTGATACAAAGGGGATGAAACCCTAGGGAGACAAAGCTCAAAGTTATGTTTAAGCCTAAATCTTATCTAAGCAGCTATGGGGGCGAGCTGGGGTCTTATATAGGCATACAAGGCAACATGGGTCGAAAAGGCACAAGTTGGTGGGCCAAACCCGACGGATCCGGTC
This sequence comes from Lolium rigidum, assembly GCF_022539505.1. Taxonomy (NCBI): domain Eukaryota; kingdom Viridiplantae; phylum Streptophyta; class Magnoliopsida; order Poales; family Poaceae; genus Lolium; species Lolium rigidum. The sequence goes on from NC_061513.1 coordinate 279,118,484, forward strand.
CTGGGGCCGGTCCGACCGGCCCAGGGCCGGCGGGTCCGGTCGTGGGGCCGGTCGACCGGTCGCCAACCGGAAATGTCGCGGATCTCCGTCCGGTTGTCGACCGGGCGCGCCCGGTCCGTGGCCCGGTCCGACCGGCCTCTGCGCGCGGCCTGTCCGGTCTGTGGCCCTGGTCCGACCGGCCTCTCGGGCTGGCCGGCCTGTTCCTCCCTCCTCTTCTTCCTCTTCCTTCTCCTCTTCTTCCCCTCTTCTTCTTCCTTCTTCCTTGCACCATGGGGGTTCCTTCTCTCTTGGTCCTTGTCGACGTCGACACCTATAGACATCAAGATGATAGGCATGAGGTAGCATACTATTCAAGTTGGTGTTGAGATCGACCATAGAGAGGAAGGAGTTCACCTTGACGTATATGTCGGGGTTTTGTGTTGTTGGTCCACTTGGGGGACTCCTTGGCCATGGTGTAGCGTCGACGATAGGCGGGGATGCACTTGTCGGTCTTGAAGCGGAGGTGTCCAAAAGCCACCCCGCATCATCTCCCCCCCCCTTGGGGAAGAGTCGTCCTCGACTCTTGCTCCTCCTCACCGATGAGGTAGACGGGAAGGACTTGTATAGGTGCCCTTGTGTCCTTAGGGATGCTCATCGTAGTGCAGGCGTCTTTGTTGTAGTCCATAACGGGTCTCCCATGTAGTGGTGGAGGGGCCAAGTCTCGGTCGAAGAAGAACAAGGGGAAAAACAACTTGCAAAAGGAAAGCTTGTGGGTGCCAACTTGGTGACCGGCGAACAAGAGGCTCTCAATCAAAAACGAAGCATCAGGTCGTTTCTCCAAGAGGCATGTGGCAAAAATGGTAATCGAAAGAGTGTCGATGTATCCAAAATTTGGTGGGGCAAAAGTTTGTGCATGTAAGAGTTTGGTTTGTAAAGTGTCAAAAATGTTGTGTGTAGCATTGTCCCACACAAATGGAACAATCAAAAGGCAAGTATCGGTGGCAAAATTTGGGGCAAAATTGTTATGTGCAATGGCAAAGCTATGGAGACTTCTAGCTTGGGAAAGTATGGTTGGTGTGAGCCGAGTATGGGTATCCTCAAGTGTCAAAGAATCCATTGCAATTGCCAAAGATGAAATGAGAAATCCAAAGGAGAGCAACTTTTGGTGTGACATGTGGCACAAGGTGCATAATGTGTCTCTCACATGTATGACATGATCCTTGAGATTCTCGGAGTGTATGATGATATCATCAATACATACAACAACCATTGTGCCAACAAGATATGTCAAGATATGTTGCATAAGAAGCAAAAGAGGTGACGAGGAATTGGACCAAACCGGAAGCTCGACAAGAAGCGTCGGAAACACATGAGGGTGAAGGCTTGTGGGAACATACCCTTTGGTGTGAGTCCCGCGGGTTAGGTCTTTGATGGGGTAGCTCTCAATTGCGCGTTTCGTGAGCTCATGCTCCGTAGCGGTGGAAGTAGTCATTCGGGTACCTATACACACAATAGCGAGAACAAAAAGCGTGTGTGCATGGTAGATGAAAACATCATCCATCATGATGTTCCATGTCTTGTGCACATCACCATTAGTGTCAAGCAAGATATTATGAAATGCATGGCGATGGTGCATATGGCAAGAAGGTGCATTCATGGCATGTGGTAACTTAGGATCATCAAAAATTGAGAAGGCTATGGGGGCCATCTCATGGACAATGAAATAAGCATTCTTGCATACCAAGCATAAGAAAGAGCAATTGTTCAAAATCTTGGATGCAAAGAACATGGAATAGTGCAAACATGTGGGGCAAAGCATGCGGAAGTTAATGTCATTGTTTTCAACATCATTGCAAGCAAGCGGAGCAAATATGAAACTCTCATAGCATGGCATGTTCATGGTATCACAATCAATCAACTCCACATGATCAACAATGTTAGGAAGCAAAGCATCACATGGGAATATGAAAGAATCAAGTGACGTAGCAAATGTATCATCAAGATCATGCATGCGCTCATAAGTCATCATGTCCACTAGTGGGATCATGGCATCATCAACACCTATGTTGTTACCTTTGAAGGCCGACTCATGTGATGTAGGTGTTGTGGAAGTAGGAGGATCCATGTGGTCGACATGTCCATCTTGGAGCAAGCATGGTGAGATATCATCGTCTTCATGCACCATGTACATCTTCTCCATGAGCGGGAACTCGTCCTCCGTGGAACCTAGTGCAACATAAGAAGACACAAGCGAGGGAGAGGTTAATGTGTTAGAAAATGCGATGTCCTCCATGGACCTATCATCTACCTCTCTCAACTCACTTTGTGTATCACTCATGTCCTCCAAATGGAAGCACTCAAACTCACATATGGGGTGGAAGTCACTCAACTCACTAGCACTCTCACTCAAGTGGGCTAAGTGGCTCTCATGCTCACATGGGATTGGTACCAACTCATCGATCAAGCATATAGGAGTAGGTTCGACTTGCTCATCTCCATGTGCCTCCTTGGTTGAAGGGAACTTCCCATGCTCAACCATCTCAACTCCATGCGCCTCCGTAGGTGAAGGGAGAATCCCATGCTCACCATGCTCAACTCCATCGCCTCCTAAGTCATCCTCAAGTAGTGGCATCTTGGAGACTTGTGCATTGAGCTCGTCGAAGTAGAGCTTCTTGGCGCTTGGCGTTGTGCATTGCCATGCCTCGTGACCCTTGGCCTTGCACACCTCACATAGGAGATTGGGACATTCCCGTGGAAGGTGGCCTTGTTGCTTGCACTTGTAGCATCGGAGTCCATAGGCATATGACGAGGTAGGGGCCATTGTGGTGGTGGCACAAGAGGTAGGAGTCGCCTTATGAGGAAGGTCTTCATGTCGAGGCTCTCGTCTTCTTTCCTCATCACCATGTCTTGAGTGGTGTCGTCGAAGATCATGTGTGGGCGGATGTCGATGTAGACCATGAGGTGGTGGTGGCCGACGACGATCATGAGATGGTGTGAGTCGATGACGGTCCTTGCCATGCCTAGGTGATGGCTCATGTTGGGGGCGCTCTTGATGCTCCATATGATGTCCGTGATGTCGATGATCTTGTGCATAGGCACTTTCATGATGGCGCCTTGTGGAGCTCGGAGAAGTGTGTCGATGCCGAATATGTTGAGGACGCTCTTGATGATCCACATGATGATGCCATCGTGGAGGTCCTCGATCTTCATATGTAGCTCCATTGGCCAAGTAGGGGTATGTGGGAGCATCGGCGGTATGCATGGTGGGGTGATGACCCACAAGTATAGGGGATCGCAACAGTCTTCGAGGGAAGTATTACCCAATTTATTGATTCGACACAAGGGGAGACAAAGAATACTTGTAAGCCTTAACAGCGGAGTTGTCAATTCAGCCGCACTGAAACGGACTTGCTCGCAAGAGTTTATCAGTAGTAACAGCTTTATGGCAGTGGAAATAGTGAAATAACAGCGAGCGGTGAAATAAAGACAGCAGTAGTGATTATAGTAAACAGCAGGATTAAAATACTGTAGGCACAGGGACGGATTTAACGGGCGTTGCATGGATGAGAGAAACTCATATAACAGTCAAAGCATGGGCATTTGCAGATAATAATAAAACGGTATCCAAGTACTAATCAATCAATAGGCATGTGTTCCATATTTAGTCGTACGTGCTCGCAATGAGAAACTTGCACAACATCTTCTGTCCTACCAGCCGGTGGCAGCCGGGCCTCTAGGGAAACTACTGGATATTAAGGTGCTCCTTTTAATAGAACACCGGAGCAAAGCATTAACACTCCGTGAACACATGTGATCCTCACATCGCTACCATCCCCTCCGGTTGTCCCGATTTCTGTCACTTCGGAGCCATTGGTTCCGGACAGCGACATGTGTATACAACTTGCAGGTAAGATCATAAACAACGAATATCTTCATGAATCAATAACATGTTCAGATCTGAGATCATGGCACTCGGGCCCTAGTGACAAGCATTAAGCATAACAAGTTGCAACAATATCATAAAAGTGACATCTACGGATACTAGGCACTATGCCCTAACAATCTTATGACTATTACATGACCAATCTCATCCAATCCCTACCATCCCCTTCAGCCTACGAGCGGGGGAATTACTCACACATGGATGGGGGAAACATGGCTGGTCGATGGAGAGGCGTTGGCGGTGATGGCGGTGAAGATCTCCTCCAATTCCCCGTCCCGGCGGAGTGCCAGAACGGAGACTTCTGGCTCCCGCGACGGAGTTTCGCGATGTGGCGGCTCTCTGGAGGGTTTCTGGCGATTTCGACTTCTCTCCGTGCGTTTTCAGGTCGAAACCAATAAGTAGTCCGAAGGGGGCGTCGGAGGCCGGCCGAGGGGGCCACACCACATGGCCGCGCGGGCCCCCCTGGGCCGCGCCGCCATATGGTGTGGGGCCCTCGGGCCTCCACCTCTCTTGCCCTTCTGGCTCCGTCAATATTCTGGTAAAATAGGGCCTTCGCATAAATTCCGAGGATTTTCCCGAAAGTTGGATTTCTGCACAAAAACGAGACACCGTGAGCGGCTTCGCTGAAAACAGCGTTAGTCCGTGTTAGTTGTATCCAAAATACACAAATTAGAGGCAAAACAATAGCAAAAGTGTTCGGGAAAGTAGATACGTTTTGGACGTATCAACTCCCCCAAGCTTAGCTTATTGCTTGTCCTCAAGCAATTCGATTAACAACCGAGCGATAAAAGAACTTTCACGAACACATTTGCTCATATGATGTATATATTCTCATGCTATGGCTAATACTTAAGCAGTTCATAATGAGATACATGCAAATAAGATCATCCAACAGCTATGTCAATCATGGAGAGGTACCAACAATTAATAATAAGCACCATGAATCATGTATATAAGCAGGATTGCAATGTTCATAAGAGAATATGATAAAGTGGTATCTCGCTTGCTCGTATTTGATCGGCAAAACATAAATGCCGAGGCACCTCTGGAGTTCATAGAAAGACTAGAAGTAGTAATTGTCAAAGATAAAAGCATCAAAGTTATACCACAATCAATCATATTTTGAGACAAGCATATTATACTAAGAATGACAGTTGTGCTCTCAAGATAGTGCTCAAAGAAAGAATGGAGACACAACATAAAAGTAAAAGATTGACCCTTCGCAGAGGGAAGCAGGGATTAACATGCGCTAGAGCTTTTCATTTGTAAAACAGGAGTAGAATTATTTTGAGAGGTGTTTGTTGTTGTCAACGAATGGTAATGGGTACACTAACTACCTCATCAACCGGACTCACAAGAGCGGCTCCCATTTTATTTATTTTTGGTTGGCACTCCTTCCAACTTTTCTTTCACAAACCATGGCTAACCGAATCCTCGGGTGCCTGCCAACAATCACATACCATGAAGGAGTGCCTTTTTATTTAAGTTTTATTATGATGATGACACTCCCCCCAACCTTTGCTTACACAAGCCATGGCTAACCGAATCCTTCGGGTGCCGTCCAACAATCACAAACCATGGAGGAGTGTCTATTTAAGTTAATTAATTTGGGACTGGGAATCCCATTGCCGGCTCTTTTCGCAAAATTATTGGATAAGCGGATGTGCCACTAGTCCATATGAGAGTCCGTCAAAAGTAAATGACAAGGTTGAAAGCTAAACACCACATACTTCCTCATGAGCTATGAAACATTAACACAAATTGAGAAGCATTTTGAAAGTTTTAAAGGTAGCGCATGAGAATTTACTTGGAATGGTTTGAAATGCCATGCATAGGTATTTATGGTGGACACTTTGGAACAACTTGGTTTTCAGGTGTTTGGAAGCACGAGCGGCGTTCCCGCTCAGTACAAGTGAAGGCTAGCAAAAGACTGGGGAGCGACAAATCAAGTGAGCAGTAACTGTCATAATCATGCTTGCGGCAAAATAAGTTAACGGAGGCATAAAAGTGATGCAAGAACTCTGAAGCAATATAAATCATCGAGGCTTAATTGACTTTTTGTTCAGTCATATGCATGCGTGAGCATGTGCCAAGTCGATATAAATGAATTATTCAGAGGAGGATACCACAATTCCATACTTACTTATGAATAAAACAATGCAAGCAAACATCCATGACATGCTACTCATATTAATAAATTGGAGCTAAACATGAGAGATCATGAACTACTAGACTTTCTCAAATAACATATACCTCACATGAACCAACTAAGCATGCTCATATGGATGAGTATATGTACAAAAATGAAAGCAAATAGAGTTCATACCAGCCTCTCACCACAATCGGATTGTCGTAGATCGTCATTATTGCCTTTTCACTTGTGTAGCTTGGATAATATGAAATGAAAACCACGCTCCAGCCACCGAAGACCATTGAACTCATGATGAACTTTACAAACCAAAGAAGAACAGCAAATATTTTTGGTGTTTTCGAATTAGAAACAAGAACGAAAGAAAACGAGCAAACAAAGCAAAATCTTTTTGGGTTTTCTCATAGCAAACCAACGATAGCAAATAAAGTAAACTAAGAGCAAAGAACCAAATAAACAAATGGTGAAGATAAACAACAGAAATATTTTTGGTCTTTTTGTGTTTTAGGAAAGAAACAAAGCGAAAACAAAAGAATGCAAACTAACGGAAACACGTAAAAGCAGGATGACGAAATCTGCCAAATCCTGACAGCAGTACAGAAATCAAAATTAACAAAAATCTTCCATTGCTCAGACCAAAAAGTGTTCAACTAATGAAAGTTAGATAACAACCTGGGGAACATGCTCAAAAATTTGCAGCTCAAAATAACGTTCTGGCTGTGCGTACGAATTTTTTTGGTAACAGCACAGAATCTGTTTTTGGACAGCACTTCCCCAAATATCATCTCCCTCTCATTAGAAAACCACTCTAAAGACTAAACAAGTATGTACAAGTATCCAGCAACCATAATATGCAAAGAATGAGTGATGCCGGTATACCTCCCCCCAAGCTTAGGCTTTTGGCCTAAGTGAAGTTCATTCCCAACGAGGGTCGGAGTTCCACGCCGGTGGATCATACATGGAGTGGTAATAGGGCCCCTGTGCAGAAGAATATCGTGGAGGTTCCACATGCCCATGATGTTGATATGAAGAGCTCGCTGCATCGGATGAAGAGTCGGGGTGCTCCTCGGCCTCCTCCACATCTTCCCTTGCACGACGGCTTTCCCTTTCTATGTGTGCGTTTAGCTCATTTTCTGTGATCGACCACCCGTCCCTGGCATCAAGGTTAAACAAAGCAGGTGCAGGCAAGCGTACTAGTTTTTCAATTTTCTTAGTTATACTCCAACTTTTCTTATACAAAGTTATCCTATAATGCAGGTTGTTCAAATTAGATGCATCTGAAATAAACTCATGTCTGATCATGGAGACAACATCAAGTTTCTCTATAGAAAGCGGAATATCTAAATGGTGAGCACTACAAGAAAAGTTGCCATGGCCGACGAAGTTGAAGTCGCGCCGTGGTTGCTGGTGTACCATGGCCGACGATTTTGGTCCCTCCGTGGTGCATGTCAAAACTTTTTTTTCTCGTTTTTGAGGCCACCTAGCCCGACGAAAGCGGCCAAAACGTCGCGTATGGTGGCCGGGACGTGGTGCATCTCGAAATCTCGGGTTCGCCGGCCGAGTCAACGCAAATCCGCACCGCCGAGGGATGTAGGGCCCGGATGGCAGCCTCTCCGGCATTGTTTTTTTCTAGATCGCGCCATCTCGTTCAACGTTCTCCGATCGAGCCGTTTACGATGCGGGATCATGGGTCCCGCATGTCATCCTCTATGAACCAAAATTCTTTCTATTCTTGGATTTTTTTTGACCCCCGATTTTCGGCTACTTCCTTTTTCTTTTGATCCCTTGCCGCCTTGGAAACGTTGAGACCGCTGTCGCTAAATGGGACCCGCATGTCATCCTCTATGTGCAATCAACTTTCTTTTCTTGGAGTTTTCTTTGGCACCTCAAA